>NC_064845.1:27948658-28267151 GCF_024166365.1 Elephas maximus indicus
CACTAGCAGTGTGTAAGTGTTCCAGTCTCTCTACAACCTCTTCAACATTTATTATTTTGTGTTTTTTTGATTAACACTAGCCTTGTTGGGGTGAGATGGTATCTGACTGTAGTTTTGATTTACATTTTTTTTTTTAATAGCTAATGATCGTGAGTATTTCCTCATGTATCTGTTAGCTCCTGAATGTCTTTGGTGAAGAGCCTGTTCATGTCCTTGCCAGTTTTTTAATTGGGTTATTTGTCTTTTTGTTGTTGAGTTTTTGCTGTATCGTGCAGATTTTAGAGATCAGATGCTGATTTGATTTTTCGTAGCCAAAAAGTTTTCCAGTCTGTTGGTTAGATCTGCAGTATCTTTGTTGAGTTTCTTTCAAGTTGTTCCGTCCTTCATCGAAAGTGATGTGTTAAAGTTTCCTACTACTGTTGTAGAACTGTCTGTTTTACTATTGTAGAACTCCAGTTCAGTTGGAGTTTGCTTTATGTATTTTGGAGGTCTGTCATTAGGAACATAAATATTTATTAGGGTTATGTCCTTTTGGTGGATTAACCCTTTAATAGTTAATGATGCCCTTCTGTCTCTTATAATGGATGTTGACTTTAAGTCTGTTTTATCAGAGATTATTATTGCCATTCCTACTCTCTTTTGGTTACTATTTGTTTGATATATATATTTTTTTCCATCCTTTGATTTTTAGCCATTTATGTCCTCATGTCCGAAGTGTGTCTGTCGTAGGCAACATATTGATGAATCATGGATTTCTTTTATCCATTCTGCACTCTCTGTCTCTTTTCTGTGCAATTATTGATAGTTATGTATTTACCGTTGTCATTTTGTCATGCCTTTTTTTTGTGTGGTGTTAATGATTTCTTTGTTCCACTTAAATTTTTTTGCTAAGTTGTTTTTGTTTATGGATTTTCTTTCCATATCCTCAATTGTTGTTGACTTTGTGCTTACTGATTCTTTTTGATTTTCTTTTTGTTTGGTAAGTAGATTTATTAATTTTGCCTGTGGTTACTCTGAAATTCACCTTTATCTTCCTAAGTTTAAAACAGTCTGTTATATCTTGATATCGCCTTGACTTCCTCTCCATTTATTCCCCCTTTTTGTTTAGAAGCTGTCATTGTTTACAGATTGACAGCTCTGGTATCCTGTTTTCAGTTTTGCGCTTTATTTTACTTTTGAGAATTCTTTATCTGGGTTGGTATCTGTGTGATGTTGTTATGTGTCTTAGTTTCAGATTGTTCTCTGATATTGTTGGTTCTCTGTCTGAAGGACTCCCTTTAATGTTTTTTTTAAAGGTTGATCTGATTTTTACAAATTCCCTTATTTTTCTTTTATCTGAAAATGTTCTAGTTTTGTCATTCTATTTGAAAGACAGTTTTGCTGAATATAAGATTCTTGGTTGGCAGTTCTTTTCTTTGAGTGCTTTACATATGTCATCCCATTACCTTCTTGCTGCATGTTTTCTGCTGAGAAATCAGTGCTTAGTCTTATTGGTGCCCCCTTGTAGGTGATATTTTGTTTTTCTTGAGCTGCTCTTTTTTTTTAGCTCTTAGAATTCTTTCTTTGGTTTTGGAAAGTTTGATTATGATATGTCTTAGGGACTTTTTTAGCGGGTCTGGAATCGACTGAACGGTGCTGGGTTTGGTTTGTTTGGTTTATCCCCTATGGGGTTTGTTGAGCTTCTTGGATGGAAACCTTCTCATCTTTGATGACATTAGGGAAATTTTCTGGCAATAAATCTTTGAAAATTCTCTCTATACTTTTTTTTTTTTTCTCTTCCTCTTCTGGAATTTCTATTATGTGTAAATTATTATTCTTGATAGTGTCCCATATAACTTTTAAGCTTTCTTCATTTTTTGTCATTCTTTTTTGTGATTGTTCCTCAAACAACTTATTAACAAGGAAGTTGTTCTCTATTTTGCTGGTTCTTTCTCTCATTGATTAAATTCTACTTCTGTGTACTCCATTGCATTATTTACTTCTGATATTTTATTGTTAATCTTCTGAATTTCTAATTGTTGTTTTTGTATGGTTTCTAATTGTCTGTCTTGTGATTTTGTTCTTGTATTGTTTTCCTGAATTCTTCTAGGGTTTTGTCTGTGTTTTCCTTGATCTCTTTGATGGTCCTATATATGTCTTTTGAATCCCTCATCAGGTGGTTCTATTACTGTTTCTTCCTCAGTAAGGTTTTCTGCTCCTTTATTTTGCTCAGCTTTTTGAGCTGTCTTATCCTGTTTCTTCCTATGATTTGTTATTGTCTACTGTCTCTGAGGTATTAAGGTGTTAATTTATTTATATATTTCTTTCTTGATTGTATGTTTTGTGCTGATATTTTTTTATTATACTTTAGATAGGGTTTACAGTACTAACTAGCTTCTCATTAAATAGTTGGTACACGTATTCTTTTGTGACATTGGATATCAACCCTACGACATGTCAACACTCTCCCCTCCTTGACCTTGGGTTCCCTATTACCAGCTTTCCTGTCCCCACCTGCCTTCTCATCCTTGCCCCTGGGGTAGTGTGCCCCTTTAGTCTTCTTTTGTTTTATGGGCTTGTTGAATCTTTGGCTGAAGGGTGAGCCTCAGGAGTGACTTCATTACTGAGTTAAAAGTGTGATCGGGGGCCATATTCTTGGGGTTTCTGTAGTCTGTCAAGCCAGTAAGTGTGGTCTTTTTTTGTGAGTTAGAATTGTGTTCTACATTTTTCTCCATCTCTGTCCAGGGCCCTCTATTGTGACCCCTGTCAGAGCAGTCAGTGGTGGTAGCCAGGCACCATCTAGTTGCACTGGACTCAATCTGGTGGAGGTTGTGGTAGTTTTGGTCCATTAGTCCTTTGGATTAATCTCTCCCTTGTGTCTTTAGTTTTCTTCATTCTACCTTGCTCCTGATGCATGCTAATTTGTTTTGTTTTGATGTATCCAGAGCCTTGTTTCTTTTCTTTCTCTTTAGAATGCCTTTATTCCTTTGTATTACTTATTTTGTGGTTCTGGCTTATTTGTAACTTTGGTAGTATATTTTGGCTGAGCATGATTTCCTCTCACTATGGGGTATGGTGGGTCACACTCATGTGTGAATCTTCTTTGGGCAGGCTCGTTTGTCTTCCCTTACTGGATTGAGTGGAGGTGGGAGAGCTGGCTCTTCTCCTGATATTGGGTGACAAGTGTTGGGTGTTCAGGTTCCTTCCATAGCACTTGTGGGACCATGGGATCCTTCTGGGTTAGTGATAGAGTTAGTGTGTTTTCTGGAGGTCAGGGCAGGATGTTTCCATATCCACCATGAGAGAGTGCTACCCAAATAGATGGGGTAGGCCCACTGTACGTGCACAAATTGTTATCTCATTAGGTGGTAGGGTATCAAGGGGTTTCAGCACAAGTGTAGACAGCCTGCAAGAACTCTTTGGATGTGGGATGTGTGGCATTGCAGATGGTGAGATGTAGGCTGAGGGCACTAGGATCTCCTGATCATCATTTGACGGAGGTTCAGTTGGCACCTGTCAGGATATATTGCCATTGCTGCTGAGGTGATGTGTCTTTCCAGCTGGTTACTGGAGCATGGGTGCAGGGACCGTTCTTACTGATCTCTGGGTTGGGCATTGTGTGTGTGCCTTGCGGGTTTCCCAGTGGTTGGGTTGAGAGTGCATGGGTCAGGTGTCAGTGGGTAGGTAGCACAGGAACTTGCACTGCTGATCACCAGGTGGGTGGAATGGTGGGCGGGAGAGGGGAGTTTCACTCCTCTGATTGCCAGTCTGGTGGTGGGAGTGGTGGGCTGTGTAGCGCAGGGGTGGATGGAGCGTGCATGAGCCTCTGGTTGCAGGTCCGACAGTGTACGACTGTGTGCTGTGGATTGCCAGGTGTGCAAGTTGGCATGAGAATGGACGGGGCAGATGAAAACCTCGGGTTGCAAGTGTGACAGCACGGTGCTGTGTGATGTGGATTGCCAAGTGGCGAAGGGAAGAGAGGCACACTCCTGGGAACTGGGAGGGAAGCGGGGAGCATAGAGAGGGATTGAGGCACTCCCCACAGAGTGCAACCAGTGATCAGGACCAGCTCTGACCAGATGCTGGGAGTGCGCTGTTCAGAGTCTGGTCAAGTGAGGGATCTCTAGTTGCCACTTCAAGGATCCTCCACTCTGGCAGTGCCAGCTGCCCTAATGACCAGAAACTGCTGCTGGTGAGTACTTCTGCCCTATTTTCTACCTCACTCCCTACTCTGTGGTTGCCTGGATGCCTAGGGCTCTCGCCTGCCTTCCTGCACTTTGCTTACTTAGGTATGGTTCATGTTTTGCTCACCTTGTTTTGTTCCACGTTTGTCTACACAGTATCTCTGTCTCTTAATGGGGGTTCTGTGAAGTTGCCTTCCTGAGCTCCTCACCTAGGAATGTAGCTCACTTTGTCTTAAGATGGCCACATGGTTCTGGGCTGGCTGGTAGGATGCCTACAGTCTGTAAGTCTTGTTTGCTGTTTTCATTCAGTTCTCCTTTCCTTCGGTGTTTGACTCATTTGGTGTTCTGGGTTCCCAGATTGTCATCTGTCTTAGTCATCTGGTGCTGCTATAATAGAAATACCACTAGTGGACGGCTTTAAGAAAGGGAAGTTTATTCTGTCAAAATCCAGTAGGCCAGAAGTCTGAATTCAGGGCGCCAGGTCCAGGGGAAGGCTTTCTGTCTTTGTCATCTCTGGAGGAAGGTCCTTATCATCAGTCTTCCCTTGGTCTGGGAGCATCTCCATGCAGAAACATCAGGTCCAAAGGGACACACCTTGTTCCCAGCACTGCATTCTTGGTGGTGTGAGGTTCCCATGTCTCTCTGCCTGCTCCTCTCTCTCGTATCTCAAAATAGATTGGCTTAAGACACTATCTAATCTTGAAGATCTCATCCGTATAACTGCCACTAATCCATCTCATTACATCATAGTGATAGGATTTACAACACATAGAAAAATATCATGAAATGACAAAATGGTGGACTATCACACTATACTAGAAATCATGGCCTAGCCAAGTTAACAAATATTTTGGGGGGACACAGTTCAATCCATGACATCGTCTTTATCTGTTTCACTTGGTTTCTTGGTTCTTTGCTGTAGGGGGACAGCATGGTGTGTGTGACTAAGCTGCCATCTTGGGTCATTTCCTCCTTCCTTAGCTTCTGTTTATCTGGGAATGTTCTATTTTTTGCCCTCAATTTTGAAGGACTATTTTGTCAGATACAGAATTAGTATTTGGCAGTTTCTTTTTTTTTTTCTGTCATTGTCATAAGTATGTGACCCCACTGCTTTCTGGCCTTCGTGGTTTCTGAGGAGAAATTGATATTTAATCTTTTTGAGGATTCTTTGCATGTGATGATTTGCTTCTCTCTTGCTGCTTTGAAAACTCTTTGTCTTTGGTGTTCATCAGGTTGATTATAATGTGTCTCACTGTGGATCTCTTTGGGTTTATCCTTGGAGTTCATTGAGCTTCTTGCATGCATAGATTCATGACTTTGATCAAATTTGGAAAGTTTTCAGCCATTATTTCTTGAAATATTCTTTCTGTCCCTTTCTTACTTTCTCCTCATTCTGGGATATCCATAATGTGTATATTTTCTGCATGATGGCATCCTACAGGTGTGTTAGACTCTGTACATTGTTTTAAAGTTCTTTTTTCTTTCAGTTTCTCAGATTGGATTATTTCAGTTGTCCTATCTTCAAGTTCACTGATTCTTCCTTCTGCCAGCTCAAATCTGCTGCTGAGCCCCTCTAGTGAATTTTTCATTTCAGTCATTGTACTTTTCTGTTTGGTTCTTTTTTTTATATGTGTAGAATTTATATCTCTAGTGATATTCTCGCTTTGTTTATCGATTGTTTTTCTGATTTCCTTTAGTTCTTTGTGTTTTCTTTTAGCTCTTTGAGCATATTTAAAAGAGTTGTTTAAAAGTCTTTATCTAGTAAGTCCGGTAACTTGGCTTTCTTGGGGATGATTTCTGTCACTTTGTTCCTTTGAATGGGCCATTCTCCCCTGTTTCTCTGTATACCTTGTGATTTTTTTAATTGAAAATCAGATATTTGAGTAATATGAGGACTTTTGAAATGAGATTCTCCCCCTTGTACCGGACTTTCTTTTCTTCCTTCTTTCATTTCTTCCTCCATTCCTCTCTGTCTGTCTCTTTGTTTTGTTGTTGAAGTCCATTGGTTTAGTGACTTTCACAAATTAGTTTTGCAAAGTCTGAATTACTTGGTGTGTGTGTTCACTGAAGTCTCTGTTTCTTTAGGTTGTGCTCAGCTATTGTTCTGACAGAGACTTCCATGAACACTAGGAGTTGAAACGAAAAAGAAAAAAAATGAAAGAAAACAGGAAAAAGAAGCAAAGGTAAGCAATGAGAGAAAAAATCCTCTGTGGTCCTTGCAGATAGGGTCTGTCCTGCAACACTCCTTCAATACTCAGCAAGGTTTACACTGACCTAGAGATCAACCTAAAGTGAATGTTAAAGGTGTTCTCAGGTCTTTTCTGGGTGAGCATCTTAACCTAGGCGTTTGTGTGTCTTTTTAAATTCCTCAGTATCCCCGGGTGCTTCTGAATGCCCCAGTTTCCCAAAGAAGCTCTCGTTCTGGCCCCTTGACCTTACCCCACAGCTTTCTAACGTGTGTCTGAATCTTCTCCTCTTAACCCAGGACTTTCCGTTAGCCCGCTACTCCTCCATCTGTACTACCTCCTATTAGGCCAACAAGGCTAATAGCAGTAACCAACAAACATTTTGACTGTTTGTGTGACTAATCAGGTATCCGTCAATTACAATTGTAATTACAATGACTCTGTGTTGGTTGCTGTTGTTTTTAGGTGCCACTGAGTCAATTCTGACTCATAGCAACCCTGTGTGCAACAGAACGAAACACTGGCAGGTCCTGCGCCATCCTCACAGTCGGTGTTATGCTTAAGCCCATTGTTGCAGCCCCTGTTTCAATCCGTCTTGCTGAGGGTCTTCCTCTTTTTCGCTGACCCTTTACTTTATGATGTCCTTCTCCACGGGCAGGTCCCTCCTGATAACATGTGCAAATTATGTGAGACAAAGTTTCACCCACCTTGCTTCTAATGAGCATTCTGTCTGTACTTCCTGCAAGACAGGTTTGTTTGTTCTTCTGGCGATGCATGGTATTTTCAATATTCTTCATGAACACTGTGATTCAAATGTACCAATTCTTTTTTGGTCTTCTTTAATTATTGTGCAACTTTCATGGGCATATGAGGCAATTGAAAACATCATGGCTTGAGTCAGGCGCACCTTAGTTGTTAAAGTGACATCTTTGCTTTCTAACACTTCGAAGAGATACTTGCAGCACATTTGCCCAAATGCAATGTGTCATCTGTTTTCTTGACTGCTGCTTCCATGGATGTTGATTGTGCATCCAAGTAGAATGAAATCCTTGACAACTTCAATCTTTTCTCCGTTTATTGTGATGTTGTTTATTGGTCCAGTTGTCAGGATTTTTGTTTTCTTCATGTTGAAGTGTAATCCATACTGAAGGTTGTGGTCTCTGATCTTCGTCAGTAAGTGCTTCAAGTCCTCTTCACTTTCAGCAAGCAAGGTTGTGTCATCTGCATGTCTCAGGTTGTTAATGAGTCTTCCTCCAATCCTAAGTTGCTAAGTAGGTCCAAATCAGTATTGTTCTCTTCTACCATCACAATCTATATTTATTCCTTTTTTTTTTTTTTTAACAGTTTACAGAATGTCGTTTTCATGTTACCTCATTTAATCTTCACTGCATCCCATGTGGAAAATAGCCTTTGTTTTCTTGTTTTACAGATGCGGAAACTGAGACTCGATGTCGTTAAGTTACTTTCTCCAAACCTTCCAAATAATTAATGGATTTTAAAACTAGACCTTCTGGAACCACAACTTGTACTTTTCATAAGGCAATATTGTATCCCCTGGAATGGAAACAGGTGGTGACCCAAGACTCTCAAGAGTTGCTGTCAGTCAGTCAGTGCCCAGGAGAGTTTCCAGACACAACTTGTGGACCCAGGAGTAGGCAGGGAAGATGAGTGTATTCAGTCCCCTAAGCTATCCACTTGTCTCCCTTCCCCTACTTAAATGGTGCTTGGCTATAAATTGACTATGGCCCAATGGTTCCTTTGTGCATTCTTTCACTCAACAGGTATGTGTTATTTTGGCCATATATGTGACTACTATAGTTCAGAAACCATTCTGCCCACTGAGAATTCAGCAATAAGCAAAATAGATTAAAAAAAAAAAGTCTGTGCTCTAATAGAGCTTAAATTCTCAATGGAGAATGTGATAACAGGTAAATGAACAAACATGTTCATTTACTTATTCATTTAATTTTGGGGACAATAAGTACTCTGGAGAGAAATAAAACCAGTAAGAGGAACCTGGAGTTCCAGGGCATGAGGTTTGTTGTTTTAGATAGGTGATGAGAGATGACCTTGTTAAGGTGAAGGAACTGGGAAATGAGACACAGATATAGGGAGAAGGGTACTACTCCAGGATGAATGAACAGCAAGTTGAAAAGCACTAATGCAGCAGGGTGTGTGGGGTTTTCTAGAAACAGCAAGGAAACCAGTGAGTCCAGAGCAGAGTGAGCCAGGGGAAGATGATAAGAGAGGAGTAATAGGGGACAATCATGGAGAGCATTATTGGTCATTTGTCTTTTTTTTTATGGTCAACAGATTTTTTTTTCTGAATTTTATTAGTTTTTTTTGTTTTTTAGAATATACAGAACAAAACATACACCAATTCAACATTTTCTGCATGTACAATTTAGTGACACTGATTGCATTCTTCGTGTTGTGCAACCATTCTCACCCTCCTTTTCTGAGTTGTTCCTTCCTCATTAACATAGACTCACCCTATATAGATGGTTCTTAAAAGAGCATATTGCTAAACTCTTGACCAATTTTGAGATGACTTCAGGGAA
The DNA here is from genome assembly GCF_024166365.1 of Elephas maximus indicus. NCBI lineage: Eukaryota > Metazoa > Chordata > Mammalia > Proboscidea > Elephantidae > Elephas > Elephas maximus. Next base: position 27,957,569 of record NC_064845.1, read on the forward strand.
TATTTTTGGTTTAATGTTTAAAAATCATTTCAGGGCAATAGTTTCAGTGGTTAATCTAGTCTGTATGGCTCCAGAAAGTATGGATTCCATGAGAATTTGAAGCTCTGCAATCAGGATTCTTCTATGGACTTTTTGATCAAAATGTTTAGTAATGGTAGACAGACACCATCCAGTTCTTCTGGTCTTATGGCAAAGGAGGCAGTTGTTCATGGAGGCTATTAGCTACACATTCCATCTCCTTCTCTTATTCCCGACCCTCTTTTTTCCCCGCATTGCTCCAGGTGAATAGAGATCAATTGTGCCTTGGACAGCTGCCTGCAAGCGTTTTAAGACCTCAGTCACTACAAAACAAACTAGGAGGTAAAACAGAAGCACTAAATAATACATTATTAGGTCAGTTAACTGGGATGGTCCATGAAATCATAACCGTGAACCTCCAAGCCAAGGAACCAAATCCCATGAGGTGTTTGGTTATACATAAGCAGCCTCAACAGCTCCTCTTTTTTTTTTTTTTTTGTCGTTAAAAATATATCTCTCACGCAACTTTAGCCAGTTCAGCTTTTTACAGGTATATAGTTGACAGCAATTACAATACTTAGCTATGCAACCCTTGTTTAATCAATGTGATTTTTCCAACACCGTCAACCCCCGTTTCCTCCTCCTTCCCTGCCTCAGGTAACCACTAATAAACTTTGGGCTCTGTACATTTGCCTTTTCTTGTCTTTTTATATAATGGAGGTCATGTAATATTTTTCCTTTTATGATTGGCTTATTTCACTCAGCATACTGTCACATGTATCAAGACTTTATTCTCCTACTGGATGATAGTATTCCATTGTATGTATGTACCACATTTTGTTTATGCATTCATTTGTAGATGGGCATTTAGGTTGTTGCCACCTTTTGACTATTGTGAATAGTGCTGCAGTGAACATTCTTGCACAAGTCCCTATTTGAGTCTTTGCCATCAAGCCTTTCAGGTATATACCTAGGAGTGGAATTGCTCGGTCACATGGTAGCTCCATTTTTGGGTTAAAAAATTTTTTCTTTTTATTCATCATGCTTTAAGTGAAAGGCTACAAATCAAGTCAGTTTCTCATACAAAATCTTATGAACACCTTGCTATGTACTTCTAGCTGCTCCCCCCGAAATGAGACAGCACACTCCTCATCTCCAACCTGTATTCCCGGTGTCCATTGAACCAGCTCTTATACCTCTCTGCTTTCTCATCTTACCTCTAAACAGCAGTTGCCCAAATAGTCTCATCTGTGTGCTTGAGCCAAAAATCTCACTCCTCAGTAGTATTATTTTCTGTCTTATTGTGCAGTCCAATCCCTGTCTGAAGAATTGGCTTTGGGAATGGTACCAGTCTTGGGGTAACAAAGGGTCTGGGGACCATGACTTGCAGGTTACCTCTAGTCTCAGTCAGATCATTAAGCCTAGTCTTTTTATAAGAATTTGAGGTCTGCATCCCACTGTTCTCCTGCTCCAGCAGGGATTCTCTGTTGTGTTCCCTGTCAGGGTAGTCATGGGTTGTCGCTGGGCACCATGTAGTTCTTCTGGTCTCAGATTGATGTAGTCTCTGGTTTATGTGGCCCTTTCTGTCTCTTGGGCTCATCTTTACCTTATGTCTTTGTTATTCTTCAGTTTTCTCTGCTCCAGGTGGGTTGAGACCAATTGATGCATCTTAGATGGCTGCCTGCTAGCATTTAAGACCCCAGATGCCACTCACCAATGTGAGATGCAGAATGTTTTCTTTGTGCATTTTGTTATGCAAATGAGCTAGATGTCCCCTGAAAACATGGTCCTCAAACCTCCAGCCCTGCTACTCTGGCCTTCAAAGTGTTCAGTTGTATTCAGGAAACTTCCTTTCTTTTAGTTTAGTCCAGTTGTGCTGAGCTCTCCTGTATTGTGTGCTGTCTTTCCCTTCACCAAAAATAGTTCTTGTCTGCTATCTAATTAGTGAATACCCCTTCCCTCCCTCCCCACCCTCATAACCATGAAAGAATATTTTCTTCTGTGTTTAAACTTTTTCTTGAATTCTTATAATAGTGGTCTCGTACAATATTTGTCCTTTTGCAGCTGACTAATTTCATTCAGCATAATGCCTTCCAGATTCCTCCGTACTATAGATGTTTCACGGATTCATCATTGTTCTTAACCATTGTGTAGTATTCCATTTTGTGAATATACCATCATTTATCTATTCATCCATTGATGGGCACCTTGGTTGCTTCCATTTTTTGCTATTATAAACAGTGCTGCAGTGATCATGGGTGTGCATGTATCTGTTTATGGGAGGGCTCTTATTTCTCTAAGATAGATTCCAAGAAGTGGGATTGCTGGATTGTATGGTAGTTCTATTTCTAGCTTTTTAAGCAAGCGCCAACTCAATTTCCAAAGTGGTTGTACCATTTTACATTCCCGTCAGCAGTGTATAAGTGTTCCAGTCTCTCCACAAGCTCTCGTACATTGATTATTTTGTATTTTTTGGATTAATGCCGGCATTGTTTGGGTGAGATGGTATCTCATTGTAGTTTTGATTTGGATTTCTCTAATGGCTAATGACTGTGAGCATTTCCTCATGTATCTGTTAGCTGCCTTAATGTCTTCTTTGGTGAAGTACCTGTTCATATCCTTTGCTCATTTTTTAATTGCATTATTTGTCTTTTTGTAGTTGAATTTTTACAGTATCATGTAGGTTTTAGAGATCAGATGCTGATGAGAATTGTGGTAGCCCAAAACTTTTTCCCAGTCTGTACGTTATCTTTTTCCTCTTTTGGTGAAGTCTTTGGATGAGCATAGGTGTTTGATGTTTTTTTTTTCCAGATACCGAGTTTTTCTTCTGGTGTTTGTGCATTGTTACTAATGTTTTGCATACTGTTTATGCCATGTATTAGGGCTCCTAGCACTGTCCGTATTTTTTCTTCCATGATCTTTATTGTTTTAGATTTTCTATTTAGGTCATTGATCTGTTTTCAGTTAGTTTTTGTGCATGGTGTGAGGTGTGGGTCTTTTTTCATTTTTTTGCAGATGGATATCCTCTTATGCCAGCACCATTTGTTAAAGAGACTGTCTTTTCCTTATTTAACAGACTTTGGGCCTTTGTCAAATATCAGCTGCTCATATGTGGGTGGATTTATGTCTGGATTCTCAGTTCTGTACCATTGGTCTATGTATCTCTTGTTGTACCAGTACCAGGCTGTTTTGACTACTGTGGCAGTATAATAGGTTCTAAAATCAGGTAGTGCAAGGCCTCCCGCTTTGTTCGTTTCCTCAATAATGCTTAACTTATTGGGGACCTCTTTCCTTTTCATATGATGTTGCTGATTTGCTTCTACCTCTCATTAAAATCTGTCATTGGTATTTGGATTGGGATTGCATTGTATCTATGGATCACTTTGGGTAGAACGGACATTTTTACAATGTTGAGTCTCCCTATCCATGAGCAAGGTATGTTTTTCCACTTATGTTGGTCTCTTTTGGTTTCTTGCATTAATGTCTTGTAGTTTTCTTTGTATAGATCTTTTACATCTCTGGTTAGATTTATTCCTAAGTATTTTATCTTCTTGGGGGCAATTGTAAATGTTATTGATTTGGGGATTTCCCTCTTTGATGTTCTCTTTGTTGGTGTGGAGGGATCCAAATGATTTTTGTATATTTTTCTTATATGCTGGTACTCTGCTGAAACGTTCTATTAGTTTCAGTAGTTTTCTTGAGGATTGCTTAGGGTTTTCTGCATATAAGATAATGTCATCTGCAGAGATTCTTTTACTTTTTCTTCGCTAATTTGGGTGCCCTTTTTTTCTGTATCTGGCCTAATCGCTCTGGCTAGGACATCCAGTACAATGTTGAATAAGAGAAATGATAGAGTGTATCCTTCTCTGGTTCCCTTTCTCAAGGGGAATGCTTTCAGACTGTGTGCATTTAGGGTGATGTTGGCTGTTGGCTTTGTATAAATGCCCTGTATCATGTTGAGGAATTTCCCTTATATTCTTATTTTGCTGAGAGTTTTTATCATGAGTAGGTGTTGAACTTTGTCAAATGCCTTTTCTGCAGCAGTTGATAAAATCATGTGGTTCTTGTCTTTTGTTTTATTTATATGGTGGATTCCATTGATTGCATTTCTAATGATGAGCCCTCCCTGCATACCTGATATGAATCCCACTTGGTCATGGTGAATTATTTTTTTTTGATATGTTGTAGAAATCTTTTGGCTAGAAGTTTGTTGAGGGTTTTTGCATCTAGGTTCATGAGGGATATAGGTCTGCCATTTTCTTTTTCTGTGGTGTCTTTACCTGATTTTTGTATCAGGGAAATGCTGGCTTCATAGAGTGAGTTTGGGAGTATCCGATCCTTTTCTGTGCTGTGAAATACCTTGAATAGTGGGGGGGTTAACTCGTCTCTGAAAATTTGGTAGAATTCTCCAGTGAAGGCATCAGGGTCAGAGCTTTTTTTTGTTGGGAGTTCTTTAGTTACCTTTTCAATCTCTTCTTTTGATATGAATTTTAGTTGTTCTACCTCTATTTGTGTTTGTTTACGTAGGTAGTGTATTTCTAAAATTTGTCCATTTTTTCTAGGTTTTCAAATTTTCAGAGTACAGTTTTTCATAGTAATCTGAAATGATTGTTTTAATTTCAGTTGAGTCTGTTGTGATATCACCCATGTCATTTCTTATTTCAGTTGTTTGCTTCGTCTCCTGTTTTTCTTTTGTAACTCTGGCCAGTGGTTTATCGATTGTTAGTCTTTTCAAAGAAAGAGCTTTTGGTCTTGTTAACTCTTTCAATTGTTTTGTCCTCTATTTCATTTAATTCTGCACTAAATTTTATTATTTGCTTACTTCTGGTTCCTGAGGGTTTCTTTTGCTGCTGTCTTATTTGTTCAAGTTGTAGGGGTAGTTCTTTGACTTTGGCCCTTTCTTCTCTTTGGACGTGTGCATTTATGGCTATAAATTAACGTCTGAGTACTGCTTTAGTTGAGTCCTAAAGATTCTGATAGGAAGTGTTTTCATTCTCATTGGAATCTATGAATTTCTTTATTCTGTCGATAATTTCTTCTATAACCCAGTCGTTTTTGAGCAAGGTGTTGTTCCATTTCCATGTTTTTGATTTCTTTTCTCTGCTTTTTCTGTTATTGATTTCTACTTTTATGGCTTTATGATCAGAGAAGATGTTTTGTAATATTTCTATGTTTTGGATTCTGTTAAGGCTTGCTTTATGACCTAATATGTGGTGTCTTCTTGAGAATGTTCCATGAACGTTGGAAAAGAAAGCATACTTGTCTGCTGTTGGGTGGAGTGTTCTGTGTTTGTCTACAAGGTCAAGTTGGTTGACTGTGGCATTTAGATCTTCCGTGTCTTTGTTGGGCATCTTTCTGGATGTTCTGTCCTTCATCAAAAGTGGTGTGTTGAAGTTATTGTATAGCTGTGTATCTCACTTTTCAGTGCTGTTAGAGTTTGCTTTATGTATCTTGCAGCCCTGTCGTTGGGTGCATAAATATTTAATATGGTAATATCCTCCTAGAATATTGTCCCTTTAATCATTATATAGTGTCCTTTCTCATCCTTTGTGGTGGATTTAACTTTAAAGTCTATTTTGTCAGAAATTAATGTTGACACTCCTTCTCTTTTTTGATTGTCGTTTGCTTGATATGTATGTTTTTTCCATCTTCTGAGCTTTAGTTTGTTTGTGTCTTTAAGTCTAAGATGTGTCTCTTGTAGGCAGCATATAAACGGATCGTGCATTTTTTTTTAAGCATTCTGCCACTCTCTGTCTTTTTATTGGCACATTAAGTCCATTTCCATTCAGGGAAATTATGGATAAGTATGAGTTTAGTGCTCTCATTTTGATGTCTTTTTGTGTGTGTTGTTGACCATTTCTTTTTTCCACTGAATTTTTTGTGTTGAGTAGTTTTTCTTTATAAATTGTCTTTTCCTTTTTTTGAGTGTTGATTTTGTTTTTGCTGAGTCTTTATGTTTTTCTTGTATTTTATTTTGATGTGTAGGAGTGTTAATCTCCTTTGTGTTTACGGTATTATTTTCCCCTAGTTTTCTAAGTTTAAACCAAACTTTTATCTCTGTATTGCCTTGATTTCTTCATATGAAAGATCTATGAGTACATTTTCTTGTCCCTCTTGATTGATTTAATGTCTTCTTTTACATAATGACGTCTCTTTTTCCCTGTTTTGCGCAATTTTTTATTGACTTATTTTTGTGATTTCCCTACATTGGTTGATATCTGATTTCTCTGTCATATGTTCTAATCTTGGGTTTTTGTCTGATGCTATTGACTTTTTGAACCAGAAAACTCCCTTTAGTATTTCATGTAATTTTGTTTTAGTTTTTGCAAATTCCCAAAACTTCTGTTTATCTGGAAATGTCTTAATTTTACCTTCATATTTGAGAGACAGTTTTGCTGGATATATGATTCTTGGCTGGCAGTTTTTTTCCTTCAAGGCTTTTTGTATGTTATTCCATTGCCTTCTTACCTTCATTGTTTCTGTTGAGTAGTTTGAGCTTATTCTTACTGACTCTCCTTTGTAGGTGAGTTTTTCTTTATCCCTAAAAAAAACTAAATTCTCTTTATCTTTGGTTTTGGCAAGTTTGGTTATAATATGTCTTGGTGACTTTCTTTTGGGATCTATCTTGTGTGGAGTTAGGTGAGCATCTTGGATAGATATCTTGTCATATTTCATGGTATCAGGGAAGTTTTCTGCCAGTAAATCTTCAGCAATTCTGTCTGTATTTTCCGTTTTCCCTCCCTGTTCTAGTACTTGAATCACACGTAGGTTATTTCTCTTGATAGAGTTCCACATGTTTCTTAGGGTTTATTCAGTTTTTAATATTCTTTTATCGGTTTTTCTTCAAATATATTGGTGTCAAGTGTTTTATCTTCAATCTTGTTAATTCTGACTTTCATTTCTTCAGTTCTGCTCATCTGACTTTCTCTTGAGTTTTCTGATTCTGAAGTATTATTGTTGAAGTTCTGAATTTCTGATTGCAGTGTCTCTATGGATTCTTTCAGCCTTTTAAATTTTTCGTTATGTTCTTGAATAACTGTCTTAATTTCCTCAAATGCTTTATCTGTGTACTCTTTAGTTTGTTCTGCATTTTGCCTGATCTCCTTCCTGATCTCTTGAAGAGCTCTGTATATTAATATTTTGCATTCTACCTCTGGTAATTCCAGGAAGACCTCTTCATTCTGAAGTTTCTTTTGTTCTTTGTTTTGGGAGCGTGTTCAAGTGATCATTGTCTGCTTCTTTATATGATTTGATATTAACCATTGTCTCCAAGCCATCTATAAGTTCCTGTATTAATTTATTTTGTTTGCTTACTGTCTTAGCTTCTTACTTTGTTTTGTTTTGATATACCCAAATAGGCTGCTGGAATGAGCTAACTTCATTATTGGAGGCTTTTAAGCTGTAATGTCTTTGCACGAGGTGGCTCGAGCAGTTACCAAGTGTACGAGCATAGGAGTCCATTTGCTTTTCTCGTATGGATTCAGCGCAGGTGTCCAGTGAACAGGTCACCAAGTGTGTGGTGCATGCTGTCACCTATGGTCTGAGAGGAGAGTAGTGATTGGTATATGCACAAGTTTCTTGTTGCAGCAGGAGGTCACACTCTGAACAAGTCGGGGCTGAGAACCACCCCCCAGGTGTCTGTGAGCAAGGTAAGTCCCTGTTCTTTAGAGCATACAGGTGGGTGGGCTCTGAAGCCGTGCCATAACCACCCAGTGCTTTTAACTGTAAGGACTGGGGGGCACCACTTATCCTTGGACCGGTGTTGTGGGTGGCTAGGTGGTATGGGTGGAAACACCAGTCCTCAAGCCCCTGATGTGGGTGGGTGAGGACCCTGCTTAACAGGCAGAGCAGTGTCAAATATCAAAAACTTGGCTCTCCACCCCACAGCTGAAACAGTTAAAGTCAGACTTCAGGCACATAAACCCTTGCAGTGTAACAGCAAAGGCTTAGCTACTGAAATGGGACACAGGTCCATGCAGGGGTCAAAGGCATTCAAAGTCATGGACTGTTTGTGCCTAAACAGGAGCCACTTCTTCCGTAAGTTCCTAGTTTAAGGGAGCCGGCAGATTATTCTTCTCCCAGTTTGTTAATTTGTTCCTTCTGTAAGGGCAGGAGAATGGCTTAAGGTGCACAGTAGGACCTAGCTCAGGCCCAGGAAAACTGACTGTCACTGAAGGTGACTTAGGACCTGGGGCAGAGGGAGGAGGGATCAGATAAATCTGCACGGTAAATTAGATGCAAGCACTTAACTTTTGCCAAGAAGGCTGTTCTTCGCTGATTCCTTAGGGATGAGTAGATTCTGCTACTCACTCTCTGTGGCTGAGAAAACTGCATTCAGCATGCTACAGCGAGCCCTGCAGTGGTCAAGGCAGGGGATTGGGGCTTAGGGGCGCTGGTTCCCACTGAGACAGGTCCAGCAACTCCTCATGCTTCTGAACCATCTCTCCCTCCCCCTGCTGCTCAGTCCAGTTTCTTAACTTTGCTTTGATGTTCACGGGTCCTCGCTTTTCATATATATAATCAATTCACTATTTTTTTTGGGTCTTCTTTGTAAAAGGGACCACCAGAAGCATCTGAGTACTCTCCCATCTTGGCACTGCCTCTCCCATTTTAGTTTTTTGAGGAAGTGCCACAGTTTACCACAACTGCTGTACCGTTTTGTATTCCCACCAGTAATGGATAAGGGCTCCAATTTTCCCACATGCTAACCAACATCTGTTATTTTTTTTTATTATTAGACGTCCTGGTGGAAGTGACATGGTATCTCATTGTGTTTTTGATTCGCATCCCTGTGATGGCTAATGACACTGAGCATCTTTTCATGTCTCTGGTGGCCATTTGAATGCCCTCTTTGGTGAAATGTCTGTTCAAGCCCTTTGCCCATTTTCTGATTTTTGTATTTGTCTTTTTGTCACTAAGAGTCAGAATTGACTCATTGGCAACGTGTTTGGTTTGGTTTTTTGTTGAAGTTTTGTATATAGTTTGATTGTTAGATTCTTATACGACATAGAGTTCCTGAAGATATTCTCCAATTTGGTAGCTTGTGTTTTCACCTTTTTGATAAAGTGTTTTTACTTTTTATGAAGTTCCATTTATTTATTTTGCCTTTTGTTCTTTTATTATTATATTAAATAAGCCATTGTTCAAAGCTGGACCTCAAAGCACTGCCCCTGCATTTTCTTCTAAGAAATTTATAGTTTTCGTTCACACATCCGTGAGAGCGAAAATACAACTTTGAGCATTCCAACCGACCAACCGAACCGTGTTGCCGTCAAGTATATCCTGACTCATAGCAACCCTATAGAACAGAGTAGAACTGCCCCCATAGAGTTTCCAAGGTATGCCTGGTGGATTCAAATTGCTGACCTTTTGGTTAGCAGCTGCAGTGTTTAACCACTACACCACCAGGGCTTTGACCTTGAGTATACACCACCTGAATTTAGACGCCATCTTAAGGATAGAGTTCATGCATTGAATACTAATGACCAAAGACCAGAAATGTTGTGGGGTGGCATCAAGGACATCACACATGAAGAAAGCAAAAGATCATTAAAAAAGAGAAGAAAGAAAGAAAAGACCAAAATGAATGTCAGAAGAGACTCTGAATATTGCTCTTGAACATAGAGAAACTAAAACGAATAGAAGAAATGATGAAGTAAAAGAACTGAACGGAAGATTTCAAAGGTCCGTTCGAGAAGACAAAGTAAAGTAGTGTAATGAAATGTGCAAAGACATGGAATTAGAAAACCAAAGGGGAAGAACACACTAAGCATTTCTGAAGCTGAAAGAACCGAAGAAAAAATTCAAGCCATGAGTTGCAGTATTGAAGGATTCTACAGGAAAATATTGAATAACACAGGAAGCACCAAAAGTAGATGGAAGGAATACACGAAGTCACCGTACCAAAAAGAATTGGTCGATGTTCAACTCTTTCAGGAGGTAGTATATAATCAAGAAACAATGCTACTGAAAAAGGAAGTCCAAGCTGTACTGAAGGCATTGGCGAAAAGCAAGGCTCTAAGAATTGGCAGAATACCAATTGAGATGTTTCAACAAATGAATGCAGTGCTGCAGGTGCCCACTTATCTGTGTCAAGAAATTTGGAAGCCGTGTACTTGGCCAAGCCACTGGACAAGATCCATATTTGTGCCCATTCCAAATGAAGGTGATCCAACAGAATACAGAAATTATTGAACAACATCATCAATATCACACACAGGTAAAATTTTGCTGAAGGTGGTTGTAGCAATACATCAATGGGGAACTGCCAGAAGTTCAAGCCAGATTCAGAAGAGGACATGTAACAATGTGCATCATTGCTGATGTGAGATGGCCGTTGGCTGAAAGCAGGGAATACCAGAAAGATGTTTACCTGTTTTATTGACTATGCAAAGACATTCAACTGTGTAGATCATAACAAATTATGGGTAACATTTTGAAGAATGGGAATTCCAGAACACTTAATTTTGCTCATGAGGAACCTGTACAATGACCAAGAGGCAGTCATTTGAACAGAACAAGGGAATACTGAGTGGTTTAAAGTTAAGAAAGGTGTGCGTCAGGGTTGTATCCTTTCAGCATACTTTTTCAATCTGTATGCTGAACAAATAATCCAAGTACACGAAGAAGGATGGGGCATCAGGATTGGAAGAAGACTCATTAAGAACCTGAGATATGCAGATGTCACAACCTTGCTTGCCGACTTAAAAAACACACTGATGAAGATCAAAGATGACAACCTTCAGTGTGGATTGCAACTCAACGTAAAGAAAACGAGACATTTCCAACATGGCACTATAGACAGAAGCACCATGCTATCCCTCTGCAGCAAAGACCCAAAAAACAAAACAAATATATACATCAATTCTGGGACCTTAAGCATCAATTGAAGGAATAAAGAAATCGATCAAGCATCAAATGGAATAAGAAACTGATAGAGAACAGAGAAAACAGAGCTACGGAGTGGAGGTCCCCTACCAGCTAATGCGGCATTGATTCGCCATCTTGGACTACAGCCACCAAGGAATACAGACAGGGAGTATGAGAAGGCAACTTCATGGAGCTCCCAACAGGAGACAGAGCACCTGGTAACCGGGCAAGTGTGTGGTCTTCAGCTAGGTTCTTTGGAGAAGGAAAACCAGTAAAGCGTATGTACATGTAGATACATATATATATATGTGTGTGTGTGTTTGTGTATCAATCACATGATTGTAGAGGCTGGAACAACCCAAGTTCATGGATCAGAATAGAGGTTTCTCCTGATTCATGTAGCCCCAGGGGCTGGCGAACCCAAGATGGGCAAGTCAAAGAGGAGCGCTCTTGCTCACAGGCTGTGAAGGCTGATGAATCCCGAGATTGGCAGGTAGGTTGCTAGCTCAAGTCCCAAGAACCAGATGTCAGATGAACTCGAGGTACTTGCAGGGTCCAGAATCAGCCAAATGCCTTGGCGAGGCAAGCAGGGAGGAAGTAGACAGCAGAGGGAGGAGAGATGAATTTGAGGGGCGGTGAACTGCCACATGCCCTGCCTCTGCTGATGCCACTCAGCAGATTCCATCTTGGGGGTGATTACATATCAGATTTCAACAGGAAGTGATCCCAATACTATACAACTGCCAAAACATTGATAATCATGGCCCAGCCCAAGCTGACATGCAATCTTAACCATCACAGTCCATGCCTTGTCAGCTTGGTACCTGTACACATCTCCCCAAACCATACAAAATCTCTGAAGAAAGACAATTAGAAAGTCACACTTGCAGCTAATATGATACAACTAACACACATCCAGCCGAAAACACTCTAGCCCTATTGACATCTTACATTTTATAAGTGAAGAAAACAAAAATATTTGATGCACACATACAAAACAGAAATACTCATAACAATTACAGTCCTCGTTTCTGCAAGTGGTCATGTGGCTGCAACTGGTATTTAGAACTACCTTCTACCACCACCCATTCCGTATTCCCTTTGTCCTCAGCAAGCACCTCAGCAGGTCATGGTTCTTTGCCTGGTGGGATGGCCCAAACCTTCATTCCTGAAGGGCCTGGACCATTAGTAGTCATGTCGGAATTGGGTTGCTGTAGTTTTCCGTCGACTTTAATCACAAGGCATGGTAGTACTAGGGGACACCTTAAGAGATCGCCTGCGTTCCAAACATACTCTTCTTTACTTCCATTATGTAATATCAATCTGATTTCCTCTTGGTAATAAGGATCAATCACACCAGCCAGTATGGTAACTCCCTTCTTTGCTTGTTGATCCAGAGACATAAGGAACCCAAAGTGACCAGGTGGCATTCGTAGCTTCCAGTTCAATGGAATCAGTGATGCGTCTCCAGGTGGTAGCATTCTTCGCTTTGGAACTAAGACCTATAGACATGCAAAGCATAAGGTTGCAGGGATAGGAAGAAGAATCTTATGAGTGGATGACTGGGGGTAATAGTGCATGGTGCCACTTCCATTTCTACCCCTTGATTCCTGGACCCATGAATCCTGATTATGGGAGCAACAGTACCATATACTGGGCGCTGGTTTAGAGCATATAGAGCCTCTGGAGAACACAGCCCCAAACCTGCAAGGTATTGCCACCTACCTAGCACCGTAATTGTGACTTCAGGGGGCCATTCCATCATTCTGTCATACCAGCTGCTTCAAAATGATGGGGAACATGGTAAGATTAGTGAATTCCATGAGCATGGGCCCACTGCTGCACTTCATTTGCTGTGAAGTGAGTCCCTTGATCAGAGGCAATGCTGTGTGAGATACCATGATGGTGGAGGAGACATTCTGTAAGTTCACGGATGGTAGTTCTGGCAGAAGCATTGCATACTGGGAACGGAAATCCTTATCCAGAGTAAGTGTCTATTCCACTAAGAGCAAAACGCTGCCTTTTCCATGATGGAAGTGGCCCAGTGTAATCAACTTGCCACCAGGTTGTTGACTGATCACATCAAGGGATGGTGCCATATTGGAGAGTCAGTATTGGTCTCTGCTGCTGGCAGATTGTATGCTCATCTGTGGCTGTAGCCAAGTCAGCCTTGGTGAGTGGAAGTCCATGTTGTTGTCCATGCATAACCTTCATCCCTGCCACCAGGGCCACTTTGTTCATGAGTTCATTGAACAATGATGGGAGTAGCTGGGGAAAGAGGATGACTGGTTTCCATAGAACACATCACCCTATCCACTTAATTATTAAAATAATCCTCTGGTGAGGTCACCCTTTGGTGAGCATTCACATGAGACACATATCTTCACTTCTTTGGCCCATTCAGAGAACACTATCCACATACCTCTTCCCCATAAATTCTTGTCTCCAATTTTTGAATCATATTCCTTCTAAGTCCCTGACCATCCAGCCAAACCTTTGGACACAGCCCATGTGTCAGTATAGAAGCTCACATCTGGCCATTTCTCCTTCCAAGCAAAGTGAAGAACCAGGTGCACTGCTCAAAGTTCTGCCTGTTGGGAGGAGTTCCCGTCAGCACTGTCCTTCAGGGAGGTCCCAGAAAGGGCTGAAGCGCTGCTACTGTTCACTTTTGAGTGGTGCCTGCATGTTGCACAGAATCATCTGTAAACCAGGTACAAGTTTCTCTTTTTCAATCAACTGATCAGAAGGAGCTCCCCATGAGGCCATAGGTGCAGACTGGGAGATGGACAGTAATATGATAGGAATAGAGACCGTGGGCATTTGGGCTGTTTCCTCATGCAACTTACTCAGGCTTTCAAGTCCTGCTCGGGCCTGATCTTGTATATACTGCTTCCATTTAATGATGGAGTTCTGCTGTGCACATCCAACTTTATGTCTCTGTGGGTCATACAACACGCAGTTTAAAATGGGCAGCTCAGCCCAAATGGTGTTTGGTGTCCCATGGTTAAGCGTTCAGTCTCTGCTAAGGCCCAGTAACAAGCCAACAGCTGTTTCTCAAAAGGAGAGTAGTTAAATGCAGAGGATGGCAGGGCTTCGCTCCAAAATCCTAAGGGTCTGTGCAGTGGTTCACTGGCAGGGGGCTTGCCAAAGTCTCCAGACAGAATCTCCATCTGCCACGGACGCTTCAAGCACCATTGGATCAGCCGGATCATATGGCCCAAGTGGCAGAGTGGCTTACACTGCAGCCTGAACCTGTTGCAGAACCTTCTCTTGTTCTGGGCCCTACTCAAAACTAGGAACTTTTCAAGTCACTTGATAAATAGGCTGGAGTAGCACACCGAAATGAGAAACATTGCCTCCAAATTCCAAAGAGGCTCAGTAGGCACTGTGCCTCTGTTTTAGTTGTGGGAGCAGCCAGATGCAATAACTTATCCTTCAATTTAGAAGGAATATCTCGACATGCCCCATACCATTGGACCCCTAAAAATTTGACTGAGGTGGTAGGTGCCTGAATTTTTTGTGGGATTAATTTACCACTCTCTGGCAGGCAAATGTTTTACCAATAAGTCCAGAGTCATTGATACTTCTTCCTTACTAGATCCAGTCAGCATAGTGCCATTAATGTAGTGGACCAGTGTGACATCTTATGGGAGGGAAAGGCAATCGTGATCCCTGGTGACTAAATTATGACATAGGGCTGGAGAGCTCATGGAGCGCTGAGGTAGGCCAGTGAAGGTGTATTGCTGGCCTTTCCAGCTGAAGGCAAACTTCTTCTGATGGTCCTTGGAAACAGCTATGGAGAAAAAGGCATTAGCCAGTTCAATAACTGCACACCAGGTACCAGGACATGTATTAATTTGCTCAAGCAGTGAAACTACATCTGGAACAGCATCTGCAGTTGGAGTCACAACCTGGTTAAATTTCTGATAACCTACTGTCATCCTCCAAGATCTGTCTGTTTTTTGCACAGGCCAAATAGGCGAGTTGAATGGGGGATGTGGTGGGAATCACCATCCCTGCATCCTTCAAGTCCTTGATGGTGGCAGTAATGTCTGCAATTCCTCCAGGAATGCAGTATAGCTTTTGGTTTACTGTTTTCCTAGGTAGGGGCAGTTTTAATAGCTTCCCCTTGGCTTTTCCTACCAAAATAGCTCTTTCTTCATTTGTGAGGGATTCAGCGTGGGGTTTCTGCCAGTTGTTGAGTGTTATCTATTGCAATAATGCATTCTGGAACTGGGAAAATCACTATGGGGGGATTCAGGGACCCAATGGACCTACTGTAAAACAAGCATGAGCCAAGACTGCATTAATAACCTGACCTCTGTATATCCCCACTCTGATTGGTGGGCTACAGTGCCGTTTTGGGTCTCCTGGAATTAGTGTCAGTTCAGAGCTACTGTCTGGTAATCCCCAAAAAGTCTGATTATTCTCTTTTCTTCAATGAAAAGTCACTTTCATAAAAGGTTGTAGACACCTTTGGGGAAGGCTAGGAGAGAATTGAGCATAGAAATTTTTAGCAGTGTATTGGAGTCCTTCCTCATGGGGACCTGGCCTCCCCTTCATTGAAGGCGTTGTGGGTCTTTAAATTTGCTCAAGTATGGGAGTTGACTGTGGGCAATTCGAGTTAGACTGCTGTTCACCTGAACTAGAATTCTTCTGTTCGTACAGATCAAGTAAATATTTAGTAGATTTCCTATCTAATTCACTCCTAGGGACACCATGACTAAGTAGTCATAAGTCTATATGAGTCACACTCTTCTGATTACTGCTTTGATTCTGCTGTCCATTACTGTAACCATGTCCACTTTGTTGACTGAGTGCTGCCACTTAGCCCCTACTATCACAGGGTCCAATCAACCCTATTGTATTTAGGTATCTTGATTCAGTTAGGGCAGTTCCACTGTCAAATCTGATTTACATGAAATAGCAGTCACAGCAGTCTTCAAGGATGCTGGATTTCCCTTCAGAAATTTGTTCCTCACAGTTGTGGTAAAAGGTGTGTTCTCTGGGCATTCCATGTGTGGATCTGTGGGTTTAACGTGAGAAATGCATTTTAGCATGGCAGTATCTCTAAGCCTTTGAGCACCTTCTTCTACAGTATACCAAAGGAGGTCTGGTACTTCAACTTGATTTAGTGTAGGCCACTGCATAACCCATGCTTCAGCAACCTACCCAAATGAACTGTTAGATCTTTTCCTAACTTCTTGAGGTGAAACACTGAATGAAGAATCTGTGCTTAGTGGACCCATATCAATAAACTCAGACCGATCCATCTTTACGTTCCTTGGAGCATTATCCTGTACCCTTAATAATCATTCCCGCACCTATTCCCCAGGTTCCTGTTTGTACATATTAGAAAACTCAAGTACTTCTCTTGGAGTGTAGCATACTTCCTCCTGGGGCACACTTTGTACTTCACCTTTTGTGGTTCGCTGGGACTTAAGTCTAGTTATAGGTCTAGAAGCCAGAATCTGTAGTGTGGAATTGTTTTGAGAACATTCAGCATTGTCTTGTAAAGCATCTGCCTCAGATGATGCCCCAGGGAATGGCTCAGGCAAGGGCTCTTTAGAGGCAGCTGGGCAGGGGCTAATTTCATTAAATGGAAGTGGAGGGGCTAATGCTTTTACTGGGCAGGGTGGTGTAGCAGACAAACGTGAAGTAAACTCTTCAGATGGAAGTGGTTCTATTGGCAACCCTACCAACAGGAGCGATTAAATGGAATTTAGGGGCTCAGTGTCTCCAGCTTTCTAATTACGTTCCCATATGTCCGCATCCGAAGTTTCAGGATCTTATTTCTTCCCAATCAGTGCCCTCATTTTAACTTCAGACACCTCTTGAGGTTGGCAATTGAAGTAGGATTGTAATTCAGCCACTCTTACAATAAGACTCTGGTTTGGTTTTTGGCAATATCAGTGTTATTGCTACAAGAAATAAGGCTTTCTTTCAAAGCACACGTGTTTCCACTTTGAGATTGTTTATGCTGCACTTGAGCTTTGACACTGAAGCCCTGAGCGCATCTCTTTCACCAGTTTGTCTAGTGAAAGTAGGACCAACCAACCAGCTTCTGTATACTTCTCATTATGAGAAAATTGTTGAAAGGTATCATGTATGTGATCACCCGGAGCCTCGCCTTTCACCAATACCTAATCTATTGGTGGTGATAATTTGCATATTTGAATTGCCTTATGGCATGGATTAGCAGTGCCTTCTTTACTACTGAGAACAGAGTCATCAACATCTTTGAAACGAACCAGACTTGAAAATTAATTTAGAAAACTCATCTGTACAATTTTGTTTGTCTAGAACCACTCTTGGTAGCAATTGTCTTAGGCTGGGTTCTCTAGAGAAGCAAAACTAGTCAAGGGTATGAATATGTATAGAAAGAGAGATTTACATCAAGGAAGCAGCTCATGAGATTGTAGATTTGCAAGTCCCTGAATCAGGAGAGAGGCTTCTTGTGATTCATGTAGCCGTAGGGGCTGGCAAAGCCCAGATTGGCAGGCTAGAGAGCAGGGCTCTTAAACTCCCAGTCTGTGAAGGTTGATGAATCCCGGGATCAGCAGATAAGTCCCAAGAACTGGAGGTCGGATGAACAAGAGACAGCTGCAGGATCCAGAGCAAGCCAAGAGCCTTGGCAAGATGAGCAGGAAGGAAGTACGTGGCAGAGGGTGAAGAGAGAAAGGCTGAGTGGGGAGTGAGCCACCACAGGCCCTACCTGCACTGATAACCGCTCAGAAGGTTTCATTATGGGGGTTCCATATCTGAAATCCACATATCAGATTTCAACAGGGAAGTGATCACAACATCGTACAAGAGCCAAGACACAGAGAATCGTGGCCCAGCCAAGTTGACACACACAGTCTTAACCATCACACATGCCTTGTGATTAATGTCAGTGTAAAATTACAGCAATTCAGTTACGACATGAGTACTGATGGCCCAGACCCTTTAGGAATGACGGTTTGGGTCACCCGACCAGGAAAGAGCCACGACGAGCTGAGGTGCTTGCTTAGAGCAAAGGGAACATGGAATAGGTGGTGGAAGAAGGTAGTTCTAAATATCAGTTTTGGCCATGTGACCAATTGCAGAAATGAGGAGTGTCACTGTTACGAGTGTTTCTGCTTTTATGTGTGCATCAAATATTTTTGTTTTCTCAACTTATAAAATATTAGATATAAACAGGGCTAGTGCATTTTTGGTTGTATGTGTGTTCATTGTATCATGTTAGCACAAGAATGCCTTTATAATTGTCTTTATTCAGAAATTATGTATAGTTTAAGGAGATGTGTAGAGGTGAAAAGTTGGAAAGGGGTGAACTGTGATAGTTAAGAGTATGTGTTAACTTGGTGTGCCATGATTCTCAGAGTTTTGGCAGTCATGTTATGTTGTGGTCACTTCCCTGTTGAGATTTGATATGTGATTACCCCCATGGTGCAATACACTGTGAGTAGCCAGTTGGTTGAAGGGGAGTTTCCTTGGGCCTGTGTCCTGCATCTAGTTTGTGCAGACATTCTCTCAGGGCTCGGGGGGTTTTTGTCATTCTGGAATCTGCAGCTGGCTTCTGTTCGTCTCACCTCCAGTTTTTGGGACGTGAGCTAACAGTTTACCTGTGGTCTTGCCTGCCACTCTTTGGATTTGTTGATCTTCACAGCCTGTGAGCAAAAGCCCTGCTCTCCAGCCTCCCTATCTTGGGTACACCAGCACCTGAGGGTACATGAATCAGGAGAGGCCTCTATCCTGACCCACAGACTTGGGGTGTTGTGGCCTCTAAAACCGTGTGAGCCATTTTCTTGATATAAATCTCTCTCTATATATAGGTATTTATACCCTTAAATGGTTTTGCTTCTTTAGAGAACGCTGCGTAAGTCAGAGCATTCACATGAGATACAAATATGTTTGCTTCTTTGGCCTGTTCAGAGAGGTCTGTCACATGCCACTTCATACTTCCTTGGCTCCAAATTCCAATCATGTTCCTTCCAAGTCCCTGGCTATCCAGTCAAACTATTGGCCACAACCCATGAATCAGTGTACCACTGCATATCTGGCCATTTATCCTTGCAAGTAAAGTGAAAACTCATGTTCACTGATTGAAGTTCTGCCCATTGAGAGGCTATTCCCTCACCACTGTCCTTCAGGGAGGTCCCAGAAAGGGGCTGTAGTGCTTTGCTGCCGCTCTCCATGTTGAGATGGTGCCTGCATATCATGCAGAGAAACACCTGTAAACCAGACATCAGTTTTCTCTTCCTCAGTCAACTGATCATGAGGTCATAGATGAAGACTAGGAAAGGGCAAGTAATGTAATAGGGGTGGAGGCCATGGGCATTTGGGCCATTTCCTTGTGCGACTTACTTGAGCCTTCAGGTCCTGCTCAGGCCTGATATCGTGTGTACCACTTCCATGTAATGATGGAGTGCTGCTGTGCACATCTGGCTTTATGGCTCCGTAAGTCAGACAACAGCCAGTTCATGATGGGCAGCTCTGGATGCATTGTGACTTGGTGTCCTACGGTTAAGTGTTCAGTCTCTACTAAGGCCCTGTAACAAGCCAAAAGCTGTTTCTCAAAAGGAGAGTAGTTAAATGCAGAGGATGGCAGGGCTTTCCTCCCAAATCCTAAGGATCTGCACTGTGATTCACCAATAGGGGCCTGCCAGAGACTCTAAACAGGACTCCAAAGACCATCTCTGTCTGCCACTGTCGCTTCCAAAACCACTGACTCTGCCAGATCATATGGCCCACGTGGCAGAGCAGCTTGGCCGTCAGACTGAACCTGTTGCAGAGCTTTCTCTTGTTGTGAGCCCTACTCAAAAGGTGTAGCTTTCAAACCACGTGATCAATAGGCTGGAGCAGCACACCCAAATGAGGGATATGATGCCTCCGAAACCCAAAGAGGCCCAACAAATGTTGTGCCTCCACTTTACTGTAGGAAGGGCCAGATACATGAACTTATCCTTCACTTTACAAGGAATATTTCAACATCCCCCACACCACCGGAGCCCTAGAAATTTCACTGAAATATAGGCATATGGACTTTCTCAGAATAATTTTCCACCCTCTAGCATGCAATGGAAACTCTGGTGGCATACAGTGGTTACGTGCTTCAGCTGCTAACCAAGAGGTCCGCAGTTCGAATCCGCCAGGTGCTCCTTTGAAACTCTATCGGGCATATCTAATCAGTCCTATAGGGTCACTACGAAGCGGAATGGACTCGATGGCAGTGTGTTTGGTTTTTGGGTTAGCATGCAACTATCTTACCAATAAGTCTAGAGTATTGATACTTCTTTCTTACTATGTTCAGTCAGCATAATGCCATTAATGTAATGGACCAATGTGATGTCTTCTGGAAAGGAAAAGCAATCAAGCTCCCTGAGGACTGAATTATGACATACACCTTGAGAATTGATATACCCCCGAGATAAATTAGTGCAGGTGTATTGCTGGCCTGACCAAGTGACGGCAAACTGCTTCTGGTGGTCCTTTAAAACAGGGATAGAGAAAAAGGCATCAGGGAGATTAATGGCTGCTTACCCCAGAAGATATATTAATTTTCAGGCCACATCCCCAAGGAAGCTTCTCTTCCAGCTGATTGGCTGATCACATCAGATCACATAATGGAAGATGATTACGTAATTTCGGCCAAATCCCTGAGAATCATGGCCTAAGTTAACACGTAACATGAGCCATCACAGTGGTGACGAAAGTGTTCTGACATAGATACTGGTGATGGTTGAATAGGATTGTGAAAGTAGGTAAAGCCACTATATGACACACTTTAAAGCTATTAAAACAAAACTTTATTTAATAAGAAATTTACCAGTTAATAGAGTATAAGGTATAAAGTATAAATTGAGCTGGAAAAATACCACAACAAAAGCGAAAAAACACCCACTGAGGTGAGAAGAAGAAAAAGTCTGGTTCTGAGGCTGATGTTCCCTGGCTGTGAATGAGGAGCTGCTGTGGAGGAGGCATGGCGAGTGGCTCTGCCTCTGGTGCCCGGGGCAGAGCTAGCGGTGGAGGATTTATTAGCCTGTGGGGCTCCAGTGTTGGCGTAGGAGCAGGATCAATATCAGCTGTTTGTCGGGAGCCAGTTGGAGGTGGCCCAGGATGGAGATCCGCCCCTCCAGCTGACTCTTTGTCTAGCGCCATCGCCGGACCTCGTGATGAAATAGCTGGTGGTCTAAGGACTTCCGGTGTTGGTGCAGGAGCAGGTGGTTGAGGAATCATTTCTGTAGGTGGCCCAGGGTGGGAATCGAGCCCTCCAGTAGGCTCTTCTCCTGGTGCCGGGGCCAGAGATGGAGATGGACGGCGGTGTGGTATATTCAGCCCTGGTGTTGGTAGAGGTACAGGAGCAGGGTTGACATCAGCCGGTGGCCCAGGAGCCAGCTCTGAATGTAGCCTAGAATAAGAATCTCATTTTCCAGCTTTCTCCCCATTTGGTGCCAGTGCTGGAGCTGGTGATGCTGCTCTGTGGAGTCCCAGTGTTAGGCCAGGCGCATGATGGACCTCACCAGGCGGTCCAGGAGCTCGTTATGGTCTTGGCCCAGGGAGAGAATCTGATCTTTCAGCAGGCTGTCTGTCAGGTGGCAGTGCTCGACTTGCTGATGGAGGACCTGTTGTTGTACCCAGCTCCAATGTTCCTGCAAGAGCGGGATCTGACTCAGGAAGCGGTCCTTGAGTGTGTTCTGGAAGTTGCCCAGGGTAAAAATCCAGCTCTTCTGTGGGCTCTCCATCTGGTGATGGGATAGGCGGTGCTGTATTGAGCGTCGGTTTCTGTACAGGATCAGAATCGACATCACCAGGTGGTCCATGGCCTGGCTCAGGCGGTGGCCCTGATTAAGAACGTGAACCTCCAGCGGGCTATCCATCCGCTGCCAGAGCTGAAGCTCGTGACAGAATAGCTGTTGCTCTGTCGACGTCTTGTGTTGGAGCAGGAGCTGGATCGACGTCAGCTGGTGTTCCAGGATCTGGTTCTGGAGGTGGCTCACGATGGGAATCCACCTCTCCATCGGACTCTCCGCCTGATGCTGCTGATTTAGCTGGGGGAAGACCTGGGCTATGTCAAGCTCCAGTGTTGAAACAGAAGCAGAAGCAGGATTGACATCAGGCAGTGGTCCGGGAACTGGTTCTGGAGGTGGCCCAGGATACGAATCTGAGCCTCCATCTGGCTCTTCATCAGGTTCCAGTGCAGGAGCTGGTGATGGAAGCAGTGGTGCTCTGTGGAGCTCTGGTTTTGGTGCAGGAGCAGGATCAACCTCACCAGGTGGTACAGGGGCCGGTTCTGGAGGTGGCCCAGGATAAGAATCCCACCCTTCCGGCAGCTCTGGGTCTGGTGGCAGCGATGGAGCTGGCGATGGAATAGCTGGTGCTGTCTGCAGCTCTGGTGTTGGAGCAGCAGAAGGAGCAGGACTCACATCAGCTTGTGGTCCGGGAGCCATATCTGGAGGTGGCCCAGGAGAGGGGTCCGCCCCTCCTGCCAGCTCTCCATCTGGTGCCAGTGCTGCAGCCGATGACATAGTAGGCAGTGCACTATGGCACTTCGGCGCTGCTATAGGAACCGAGTGTACCCCAGGAGATTGTCCAGGAGCCGGTTCTCGGGGCAAAGATAGCTCTCGAGCTCCTTTTACCATTGGCGCTGACCCCGGCTCTGGAGCTGCAAGAGGAGAAAGGTTCACCAACATGACTGCCTCTCCTCATGCCTTGCCAATGATGGAAAACACCCACTGCCACAAAGAGAAGCCCATTCCAAGATTTTCCACCCCGGAAGGTCTTCCCAGACTGTGGTCCACCAGAGGAGGGTCTGAAGTTACTCTGAGCTCTGGCTCAACCCCCACCCCTGGGGTTTTTCCGTCGTGCCCCTCCCAAGCTCACATGCAGTCATGCCCAGTCTTCCTCACCCTCTGGCTCTGCCTCAGTGACCTTCATTTGATCCAGCTGTGCCAAGAGAAGTTGGGCACAGCACTCCAGATGTGAGCCTGGCATGTTCACCTGCACATACTCCAGCACGAGCTTTAGGCAGGGGAAGTCTGGGGGCTGATTGAAATCCTCGGAATATTCCTTCAGCCATGTGCCCAGGATAAAAGATATGGCGCTAGGGATGGGTGGTGAAGAGCAGGGTCAGAGGCCTGGCTTTTCCCACCACACTGCCCTCCCAGGGCACGCTTGCAATGGGCCAGTCCCTCTGCCTGCCCCTGCCCTTCCAAAGGTCAGGACCACCCTGCATCACACCCTCTGGTTATCCTGGCAGTGGCAGGCCTGGTTACTGACAGGGGGCTAGCACAGAGCGCTGTCCCAGGGAGCTCCCCATCCATGGTCTGACCAACTCTCCCTTCTTGGGGAGCCTGAATTACATCCATTTCTGTCCCCTGGCCCTCTCCCCACTGGACAGTAACCCGCTAAGGCCACAGAAATGTGTGTCTGCATGTTCATCTCACAGCCCGGCACACAGTAGTGCTTCAGGATTATCTGATGCTGGGTGACACACAGGGTCCGCCCCCTGACCCAGATGTCCAAGCCATAATGCCCCTCCTCTGGAGCGTGTGCACCAGCATGCTGCCTGGTTGTCTGCACATGTGTGAGGGTCTCTTCTCCCATGGACACTGTTCTCCCCTGGAACAGGGGCCCCACATGCAGCTGAGCACCCATGACTGGGGACGGGGATTTCGGAGCAATTATCTCCACTCCCCAACGCCCCCCCCACTTCCTGTTTTGGGCCCCAAATACAGAAGGGGGCAACCTGTGATGTGAAGGAATTTTGGGAGGATGAATTGTCTCAGGAGCCTCTCTGAGCCCCCAGCCTCCCCTCTGCTCCCCAGGACACCCAGGTTCCACTCCCATCTCTCTATGATTGCTTACGTCCTGCAGGGTGCGCCCCTAAACTCATCCCTCTAGTGGAATCTAGATGAATGGGGCCCAGGGTCTGCCAACCCCAATCCAGACACAGGTCCCCTGTAACCTCCGTCCTTTTGCAGAGATAAGAGCCCCTCCTTCTCCACACAAAGTCCACTCACCCTTTCAGCTGCTCCTGGGGTTCACCGTACTCAGCAGAATAGGGGTGGTTACATCCATACCTAGAGGTGGTGTGAGGGTGTCACATCTAAAGCACTGTGGACACTACTTGCTTAAGATGTCTAGTGTTCCTGTCTGACTCTCGGACTGGAATGGAGGCCCAGGAGGGCAGGGCTTCCTATCTGCTTTGTTCACTGAACAATGCTAAATACCCAGAACAGTGTCTGCAACAGTAGGGGTTTCACGGATCATTGGTGAATGAGTGAACCCACCCAGCACCTTCCCAGGTATCTGAGAGTCCTGTAGCCTCTCTTCCAGCCTCCAGGGATCTC
Source organism: Elephas maximus indicus (assembly GCF_024166365.1). Taxonomy (NCBI): domain Eukaryota; kingdom Metazoa; phylum Chordata; class Mammalia; order Proboscidea; family Elephantidae; genus Elephas; species Elephas maximus. The sequence continues at coordinate 27,981,790 of NC_064845.1, forward strand.
TTTTCTGGCTATACCAAGGACAACCCAAAACCAAAAACCAAAACCAGTTCTGTTGATACCAAGGACAAGGACACACTAAATGGAATCTCAATATCCCCTTTACAGATGGGAGGTAGGTTTGCTGAAGGGCACGTAGTCATTGAGGAGTGAGGCAGACAGCTTTTTCGTGATGGAGAACATGTGAAGATCCCAGCCCCTCCAGCACCCTTTACCATAGGGATGGGCTCCGGGTACACACTTTCTGTGGATTATCGCATGTGTTCCTGACAGTAATTCTAGCTGATTGGACCTTTATCAGCCCACTTCTCAGGGGAGAAAACTGAGGCTCTGAGTGGTGAAGTGGCATTCTCCAGACTCACAGCTGGTAGGGAGTAGAGTCCCCATTGGGCTGTGGAGGGCAGAGTGCTCACCTTTGGAGCAGCTGGTCTAGGACCTGCTGGGTGGTGGCATAGGTTCTATAGGTTCGCAGAAAGATGTCGATGTAGGAGAAGTCACCCTTTAGGAAAGCGGGCACCAGGAGCTCCACCAGCTTCTCCAGTGAGCCTGCCTTGAAGGTTTTCATCACCCAGGCCTCATCCAGGTCCTCGTTTGAACCACAGACACACTGAGGTGGGACAGAGGAGGAACATATTGTCAGAGGCAACCCCATAAACCACCAGGAGGGTTGGGGGCCCAGAGCTTAGACCAGGCACTCCCTCTCCCTCAGTGACCTGTGGCAGGAGGTGGGACATGAGTGCCTTCAGCAGCAAACAGGACTCGGATTTCCAAGCAGAATTGGAGGTGGGGGCTGATTAGAAACATTAGGAACTTGAAGGGATTTCGTTGACTAAGTAACCATTGTTATCTCCCTGAAGGAAGAGCAGTATCCCAGTGAGTCTTCACGAAACACCCCATTCCAGAGATGAGAAAACAGAGGCTTGGTGATATCCAGTGTCTTCTCGAGGTCACCTGGTCAGAGCCCAGAACTGTCCGACATTAGTGTTCCATGATGTTCCCTCTGTGCTACGTGAAGCCTGCTCTGCCCCTGACTCAGAGGGGAAGGTCTGGTCCAAGCTCACTCCCTCCCAGCTGGAGACAGTGCACACAGCAGACACACCCATGAGATAGGCAAGACATGGATTTTTCTTTCTGTGCGTTAAAGGGGGTTTTGAGAACATGAAGCTATGGAGTACCCAGATGCATACAAGGTTGAGAGCCTAGAGACCCTGGGATGGGAGAAAGACCCCCACAAACCTGAGGATCTGAACAGATGGCCCAGGGAGTGCAAATGTGAATGATCGGTAAAGGACTGAGAGGCAGTTCAGCTTCTTAGGGCCAACAGGTGCCTCGGAGCCACCCTGCAGTTCTATTGGCCACCCTGACAGCAGACTGGCAAAACAGAAAGGAACCATAATACCTGGAACAGGCTCAATGCAGAGACGTGGCCAGCATCACAAACTGCGGGGCCACGGGACTGCGACCGCTGTTTTGGGGAGTCTGGCTCTAGTGATCCTAACTTGAAATGTGTGCATCCTCCCCCCTAAGCATGCCACTCCTGGGAGTCTGTCCTGGGTGGGTGAGTGTGTGAGGACACACGTAAGCGTTCCTGCAGCCCTGCAGAAGGCATCAGTCCAGGGCCAGCAGCAGAGAGAGGCTCAGTCACTGTGGGGACAGGCCTCCCTTCTGGAACATTCTGCAGCGAGTCAGGCTAGAGTCCCTGACCTGAAGGGGTCACGTGATGTGTTCCCTGAGATTGCAGGTTGTAGAAAAAGATGTGTCATAGCCTAAGCCCCTCGTTTTAGGATAAAAGAAGCCTGCCAAGTGTGATGACGTGTGAAGCTGGGAGAAGTTGTGCAAGGAGAGCCCAGCCGACTGCTGCCTGAGACCGTGGGGTTGAAAGTTCAACACAAAAACAGCAGCAACAGGCAAAATATGCATGGGCTTATGTGAAGTGCAGACAGTATAAAAACCTCATTTCTGATATTCCTACAACTATGGGAAGAGTGACTTTGTGGCTGGCCAGGGCAGGGAGGACAGTGGGGGAGGGGGGGAAGATCATTTTCTTGTGAGGGGACTGGGGACCCTGGAGAGGGAAGGTCCTGGGAGTAACCTGAGGTCCACAGGGTGGTGTCTTGGTCATCTTGGGTCCCTGGGTAGGGACGTCACTCCCCTCCCCCTGCACTCACCCAGAACCTGCGGCAGCCCTTCATTGCCCATTTCTTGGGGTAAACCGAGGAGATGATGCCATTCTCCTTTTCCTTGGGGATCTCCTGCGGGGAGTTCTGCAGAGACAGTGCCGGCAGCGGCCAGGGAGGCGTCAAGAGCCCCTCTGAGCCACCTCCTTCTGTTTCTGCCCCTGAAGCCCTTGTGCCTCCGAGGAGCTCCCAGTTGTCCCATGCTGGATGGGCCGGCCTGGGGGTGTACCATCCAGCCGTGACCATGTCCCCAGATAGAGGAATCAACCTCTAATTACTGCAGCAGGATCTGGCAGAAGCTGGACTGGCACACAGCAGCTGTGGCCCAGGCAATGCCAGCAGGTAGGGCTGCACTTTGACTGCCACACTCAGGGTGAGCTGGATCTCAGAGAAGGTCCAGGTGAGAGTGCTGACTTAGCCTGTGACTCCGACAGTCCCTCCCTACGGCCTCGTCTGAACTGGAACTCCTGGGTAGACTTACATCCCACTGTTCTGTGCCATCAGCGGGGTCAGGGCAGGAAAGTGAAAGAGGCCTCCCCATTTGCCACCCCAGCCCCCAGCCTCCCCAAGGCGCCCAACCTCATGGACTAGGCCCAGCCACGGTCAGACTCAGCCCCATGAACCCAGTGTGGTGAGAGGCCGTGGGGATGGAGCTTGGCGTTGCCCTCGATGTGTGCTAGTCCTGAAGCAGTAGCCCAATTTTCATCATCCTCATTATTACTCCTCCCCTCCCAGATCTCCCCCGGTCACATGGCTCCTCCTGCCCTGACCCCCACCACCTCTCTCCCGAATGGACCCTGCCTCATCCAACAACTTTCTGCCTCATCAGTTCTGTCCACATTTCCTCCCAGCCCCCATTACCAGGGACCCCATGAGGACAAGGGCTGGCATGGCTTGGGGGGTGGTATGACCTTGGGGAGGGGTGTGGGGCTTCCCAGGTGGGGTCACAGTGGTGGCCTGGCCTGGATTGGCAGCCCTGGGCCACCCTGTGTTACCTTTGGATTCTTTTTGGTAAATGGCCTGAGCTGTCGTGGGTGGGGGATGAGACCATGTCTCAGCCTTCGTGGAAGTGTCGAACTCCTGGGTCTCTCAAGATTTGATACAAGGGAAGATGGGAGAGAAGAAGAAAACATGTTTCTAGTTTGAGTGTCTCCACTCAAGTGAGCTGGGTAGCGGGCTGTGTTTTGAATGTGGGTCCCTGGTTACCAGGGTTCCAAGTTCTATGTACTCTGTCGTCAAGGAAGTGAGGTCATGTCCTGGATCTCCTGACTTAGGCCTGATGGCAGATAAAACCTCTCCAATGTCTCCCCTGGGCTGCTGAGTGCTCACCTCTCCCCATGCCATCTCCATACTTGTACACAGTGACACCAACACAGCCCTCCCCACCCCCACCCCCAGAACCTGAGGAAGGCCTGGGTGTAGCCAGGGCCCCAGCTTTGAGCTGACAGAGCTGGGTTCAGACAAAGGTCATCCTTGTCAACCAGTTTGTGACTGTGAACAAGTCTTTGTGTTTCTCAGAGCCTCCTCAGTCCCCTTACCCACACAATAGGAATCATTCTGGCATCTTCTTCCCAGGGACCTCAGCAGGTATATGTGAGACAACACCTGTAGAACCTGTGGGCTGACTAATCAGGGGTGGATTATCTAATAGGCAAGGTAAGCACAGGGCTTACCTGCTTGCCAGATTATGTGTAATGAACAGTTTCACCTTTTCACATTTTTTCAGCACGTCTAATACTCTGCTTCTGGGTATGGCTGGCATCTGTTTCTCCCAACCCCACAGCACCTTCCTACAGAATCAAAGCCTCTTTTCAAATTTACAATCCCTGACGCGGGCAGATGACCCTGGAAGCAAGGTAAACACAGGTCTCCTTGTGCTTACTTACTAACCTGTAGTGAAGAATTTCACATGGGTTTTGCCACATCAAAGATGTGGTGTTCACCGTGCTTACCTTGCCTATTGGATAATCTGCTCTTGTAGCTAATGCACAAACTCAGAGATGGAAGAATTTCAAGCAGGTGTGGGAAGCAGCATGGAGTACATCTCCAAACAGGGCTGGGTTCTGGTGGTGTGAGCTTGGGAAATTCACTTCCCCTCTTGGCCTCATTTCCCAGTCAGCACCAGGAGGGGTTTGGAATTAAATGAACATCAGATGGTGTCACCCTCTGCATAAAACCCTCCGATAACTTCCATTAAATTTAGAATCTGACGCAGTGCCTCATCTCAGACTAGCGGATACGCAGCCTGCACGATGGCTCCCAACAATCCTACCTCCTGGTCTCCACATCCTGTGTGACCCCCTCCCCTCAGTGTGGATTGGACTCAGGGACTCACTTCTCAAGAGTGTTGTTGTTGTTAAGTGCCACTGAGTCGATTTCAATTCATAATGACCCCATTTGGGGCAATGTTTCTTGGCTCTCTTTTATCCTCTCTCTCTGTTTCTCTCTCAGTCATCTCTGTCTGTCATTTATTTTTCTCTCTCCCTCCAGGCAGCAGCTGTGATGTATGACCTGCCCATGGAGAGACTCATGTGACAAAGACCTGGGGAGGGTCCTGATCAACAGACAGACAGGAGTGAGGCCCCCCAGTCCAAAAGCTCATGGAGTACTGCTGATAACGTGGAAGTGAGTAGGGAGCAGATCGTCCGCAGTCAAGACTCAGTTGAGACCACAACCACAGGCTCCTGAGAACTTGGAGAAGTCACCAGGTAAGCCATGCCTGGATTCCTGGCCCACAGAGACTGTGTGCTGTTGTGTGTTGTGAGTCATTAATTTGGGGGGTTCTGTTATCACAGAGCAAGAGAGAACTCCACCAGCCCACCAGGTCATGGGTCCTAGACCTGTTCTCCTCCTCCCTGCCTCCTCTCCTCCTCAGCTCCCTCTAGCTCTACTGGCTGCATTTCAACCACTTCTCTGGACAAACTCACGTCTGTGTCCCAGTCTCTGCAACAGCTCTGTCTTCTCCCTGGCACGCTGTCCCCAGACTCGCGCAGGGCTGGTACCTCCTGTCATTCTGGTCAGACATAAATGTCACCTTAGTGAGGCCTCCTGGACCACAGCCCAGTCTTGTCTCACAGCACCCTGCTTTATTTTCTCTATAAAATATGCTTTTTTCTTTGCATGTGTTTGTTTTCATGCTTTTATCCATCTTCATGTCTCCCCTACAGATTGTGAGCTCCAGCGGACAGGGACCACATGGGTCATTTTCAGAACCAGCTCCTGGACGACCTGCTGATGTTGATCCTGCTCCTGCACTAACACTGGAGCTCCACAGTGCACCAACTCTTCCGTCACCAGCTCCATCACCAGCGTCAGATGGACAGTCAGCTGGAGGCGTAGAGTTCAATCGTAGCCACCTCCTGAATGGCTCCCAGATCACCTCCTGATGTCGATCCGGCTCCTGCTCAACATAAGAGCTCTATAGAACACCAGGTCCTCCATCTCCAGCTCTGCCTCGGTCTCCAGAGGTTGAGCCATTTGCTGCAAGTCCTCCACGGCGACCCCTCATTCACAGCTAGGGAACGTCAGTTCCAGAAACACACCCTTTCTTCAACTCACCTGAGCGGGAATTTCTTTGGTTTTGTGGTAATATTTTTCCAGATCACTTTATACTTCATAGTTTATGCTATTTTAACTGGTAGATTTCTCATAAAATTTGTTTTAATAATTTTTAAGTGTGTAGTATACTGGCTTTATATACTTTTACAATATTATTCAACCATCATCAGTACCCACTTCATAACATTTTCATCACCACTGTGATAGTTAATGTTATGTGTCAGTTTGGTTAGGCCATGATTCTTAGGGGTTTGGCAGAAATTATGTAATCAGCCTCCATTTTGTGATCTGATGTGAGCAGCCAATCATTTGGAAGAGGAGTTTCCTTGGAGGAGTGAACTGCAAATTAACACATCTCCTGGTACCTGGTATGCAGCCGTTGATGTGGCCAATGCCTTTTTCTTCATCCTTCTTTTGCAGGACAGGCCCTTTTGGTGAATCACTGCACAGATCTGCAGGATTTAGGAGCAAAGCCGTACCATTCTCTGCAGGTAACTACTTTCCTTTTTTAGTAATTTTTATTGTGCTTTAAGTGAAAGTTTACAAATCAAGTCAGTCTGTCACACACAAGCTTACTCCATACTCCATACTCCCACTAACTCTCCGCCAATGAGTCAGCCTGCTCCCTCCTTCCAGTCTCTCCTTTCGTGACAATTTTGCCAGTTTCTAACCCTCTCTACCCTCCCATCTCCCCTCCAGACAGGAGACGCCAACACAGTCTCAAGTGTCCACCTGATACAAGTAGCTCACTCTTCATCAGCATCTCTCTCCATCCCATTGTTCAGTCCCTTCCATGTCTGATGAGTTGTCTTCGGGAATGGTTCCTGTCCTGGGCCAACAGAAGATTTGGGGACCATGACTGCCGGGATTCTCCTAGTCTCAGTCAGACCTTTAAGTCTGGTCCTTTTATGCAGAATTTGGGGTCTGCATCCCACTGTCCTCCTGCTCCCTCAGGGGTTCTCTGTTGTGCTCCCTGTTAGGGCAGTCATGGGTTGTGGCCGGGCACCAACTAGTTCTTCTGGTCTCAGGATGATGTAAGTCTCTGGTTCATGTGGCCCTTTCTGTCTCTTGGGCTCCTAGTTATCATGTGACCTTGGTGTTCTTCATTCTCCTTTCATCGAGATGGGTTGAGACCGACTGATGCACCTTAGATGGCCGCTTGTTAGCATTTAAGAACCCAGACGCCAAGCTTCAAAGTGGGATGCAGAATGTTTTCATAATAGAATTTTTTTGCCAGTTGACTTAGAAGTCTCTTTAAGCCATAGGCCCCAAACCCCCACCCTTGCTCCGTTGACCTTCGAAGCATTCAGTTTATCCAGGAAGCTTCTTTGCTTTTGGTCTAGTCCAGTTGAGCTGACCTTCCCTGTGTTGAGTATGGTCCTTCCCTTCACCTAAAGCAGTTCTTATCTACTAACTAATCAGTAAAAACCCCTCTCCCACCCTCCCTCCCTCCCCCCTCTCGTAACCACAAATGTATATGTTCTTCTCAGTTTGTACTATTTCTCAAGATCTTATGATAGTGGTCTTATACAATATTTGTCCTTTTGTATCTGACTAAATTCACTCAGTATAATGCCTTCCAGGTTCCTCCATGTTATGAAATGTTTCACAGATTCGTCACTGTTCTTTATCGATGCGTAGTATTCCATTTTGTGAATATACCGTAATTTATTTATCCATTCATCCGTTGATGGACACCTTGGTTGCTTCTAGCTTTTTGCTATTGTAAACAGAGCTGCAATAAACATGGGTGTGCATATATCTGTTCGTGTAAAGGCTCTTATTTCTCTAGGTTATATTCTGAGGAGTGGGATTTCTGGGTGTATGGTAGTTCTATTTCTAACTTTTGAAGAAAATGCCAGATAGATTTCCAAAGTGATTGTACCATTTTACATTCCCAGCAGTAGTGTATAAGAGTTCCAGTCTCTCCGCAGCCTCTCCAAGATTTATTATTTTGTGTTTTTTGGATGAATGCCAGCCTTGTTGGAGTGACATGGAACCTCATCGTAGTTTTAATTTGCATTTCTCTAATGGCTACTGATCGAGAGCATTTTTCTCATGTATCTGTTAGCTGCCTGAATACCTTCTTTAGTGAAGTGCGTGTTCATATCCTTTGCCCACTTTTTGATTGGGTTGTTTGTCTTTTTGTGGTTGAGTTTTAACAGAATCATATAGATTTTAGAGATCGGGTGCTGGTTGGAGATATCACAGCTGAAAATTTTTTCCCAATCCGTAGGTGGTCTTTTTACTCTTTTGGTGAAGTCTTTAGATGAGCATAGGTGTTTGATTTTTAGGAGCTCCCAGTTATCTGGTTTCTCTTTGTCATTTTTAGTAATGTTTTGTATTCCATTTATGCCTTGTATTATTTTTTATTATTAGGGCTCCTAACGTTGTCCCTATTTTTTCTTCCATGATCTTTATCGTTTTAGTCTTTATGTTAAGTCTTTGATCCACTTGGAGTCAGTTTTTGTGCATGGTGTGAGGTATGTGTCCTGTTTCATTTTTTTGCAAATGGATATCCAGTTATGCCAGCAGCATTTGTTAAAAAGACTCTCTTTTCCCCAATTAACTGACACTGGGCCTTTGTCAAATTATCAGCTGCTCATATGTGGATGGATTTTATATCTGGGTTCTCCATTCTGTTCTATTGGTCTATGTGCCTGTTGTTGTACCAGTACCAGGCTGTTTTGACTACTGTGGCTGTGTAATACATTCTGAAATCAGGTAGAGTGAGGCCTCCCACTTTCTTCTTCTTTTTCAGTAATGCTTTACTTATCCGGGGCTTCTTTCCCTTCCAAATGAAGCTGGTGATTTGTTTCTCCCTCACATTAAAAAATGTCATTGGAATTTGGATCGGAAGTGCATTGTATGTATAGATGGCTTTTGGTAGAATAGGCATTTTTACTATGTTAAGTCTTCCTATCCAGGAGCAAGGTATGTTTTTCCACTTATGTAGGTCCCGTTTAGTTTCTTGCACTAGTATTTGTAGTTTTCTTTGTATAGGTCTTTTACATCTTTGGTAAGATTTATTCCTAAGTCTTTTATCTTCTTGGGGGCTACTGTGAATGGTATTGATTTGGTGATTCCCTCTTCGTTGTTCTTTTTGTTGATGTAGAGGAATCCAAGTGATTTTTGTATGATTATCTTATAACCTGAGACTCTGCCAAACTCTTCTATTAGTACCAGTAGTTTTCTAGAGGATTCCTTAGGGTTTTCTGTGTATAAGATCATGTCATCTGCAAATAGGGATAATTTGACTTCCTCCTTGCCAATCCGGATGCCCTTTATTTCTTTGTCTGGTCTAATTGCTCTGGCTAGGACCTCTAGCACAATGTTGAATAAGAGCGGTGATAAAGGGCGTCCTTGTCTGGTTCCCGTTCTCAAGGGAAATGCTTTCAGGCTCTCTCCATTTAGAGTGATATTGGCTGTTGGCTTTGTATAGATGCCCTTTATTATGTTGAGGAATTTTCCTTCAATTCCTGTTTTGCTGAGAGTTTTTATCATGAATGGGTGTTGGACTTTGTCAAATGCCTTTTCTGCATGAATTGATAAGATCATGTGGTTTTTGTCTTTTGTTTTATTTATATGGTGGATTACATTAATGCTTTTCCTGATATTAAACCAACCTTGCATACCTGGTATAAATCCCACTTGGCCATGGTGGATTATTTTTTTGATACGTTGTTGAATTCTCTTGGCTAGAATTTTGTTGAGGATTTTTGCATCTATGTTCATGAAGGACATAGGTCTGTAATTTTCTTTTTTTGTGGTGTCTTTACCTGGTTTTGGTATCAGGGATATGGTGGCTTCATAGAATGAGTTAGGTAGTATTCCATCATTTTCTATGTTTTGAAATACCTTTAGTAGTAGTGGTGTTAGCTATTCTCAGAATGTTTGGTAGAACTCTGCAGTGGAGCCGTCCGGGCCAGGGCTTTTTTTGGAGGGAGTTTTTTGATTACCTTTTCAATCTCTTTTTTTGTTATGGGTCTATTTAGTTGTTCTACTTCTGATTGTGTTAGTTTAGGTAGGTAGTGTTTTTCTAGGAATTCATCCATTTCTTCTAGGTTTGCAAATTTGTTAGAGTACAATTTTTGTAATAATCTGACATGATTCTTTTAATTTCAGTTGGGTCTGTTGTGACATGGCCCATCTCATTTCTTATTCGGGTTATGTGTTTCCTTTCCTGTATTTCTTTAGTCAGTCTGCCAAATGGTTTATGAATTTTGTTAATTTTTTCAAAGAACGAGCTTTTGACTTTGTCAATCCTTTCAATTGTTTTTCTGTTCTCTATTTCAGTTAGTTCAGCTCTAATTTTTATTATTTATTTTCTTCCAGTGCCTGATGGATTCTTTTGTTGCTCGCTTTCTATTTGTTCAAGTTGTAGGGACAGTTCTCTGATTTTGGCTCTTTCTTCTTTATGTATGTGTGCATTTATCGATATAAACTGACCTCTGAGCACTGCTTTTGCTGTGTCCCAGAGGTTTTGATAGGAAGTGTTTTCATTCTCATTGTATTCTATGAATTTCTTTCTTCCCTCCTTAATGTCTTCTATAAGCCAGTTGTTTTTGAGCAGGGTATTGTTCAGTTTCCAAGTATTTGATTTCTTTTCCCTGATTTTTCTGTCATTGATTTCCACTTTTATGGCCTTGTAGCCTGAGTAGATGCTTTGTAATATTTCGATGTTTTGGATTCTGCAAAGGTTTGTTTTATGACCTCATATGTGATCTATTCTAGAGAATGTACCGTGTGCACTAGAAAAAAAAGTATACTTTGCAGCTGTTGAATGGAGTGTTGTGTATAAGTCTGTGAGGTCAATTTGGTTGATTGTAGCAATTAGGTCTTCCGTGTCTCTATTTAGCTTCTTACTGGAAGTCCTATCCTTCTTGGAAAGTGGTGTGTTGAAGTCTCCTAGTGTAATTGTGGAGGTGTTTATCTCACTTTTCAGTTCTGTTAAAGTTTTCTTTATGTATCTTGCCGCCGTGTCATTGGGTGCATAAATATTTAATATGGTTATATCTTCCTGGTCAATTGTCCCTTTAATCATTATGTAGAGTTCTTCTTTAATCCTTTGTGGTGGATTTAACTTTAAAGTGTATTTTGTCAGAAATTAATATTGCTATTCCTGCTCTTTTTTGCTTCTTGTTTGCTTGATATATTTTTTTCCATCCTTTGAGTTTTAGTTTGTTTGTGTCTCTATGTGTAAAGTGTGTCTTTTGTAGGCAGCATATAGACGGATTATGTTTCTTTATCCAGTCTGTGACTCTCTGTCTCTTTATTGGTGCATTTAGTCCATTTACATTCAGCGTAATTTTAGATAAGTATGTGTTTCTATGTGTTTAGTGCTGTCATTTTGATCCCTTTTTTTGTGTGTTGTTGACAATTTCCTTTTTCCATTTGCTTTTTTGTCCTGAGACGTTTTTCTTTGTAAATTGTGTGTTTCTCATTTTCATAGTAGTTGAATTTATGTTGGTTGAGTTGTTATGTTTTTCTTGGTTTTTATTTTGAGTTATGGAATTGTTAGACCTCTTTGTGGTTACCTTAATATCTACCCCTATTTTTCTAAGTAAAAACCTAACTTGTATCGTCGTATATCGCCTTGTTTTCCTCTCCATATGGCAGTTCTATGCCTCCTGTATTTAGTCCCTCTTTTTGATTATTGTGATCTTTTACATAATGACTTCAATGATTCCCTGTTTTGAGCATTTTTTTCTTTTTAAAATTAATTTAATTTGTTTTTGTGATTTCCCTATTTGAGCTGATATCAGGATGTTCTGTTCTGTGACCTTGTGTTGTGTTGGTATCTGAGATTATTGATTTTGTGACCAAACAATTTCCTTTAGTATTTCTTGTAGCTGTGGTTTGGTTTTTGCAAATTCTCTAAGCTTCTGTTTATCTGTAAATGTCTTAATTTCACCTTCATATTTGAGAGAGAGTTTTGCTGGATATATGATCCTTGGCTGGCAGTTTTTGTCCTTCAGTTCTCTATATAAGTCATCCCATTGCCTTCTTGCCTGTATGGTTTCTGCTGAATTGTCTGAACTTATTCTTATTTATTCTCCTTTGTAGGAGACCTTTCTTTTATCCCTGGCTGCTTTTAAAATTTTCTCTTTATCTTTGGTTTTGGCAAGTTTGATGATAATACGTCTTGGTGATTTTCTTTTTGGATCAATCTTAAATGGGGTTCGATGAGCGTCTTGGATAGGTATTCTTTCGTCTTTCTTGATGTCAGGGAAGTTTTCTGCCAACAGATCTTCAACTATTCTCTCTGTGTTTTCCGTTATTCCTCCCTGTTCTGGAACTCCAATCACACGCAAGTTATTCTTCCTGGTAGAGTCCCACATAATTCTTAGGGATTCTTTATTTTTTTATATTCTTTTATCTGATTTTTTTTCAGATATATTGGTGTCAATTCCCTCTTCCTCCAGATCTCCCACTCTGCATTCCAATTGCTCGAGTCTGCTCCTCTGACTTCCTATTGCGTTGTCTAGTTCTGTAATTTTATTGTTAATCTTTTGGATTTCTGAATGCTGTCTCTCTATGGATTCTTGCAGCTTATTAATGTTTCCACTATGTTCTTGAATAATCTTTTTGATTTCTTCAACTGCTTTATCAGTGTCTTCCATGTCTTTTTCTGTAGATTTCCTTATTTCATTTATGAGGTCACCCCTGATGTCTTGAAGCATTTTGTAAATTAGTTTTTTATATTCTGCATCTGGCAATTCCAGGAGTGTATCTGCATTTGGGAAAGATTTTGATTCTTTAGTTTGGGGAGTTGTGGAAACAATCATGGTCTGCTTCTTTATGTGGTTTGATATTGACTGCTATCTCTGAGCCATCTATAAGAAAGTGTAATGATTTATTTTATATCTGTTCTCTGAGTCTTATCTTGTTTTGTTTTCTTTCAATATACGTAGATGGGCTACTAGATTGCACTGTCTTGATTATTGTAGCCCTTGAATCACTTACGTCCTGTTACCAGCTGGTTTGGGCTGTTACCAGATACAGAAGCCTAAGAGTCCATTCACTATTCTTGAGTAGAATCTGATTTTGGCTCACCAAGTGTTTGGTGCAGATTGTCACCTATCCACCTAGAGGAGTAGTGGTGATAGTTGCGTGCACCAGATTCTAGTGGCAGGAGGGGGGTCACACTCCAGGGGGGGCAGGATGCTGACAGGCTTCCCACCAGTGCCAGTGAGGTAGGTGTGTCTCTCTTCCTAAAGCACTTTGGTGGGTGGGCTCTGCAGATGTACCTTAGGGACCCAATGCACGCACCTCTACAGATTGGTAGGTGTCACCATCCTCAGACCCCTAAGGCAGGAGGCTAGGTGGTCTGGGGGGAGCTTCAGCCCTCAGGTCCCCGATGTGGGTCAGTGAGGGCTCTGTTTAATATGCAGAGATATCAGACCTGGGAAACTTGTTTTTCCAGTAATCCACTAAAACAATTACAGTCAGATCACTATCAGATTTGCCTTTGCATTATAATAGCCACCTTGTTCCCTGTAGGGATAAAAGCCTAAGACTGTGGATCTCATATGCTTGGCTGGTGCTGGTTCTGTATTTTTAGTCCAGTTTCGGGAAGTCAGGGAAGGACTTTTGGTCCCTGGGTTTTTTGTTGCTGCTTCTGTCTGGCCAGGAGGATGGGTTAGGAAAAGACCAAAAGATAAAAAAACGGCAGAGCACTTCACTCTCTGGCTCAGAAAATTCCAATGTTAATGAAGCTGCTTGGGAAGGGGAGGGGAGGGATCAGAAAAATCGGAAAGGGTAGCACCCTGGAATATAGATAAAGTTACTTATCTTGCTTGGGGATGACTGTTTTATCTGAGATTCCCAAGGGGTGTGTAGCCTGTGTGCATTGGCTGGGTCAAGATTGCCCCCAAGGGTCAGGCCTGCGTCCTGTGTTTGTGCTGTCTCAGAAGCCGTGGACAGTTCCTCTGCTCCCAGTCCAAAGCCCAGTGCCAAGGTTCCCAGGCTGGGATGCCGCAGTCCAGGCTCCCAAACCAGTCACTGCCTCCTGGTGACTTCTCCTGTCAGCTGCGTTGCTGCGCTGCCTGCGTGCACTGGCTGGGCTTCCCCCGAGGTCAATTCTGGGGGCTAGGGCTGGTTCCCCTGTTTGTGCTGTCTCAAATTCAGATTCAGGAGGCGGGGTCAGGATGGCTAACTAGTCAGAAGCTTCCCCTGAACCCTCTTGCAAAAAAGACCCGAGAAAACAAGTGAATCGATTATATATATGACAATGTACAAACCCTGAGGATCAAGCACAGAAGTAAGGAATCGATCTGAGTGACAGAGGAGCAAGAGACAGTGCAGAAGCAGTGACGAATTGCCGAGCCCACGCAGCACCTCAGCTCCGATTCCTCGGCACCGTTCTCTAGTGCAAGTGTCGCAGGGCTGATGGTGGTTTCCTGAGACACGGCAGGTTCAGCAAAAGAGTGCAAGCTAAGTGGCACACCCCTGACTCTGTGGTGTGTCTACAGCAGGGCTGGCCACAGCATTTTAGAAGCAGCTGCTTCAGTGAAAAAAGGCAAATGAAGTGCCAGCACCCCGATCCCCTGGTGTGTCAGCTGCTGATCTGGCTGTGGAGTTTAGGACACAGCTGCTTTAGCGGCAGAAGGCAAGCACGGAATGCAGCCCTAACCCCCTGGGGCAATCTTGGTGGGTAGCAGCCAGTGCACACAGGCTACACGCATCCTGGAATCTGTGATAAAAGAGCACTCTCGGTATAAGATAGATGATTTTGTCTAATTTACCACATGGATCTAATAGCTCTTTCTTCTGAAAGTACTCTGTCCTGTCTATCTGATCCCTCCCGCCTCTGCCCTTGCAGGCTTCATTAGCTGGTGAATTCCCTGGGCCTGAGATAGAACCTGTCGCACTCTCTCTGAGCCATTCTCCAGGCCTGGGAGATGGAGCCAATTAACAAACATGGGGAAAATACTTTCCCAACTCCCCTAAACTGAAAGCTCAGAGCAGAAGTGGCTCCAGTCCAGGCATAAGTGATCCACAGACTTTGGCTTTCACCCCTACATGGATCCAGGTGGCTATTATAATGCATGGGCAAATCTGTTAGAGATCTGAGTGTAATGGTTTCAGCTGTGTGGTGGAGCGGCAGGTTTTGGAGGTCTGAAACCACTCTGCCTATTAAACAGAGCCCTCACCTACCCACAGCAGAGACCTGAGGGCTGAGGCTCCACCCATGCCACCTAGCCACTCATGAAAGGGGTCTGAGGATAGTGGTACCTACCAGTCTTTACAGGGATAAGCACTGGGTGCCTAAGGTACAGCTAAAGAGCCCACCCACCAGAGCACTCTAGAGAACAGACTCTCCTTCCTCACTGCCACTTGGGGGAAGACTGTCAGCACCCTGCCATCCTCAGAGTGTGACCCCCTGCTGCTACCAGAAACCAGTGCATACAACCATTATCACTACCCCTCTAAGATAGTAGGTGAGAGCCTACACCACACACTAGGTGACCGACTGTCAGGACACCTGAGCTGAATCCACACAAGAATAGTGAATGGACTCTTAGGCTTATATAACTGGTAACAGCTCTAACCATCTGGTAACAGGACATTAGTGCTTCAAAAATAAAAAGGCTCCAATAATCAAGTTAGCACACTCTAGTAGCCTATTTGGGGACATTTGAAACAAAAGAAAGCAAGAAGCTAGGACACAGTGAGAAAACATAAAATAAATTATTACAAGAACTTACAGATGGCTCGGAGACAGCAGTTGATATGAAATCACATAAAGAAGCAGACTGTGATGGCTTCAGCAAACTCCCAAAAACAGAGAATCAAGGACTCTCCCGGAGGAAGATGTATTCCTGGAATTGCCAGATGTAGAATACAAAAGGTTAATATACAGAACACATGAAGACATCAGGGATGACATCAGGCAATATACAGAAAAGCCAAGGAACACACAGATAAAGCAGTTTAGAAATTAAGATTATTCAAGAACGTTATGAAAAATTAATAAGCTGCAAGAATCCATAGAGACAGCATTCAGAAATTGACAAGATTAACAATAAAATTATAGAATTAGACAACACAATAGGAAGTCAGAGTAACAGAATTGAGGAGGTGGAATGCAGAATCACGTCAGACTCTATCAAGAAGAATAACTTGTGAGTGATTTGCATACAAGAACAGGGAGGGATAAGAGAAAATACAGAGGGAATTGTTGAAGGTGTGTTGGCAGAAAACTTCCCTGACAGAGTGAAAGATGAAAGGATATCTATCCTAGAACCCCATACAGTGTAGGTCCCAAAAGAAAGTCACCAAGACATATTATCATCATTCTTGCCAAAACCAAAGATAATGAGAAAATTTTAAGAGCAGCCAGGGATAAGCAACATCATCATCTAGAAAGGAGAATGAATAAGAATAAGTTCGGACTACTCGGCAGACACAATGTAGGCAAGAATGCAGTGGGAGGACATATATGGAGCATCGAAGGAGAAAAATTGCCAGCCAAGAATCATATATCCAGCAAAACTGTCTCTCAAATATGAAGGCGAAATGAAATCATTTCCAGATAAACACAAGCTTAGGGAATGTGCAAAAACCAAACCAAAAGTACAAGAAATAATAAAGGGAATTCTCTAGTTAGAAAATCAATAATGTTAGATATCAACAGAGCACTAGGACACAGAACAGAGCATTCAGACATCAACTCAGATAGGGAAAGCACAAAAATTAAGATGAAAAAAAGCTGAAAACAGGGAATCAGTGATGTCACTATGTGAAAGATGACAATAATCAATAAAGAGGGACTAAATGAGGTAGCCCCCACATGTCTGTGTTGCTGTGATGCTGGAAGCTAGCCGCTGGTATTCAGACACCAGTAGGGTAACCCATGGAGGACAGGTTTCAGCTGAGCTTCCAGACTAAGACAGACTAGGAAGAAGGACCCTGCAGTCTACTTGTGAAAAGAATTAGCCAGTGAAAACCTTATGAATAGCAGTGGAACATTGTCTGATATAGTGCTGGAAGATGAGCTCCCCAGGTTGGAAGGCACTCAGAAGATGACTGGGGAAGGCCTGCCTCCTCAAAGTAGAGTGGACCTTAATGATGTGGATGGAGTAAAGCTTTCGGGGCCTTCATTTGCCGATGTGGCATGAATCA
This sequence comes from Elephas maximus indicus, assembly GCF_024166365.1. Lineage (NCBI taxonomy): Eukaryota > Metazoa > Chordata > Mammalia > Proboscidea > Elephantidae > Elephas > Elephas maximus. The sequence continues at coordinate 27,998,649 of NC_064845.1, forward strand.
AAATGAGAAGAAACAGCTGCAAACATCCGTTAATAATCGGAATCTGGAATGTATGAAGTACGAATCTAGGAAAATCGGAAATTGTCAAAAATGAAATGGAATGCATAAACATCAATACCCTAGGCATTAGTGAACTGAAATGGACTGGTATTGGCCATTTTGAATTGGACAATCATATAGTCTACTGTGCTGGCAATGACAACTTGAAGAGGAATGGTATTGCATTCACTGTCAGAAAGAATGTTTCAAGATCTATCCTGAAGTACAACGCTGTCAGTGATGGGATAATATCCATATGCCTACAAGGAAGACCAGTTAATGCGACTATTATTCAAATATACGTACCAACCACTAGGGCCAAAGATGAAGAAATAGAAGCTTTTTATCAGCTGCTGCAGTCTGAAATTGATTGAAGATGCAATCAAGATGCTTTGATAATTACTGGTGATTGGAATGCGAAAGATGGAAACAAAGAAGAAGGATCAGTAGTTGGAAAATATGGCCTTTGTGATGAACAATGTGTGAAAAATGTAGGAGATCGAATGATAGAATTTTGCAAGACCAGCGACTTCTTCATTGCAAACATTTTCCTTCACCAACATAAATGGTGACTATACACATGGACCTTTCCAGATGGAACACACAGAAATCAAATTGACTACATAAAGAAAAAAAAAAAATCTTTTTTTTTTTTTGTGGAAGAGACGATGGAAAAGGTCAATATCATCAGTCAGAACAAGGCCAGGGGCTGACTGTGGAACAGGCCATCAATTGCTCATATGCAAGTTCAAGCTGAAAGTGAAGAAAATCAGAGCAAGCCCACGAGAACCAAAATATGACCTTGAGTATATCCCACCTGAATTTAGAGACCATCTCAAGAATAGATTTGACGCATTGAACACTAGTGACCAAAGACCAGGTGAGTTGTGGAATGACATCAAGGACATCAACCATGGAGAAAGCAAGAGGTCACTGAGAAAACAAGAAGGAAAGAAAAGACCAAGGTGGATATCAGAGGAGACTCTGAAACTTGCTCTTGAGCGTCGAGCAGCTAAAGCAAAAGGAAGAATTGATGAAGTAAAAGAACTGAACAGAAGATTTCAAAGGGGCTCTCGAGAAGACAAAGTAAAGTATTATAAGAACGTGTGTAAAGAGCTGGAGATGGAAAACCAAAAGGGAAGAACACGCTCGGCCTTTCTCAAGCTGAAAGAACTGAAGAAAAAATTCAAGCCTCGAGTAGCAACAGTGAAAGATTCCATGGGGAAAATATTAAACGACGCAGGAAGCATCAAAAGAAGATGGAAGGAACACACAGAGTCAGTATACCAAAAAGAATTAGGCGATATTCAACTATTTCAAGAGGTGGCATATGTCAGGAACCGATGGTACTGAAGGAAGAAGTCCAAGCTGCTCTGAAGTCATTGGCGAAAAACAAGGCTCCAGGAATTGATGGAATATCAATTGAGATGTTTCAACAAACAGACGCAGCACTGGAGGTGCTCACTCATCTATGCCAAGAAATATGGAAGACAGCTTCCTGGCTAACTGACTGGAAGAGATCCATATTTATGCCTATTCCCAAGAAAGGTGATCCAACCGAATGTGGAAATTATAGAACAATATCATTAATATCACACACAGGCAAAATTTTGCTGAAGATCATTCAAAAACAGCTGCAACAGTACATCAACAGGGAACTGCCAGAAATTCAGACCGGTTTCAGAAGAGGACGTAGAACCAGGAATATCATTGCTGATGGCAGATGGATCCTGGCTGAAAGCAGAGAATACCAGAAGGATGTTTACCTGTGTTTTATTGACTATGCAAAGGCATTCGACTGTGTGGATCATAACAAATTATGGATAACATTGCGAAGAATGAGAATTCCAGAGCACTTAATTGTGCTCATGAGGAATCTTTACATAGACCAAGAGGCAGTTGTTCAGACAGAACAAGAGGATACTGATCGGTTTAAAGTCAGGAAAGGTGTGCGTCAGGGTTGTATTCTTTCATCATGCCTATTCAATCTGTACACTGAGCAAATAATACGAGAAGGTGGACTATATGAAGATGAACAGGCATCAGGATTGGAGGAAGGCTCATTAACAACCTGCATTACGCAGATGACACAACCTGGCTTGCTGAAAGTGAAGAGGACTTGAAGCACTTACTAATGAAAATCAAAGACCACAGCCTTCAGTATGGATTGCACCTCAACATAAAGAAAAACAATCCTCACAACTGGTCCAATGAGGAATATCATGATAAATAGAGAAAAGATTGAAGTTGTCAAGGATTTCATTTTACTTGTATCCACCATCAATAGCCGTGGAAGCAGCAGTCAAGAAATGAAAAGACGCATTGAATTGGGTGAATCTGCTGCAAGGGACCTCTTTCAATTGTTGAAAAGCAAAGGTGTCACCTTGAAGACTAAGGTGGGCCTGACCCAAGCCATGGTTGCTATTTTCAATCGCATCACATGCATGTGAAAGCTGGACAATGAATAAGGAAGACTGAAGAAGAATTGACGCCTTCGAATTGTGGTGGTGGTGAAGAATATTGATTATACCGCGGACTGCCAAAAGAATGAAGAAATCTGTCTTGGAAGACGTACAGCCAGAATGCTCCTTAGAAGCAAGGATGGCGAGACTGCATCTTACATACTTTGGACATGTTGTCAGGAGGGATCAGTCCCTGGAGAAGGGCATCATACTTGGCAGAGTACAGGGTCATTGGAAAAGAGGAAGACCCTCAACAAGGTGGATTGACGGAGTGGCTGCAACAATGAGCTCAAGCATAAGAATGATTGTTAAGGATGCTTAGGACCAGGCAGTGTTTCATTCTGTTGTGCATAGGGTTGCTATGAGTTGGAACTGACTCGAGAGCGCCTAACAACAACAACAACAACAAGGAACATCAATTAATGCAACTATTATTCAAATTTACACACCAACCACTAATGACAGAGATGAAGAAATTGAAGATTTTTACCAATTCTGCAGCCTGAAATTGATCAAATATGCAATCAAGATGCATTGGTAATTACTGGTGATTGGAAGGAGAAAGTTGGAAACACACATGAAGGATTAGTAGTTGAAAAATATGGCCTTGGTGATAGAAACTATGTGGGAGATTGCATGATAGAATTTTGCAAGACCAGTAAACTATTCATTGCAAATACCTTTTCTCAGCAACATAAATGATGACTACACACGTAGACCTTGCCAGATGGAATACAAAGGAATAAAATCGACATATGTGGAATCTACGTATGTGGAGACAACTGAGACATTCAGTATCATCAGTCAGCACAAGGCTGGGGCTGACTGCAGAGCAGGCCATCAATTACTCATCTGCAAGTTCAAGTTGAAGGTGAAGAAAATTAAAACAAGTCCACAAGAGCCAAAGTACACTCTTGAGTATAAAAAAAAAAAAAAAAAAAAATTTTTTTTTTTTAGGCAACCTGAATTTAGAGACCATCTCCAGAACAGATTTGATGCATTGAACACTAATGAATGAAGAGCAGATAAGTTGTAGGATCATGCATAAAGGACATCATACATGAAGACAGCAAAAGGTCCTTAAAAAGACAAAAAACAAAAAGACCAAAATGGATGTCAGAAGAGACTCTGAAACTTACTCATGAACATCCTGTAGCTAAAGGAAATGGAAGAAATGATGAGTAAAAGAGCTGAACAGAAGATTTCAAATGGCATCCAAGACGACAAAGTAAAGTTTATAATGAAATGTGCAAGACCTGGAGTTAGAAAACCAAAAGGGAAGAATAAGCTCAGCACTTCTCAAGGTGAAAGAATTGAAGAAAAAATTCAAGCCTCAAGGTGCAATATTGAAGCATTCTACAGGTAAAAAACTGAACAAGCAGGAAGCATCAAAAGATGATGGAAGGAATACACAAAATCAGTGTACCAAAAATAACTGGTCAAAATTCAACTATTTCAGGAGGTAGCATATGATCGAGAACCAATGGTACTGAAGGAAGATGTCCAAGCTGCACTGAAGGCATTGGTGAAAAACAAGGCTCCAGGAGTTGAGGGGAAATCAATAGAAATGTTTCAACAAGCAGATACAATGCTGGAAGCACCCACTCATTTCTACCAAGAAATTTGGCAACAGCTACCTGGCCAACTGACTGGAAGAGATCCATATTCATGCCCATTCCAAAAAAAGGTGATCCAACAGAATGCAGAAATTATTGAACAATATCATTAATATTGTAATAAGTAAAATTTTGCTGAAGATAACTCAAAAATGGTTGCAGCTCTACATTGCCAGGGAGCTGCCAGAAATTCAAACTGGATTCAGAAGGGGATGTGGAATGATGTCAGATGGACCTTGGCTGAAAGCAGAAAATACTAGAACAACGTTTACCTGTATTTTATTGACTATGCAAAGGCATTAGACTGTGTGGATCACAACAATTTATGGATAACATTGGCAAGAGTGGGCATTCCAGAACACTGAATTGTGCTCATGAGAAACCTGTACATAAAGCAAGAGGCAGCCTTTAGAACAGTACAAGTGGGTACTGCATGATTTAAAATCAAGAAAGGTGTGTGTCAGGGTTGTATCCTTTCACCATATTTATTTAATCTGTATGCTAAGTAAATAATCTGAGAAGCTGGACTATACGAAGAAGAACAGGGAATCAGTATTGGAGGAAGACTCATTAACATCCTGCCATATACAGATGACTCAGCCTTGCTTGCTGAAAGTGAGAGGACTTGAAGCACTTACTGATGAAGACCACAGCCTTTAGTATGATGTATACCTCAACAGGAAGAAAACAAAAATCCTCACAAGTGGACCAATAAGCAACATCACGATAAAGGAAGAGAAGACTGAAGTTGTCAAGGATTTCATTTTATTTGCATCCACAATCAACGTCTACCGAAGCAGCAGTCAAAAAACCAAAAGATGCACGGCACTGGGAAAATCTGCTGCAAGAGATCTCTTTAAAGTGTCAAAAAGCAAAGATGTCACTTTAAAGTCCTTAAGGACTAGGGTATGCCTGACCCAAGCCATGGTGTTTCCAATCACTTCATATGTGAAAGCTGGACAATGAGTAAGAAAGACCGAAGGAGAACTGATGCCTTTGAATTATGGTGTTGGCGAGGAATATTGAATATACCACAGGCTGCCAGAAGAAGGAATAAATGTGCCTTGAAAGAAATACAGCCAGAATGCTCCGTAGAAGCAAGGATGGCGAGACTTTGTCTTGCTTATTTTGGACATGTTATCAGGAGGGACCAGTCCCTGGAGGATATCACGCTTGGTAAAGTAGAATATCAGGGAGAAAGAGGAAGCCCCTCAATGAGATGGATTGACACAGTGGCTGCAACAGTGAGCTCAAGCATAACAATGATTGTGAGGGTGACACAGGACTGGGCAATATTCTTTCTGTTGTACCTAGGGTCACTATGAGTCATAATTGACTTGACAGCACCTAAGTACAACAACACCACCTTTCAATCATCATTTCACCCTGTCCTCCTCTCAGACCTAGTTAAACTATTTTCTCTTCCCCAGTGTTTCATGCTTCCGTGCTTTTTATATGGCCTGTTCCCCAGGCCTGGAATACCCTTGGCTGGAAGCTCTTACTAGTTCTTTGGAATTCAGTTAAGGCATTACTTCTTGCAAAAATTCTTCCCTGTTTCTATCAATCAGAAGTGGTGGTCCTATTTGCATATTACCTACACATTCCTTAAGTCTGAAATATTTTTTTAAAAAGTAACAACCTATAGAGACCATGAAGAAAATCACTTTAAGCTATACCTTGTGTGTTAGGTTAAATCTAAATCTGTACAGGATTACACTGGATGACAAAAAAAAAAAAAAAAAGCAACAGTTATTAAAACACAACTAAAACTCTTTGGTGTCAAGTTGATTCTGACTCATAGAAACCCTACAGGATAGAGCAGAACTGCCCTATAGAGTTTCCAAGGAGCTCCTGGTGGATTTGAACTGCAGACCTTTTGGTCAGCGGTCATAGCACTTAACCTCTACGCCACCAGCATTTCCAAAAGACAGACACATAGGTATAAAATGTTAGAGAGTAAATTTTTGGATAACCTGTGAGTCTTTGTGAATGAAATCAATTGCATTTAGAGAAGCTGTTTATTGCTAGAGAGATAAAAATGTAATTAGCAATTATAAAGGAGTCTACAGAGGTTTTGCTCACAACAGACCAATGGGCGGATTTCTGGGGACTTGGCAAATTGGTGGGGTGTTTATATCTTATCTCTTTCTTTTCTTTTCAAATATAGAAAGAGATAAGATATAAATCAATCTCTTGTTCAGCAATTTCTGGGGGGGAAGAAAAGTGCTTGCGATCACTCGGGGTTTATATCACATCCTAACATAGCCATTTCCTGAGACAGAATAGTCGAGTTATGTATGTGAGGCAAGTAGACCGAGAAACAGAAAATGAATGAGGGCCTGGATGTCCTTTTTACAAATTCATATCCTCAGGTAAGCATCTCTTTGCTTCCTGTTCCCTCTCTTTATAATGATGACACGTGTAAAGAGAAAAACAAATGTTTTTTTCCTAGTTAAAAGTTCACATTATTCATGCTAGTTAAATATCAGTGAAATCTGTCCTTATTTTACCCAATAGATAGAGCTACAAGTTTACAAGGCAAAAAGTATTCTTCCCCCATTTGGATGCTGTGAAATATATTTTTTAAAGCGTCAGAGCTAGAAAGAAGCTAGTTTGAAGGCTCATGCATTGGGCTTCCGTATTTTTGGTGTCACAAATAAAGTCACTTTAGAAAAAGATGGCTGTTGTTAGCAGAGCATTCTGAGGGGACCTCACTAATTGAGTTAAAAACTGAGTCAAGCTCCACTGCATTACACATCATTCCGTAGAAAAACTCTGTGCAACAACAGCATCCCGATGTCTTATGAAAAATAGTAATAATGATGACAGAACTTCATACAATCCCAGTAAAGAGAACTGAGAATCTCCTGGAGTTTTATAAAACGGAATGCCCCTCCTTTATTTAGCCAGCATGGCAAACTAATAGCATAGGTCTTCTACTTGAGGCCTTGCCTATGTGTGGATGCTTTCTATCAGGAGGTCCAGTTTGGACTCCCATTTAACCAATACTGACTTCAGGATTGTTACATGAGAGAGGTAACAGGAGGCTCTGGGGTGGGTCCTGGGAATCTGCATTTTAACAAGTACCCCTGGTGACTCTGTTACACACTTTGGGAAGAGCCTCAGAGAATAACTGTTAATGATATTCAACCAGGAATTTTCTTTTGGTAAGAGGGGCAGAGAATAAGTGAAGATATCACTAGAGAGCTGGTCAGCTTGGCATGCTTAACAAAGATAACAGGTTCTTTTTGAAATATTTAGCTAATCAACTGGAATGAAACTGAATTATGGACCTGGCTTTCCAATTTGTACCGCTGAACTGTCCTTGGTGTATTTATTTCCTATGAGTTATTTTTGGCCTTTCTTATCTTTTCTCACATATTGTGTGTAAAATGCCCTCTGTTTTCACAGGCTTCATGTTGTTAGTGTTCTGTGTTGCAGAGCTGACTGTTCCTTGGGAAGGAATGACTCCATTGATGTAGGAACTTATGCAGGTGTTCTCACACATGCTGGATAGCAAATCACCTGCGGAGCTTTTTAAACCTATAGCTACGCAGGTTCCACGCCTCACCCCAATCAGAATCTCTGGGCACAGGGGCCCAAAATCTATACCCTCAAAAACCTTTACTGTACAGCCACGCGTGAGAACCACTGATTTAATGATAAACCCAAAATCAAACCGATTGCCACTGAGTTGATTGTGACTCATAGCAACCCTATACGACAGAGTAGAACTGCCCCACAGGGTTCCCAAGGTTGTAACCTTCACAGAAGCAGGTCACCACATCTTTCTCCCATGAAACGGCTGGTGGATTTAAACCACTAACCTTTTGGTTAACAGTTGACCACTTTACCACTGAGCCGCCAGGACTCCTCCAGTTTAATGCTAAAACCAACCCAAACCAAACTCATTGCCATCAAGTTGATTCCGACTCATAGCGACCTTAGAAGACAGCAAAGGAGATTTTCGTTGAGACTTCAAATGTGTTTTTCTTGCTTGGACATCTGTTTATTCCTGCTATAACCAGAACCGGTGCTATACTTGATTTAATGTGCTCCCAGAAACTCTGAATTTTGTGGTATGCGTGCCCTGATACTGAGCAATGTGATGAACAATGTCCAAGGTTACTCACTGGGCTTCACTTCTAGCACTAAGACACACTGACAAGGATGAAGTTCTCTCTAAGTGGCAGTTTAGTCCCCTTGATGAATAGTGAGAGAGAACTGCTTGAAGCAATGTGGTGGAATATCACACCACCTGGTCTGAAGGTTTTAGACAATTTAGCACTTAGACTCTTGAGCCACATCAGTACAACACTGGGTAATAAGAACTTGGCTATGCTGAACCACAAAGCTTCTAGACGGCCACTCTGTACACTAAGTTCAGGTCAAGTTTGAGAGATTTTAGAGGCAATGGGCTTCTTGACGTCCTGACTCTGGAATTACAGAAGAGCATCTGGGAAAATTTTTAAGACTTCTAAGGCAGGTTTGCTATGGCTGCTAACCAAAAGGCCAGCAGTTCGAATCCACCAGGTGCTCCTTGGAAACTCCACAGGGCAGTCCTACCTTGTCCTATAGGGTCGCTATGAATCAGAATCGACTCGACGGCAGTGGGTTTTAAGGCGGGTTAGTCTACAACCACTCTAGCTTACACTGCAAGCATCAGGTCACTGCATGTTTATCCTATACTCCAAGTGCCCTTCCTGAACTTGCCCTTGTAGTTGTATGACAGACTGTAAATTACATAAAGTAGGGGGGGACTTTATGCCAGAGTCTGGTCCAGCTGCCACTCAGAAACACATGCCCAATATTTCAGAACACAGTCCTGTTATTTCCAAGGATCATACAGTCTCCATTTCTACTTTCCATACCCCAACCCCAAGTTGGCATAGGTTGTTGTGCCTTAGCCTAAGGGTGGGTGGTTGGTGTGGGAATTAAACACAGCACAGCGGTGAAAGGTCAGGGGTTCCAATCCAGCAGCTGCTCCTGGGACAAAGCAGTCTGCTTCCCTCAAGATTTACAGCCTTGGAAACCCTATGGGACAGTTCTTCTCTGTCCTGTAGGGTCCTATGAGTCCAAATCGACACCACAGCAGTGGGTTTGGTTAGCGGGTTTTTTCCTTCAGCAGGTGCCCAAACCATGAGCGTCACCAGGACACCCCCTGCTTAGTCAGTCACTGGAATGCTCTGCCTCACTGGAGGAAGAGGTCTCAAAACTTTAAAATAACATGGGGCAGGTGTAAAACCGACGCTTTCTGACAGATTTCCTTAAAATCTTGCTCCTCGAGGGTCGTCCTGGGACCAGGCGCATCATCACCACCACCTGGGAGCTAGTTAGAAAGGTGGACTCTCAGGTCCCTACCCCAAACTTACTGGATCAGAATCTGCATTTTAACAAGGTACCCAGGTCATGTCTATTCATATTAGGATTTTAGAAACTAAAAGATGTAGCAAATGATCAATCAGTCCCCAAACTGGAAGACTCAGTCTTCCGCGCACGTCCTGCACCCTCTCAGAGCTGTAGCAGCCCAGCCCCAGGGACTTTGGAGCAGGTGGCCAAGGGCCATTTGGTGATTGGCTGCTGTGGCCACGTGACTGGCGCTGGGCCTCCCGTGCGAGCGGATTGGCTCTCTTGGCCCTGGACGGACAGGGCCGGGGCGGGCCAGAGCCTGGTCGGAGGGTCTGGCGCGTGGACCTGAGGGGCGAAGGCGCGAGAGCCTAGTGCGCGTGCGCGAGTGGCAGGGTTTTTTTTTTTTTTTTTTTTTTTTATTCCCGAACCCTGGGCGGAAGCCGGAGCGTTTCTTCCGAGGTGAGCGACGCCGCCGGGCTGCCGGTCCCATCGCACGTTCGCCGGGTCGGGCGAGCAGGATTGGCGGGGCTGGGCGCGGATTCACACGCCAGTCCCCCACCCCACCCCGGGATCCCAGGTTCTGAGGTGGTCCTAGACCCTCTTCCCTGGTGCGGGCGGGGTGGGGGCGGCGTGACCCGGGGACCGAGCCCGAGTGCGGCCCGGAGAAGCTTCTTTGCCCGCTGGACCTGCAGGCGAGGCCTGGGCCCAGGTTCCCCGCAGTTGGGCGCTCTGAGTGGGCTGAAGGGCCTAGGTTCCCCGCAGTTGGGCGCTCTGAGTGGGCTGAAGGGCCCAGGTTCCCCGCAGGTGGGCGCTCTGAGTAGGCTGAAGGGCCCAGGTTCCCCGCAGTTGGGCGCTCTGAGTGGGCTGAAGGGCCCCGGTTCCCCGCAGTGAGGCGCTCTGAGTGGGCTGAAGGACCCAGGTTCCCCGCAGTTGGGCGCTCTGAGTGGGCTGAAGGGCTCAGGTTCACCGCAGTTGGTCGCTCTGAGTGGGCTGAAGGGCCCAGGTTCCCCGCAGTGAGGCGCTCTGAGTGGGCTGAAGAACCCAGGTTCCCTGCAGTTGGGCGCTCTGAGTGGGCTGAAGAACCCAGGTTCCCCGCACTTGGGCGCTCTGAGTGGGCTGAAGGGCCCAGGTTCCCCGCAGGTGGGCGCTCTGAGTAGGCTGAAGGGCCCAGGTTCCCCGCAGTTGGGCGCTCTGAGTGGGCTGAAGGGCCCAGGTTCCCCGCAGTGAGGCGCTCTGAGTGGGCTGAAGGACCCAGGTTCCCCGCAGTTGGGCGCTGTGAGTGGGCTGAAGGGCTCAGGTTCCCCGCAGTTGGTCGCTCTGAGTGGGCTGAAGGGCCCAGGTTCCCCGCAGTGAGGCGCTCTGAGTGGGCTGAAGGGCCCAGGTTCCCCGCAGTGAGGCGCTCTGAGTGGGCTGAAGAACCCAGGTTCCCCGCAGTTGGTCGCTCTGAGTGGGCTGCAGGGCCCAGGTTCCCCTCAGTTGGGCTCTCTGAGTGGGCTGAAGGTCCCAGGTTCCCCGCAGTTGGGCGCTCTGAGGGGCCTGAAGGAACCCAGAGATTCGTTACAGGGGTAAAAATGTTCTAAGCAGCTGGGCGCTGGCGGAGCAGGTCTAAATGAGACGCTTAACTGGTGACTGGTAAATTGTGAGGAAGGAAGTGCATGCAGTGAACTGCAGACCAGATCAGCACACTGAGATTCTTGTTCAAGAAGACAGGATTTTGTGGGGGCGGGGGGGGGGGGTCACTGTAAACTGAGGTTTTTTAGGGGCTGTTGAAGAGGGAAATTAGTTATTTTCTGCATGTTACTGGGCTGTTGTGAGAGGAAGGCAGGGTCTAAATTAAGCCTCTTCAGACTTCTTCAGTTCTTTGAAAAGTGTGTGTTTGAAGAAGACCATTTGGCTGGCAGAAGAGGGATGTGCGGGGAGGGAATATCTCCTGTAAACTACGCTTTGAAAAGGGGAGGTGTGTGCAGGAGTTTCAGAGCAGATTAAAACTGCAGGGTATCCCCTACCTCTCTTCTCCATTTCCGCAGACCTGCAATAGGAAGGGCATAGTGTACATCCTTATAGTGAAACATAAAAGGTCCCTTCAGTTTTCCAGTGGTTCACTAGTGTTAGTTTTACTGTATTCTGGAGTTTGAATGTAATCCACTTAGAATTTATTCTGGCATGAGATTGACAAAGATCTATATTTACCTGATTCCTTGGAGACACACTGATATCTTTTCCAAGCCCTTTTATTCCTCTTCTCCCTACAAATTTGTTTCTTTAGGAAACACTGTGATTTTCAAACATGTAAGACATACTCCAGAGATGGTTTATCCAATAAGCAAGGTACACACGGGTTTACTTGTGCGTACCTACTAATCTGTAGTCAAAATTTTACCTGTTTTTCACCACATCAAAGATGTGATGAAACCCCTGTGAAATTGTTCACTACTGATTCGTGAGTAAACACAATTAACCCTGTTGTACACCTTGCTTACTGGCTAACCCACCCTTGCATACTGGCAAAATGTCTATACTTGATAGGCAATCAGTTAGCTTGGCAAGTTAAAAAAAAAATTGAAGAGGGAGCACTTGGATCTGTTAGAGAGATGAGAACTCTGAGGTGAATGGAAGTAAAAGAAGTTGCAGCGAAGCTCAAGCTCGTTGGGAACAACTGTCCCTAGTAAAGTGAAATACAGGTTGTCGGCTAATAGTTTGGAACACAAAGCAAATTATTGGTAATAACTTCAAATTTTGTCTAAAATTTTTAAGTTGGTATTGGTGATGGTGAGGGAAGGAATTCTGAAGTTTGAGAGAGGTGGTATAACTTGAAAAAGTATATGCTTTGAGATCTAAAAAAAATAATGTCATTTTTGTCATGCAGGCAGTCCCCGGATTAAGAAGGAGCTCCGTTCCTAAATCTGTCTTTACGTTGAATTTGTACATAAGCCGGAACAGTTAGGTACGGTTTGTATCTAATGTTAGTTAACCAAATGTTTGTCTTAGCACGTAGTGTTCCTTTTGTAGACATAAAAAACATTAAAGAATCATTCCCAGGTACACTAAAATATCTTTAACATGATACTATGGTGATAATAAGAGTGTTTTAATGCTCTTTGCAAAGTAGCACCTGTTTATTATTACGAGCCATTGTATATACCTCAAATTTTTAATATAAATAGGCTTTATGGGGATTAGATTGTAACTACAGATTGCATGTTAGTGAGACGTTTGTAACTGGGGATTGCCTGTGAAAACTACACAAAAGGCGTGCAGTTCTTACGTTCACCTATGGAAGGGGCTGTGAAAAGGTTGAAAAACACTGATCAGGTTAAGGAAGGGAAACCAGGAAGATCGGCAGGCTGAGTGCATCTTGAGGGACGCAGCATGTATCAGTGACCTATAGCACAAGGGTTTACTCTCTGAATCAATGAAAGCTCACTAGTGTTACTTTCAAAACAATAACAAAATCATTTCCTTCCTGTCCTTTCTGTCCCCTGGGTTAGGCACGGGGAGGATGGAGAGAGAATGAAAGATTAGAGTCCGACCAGCATGCCTAAGCAGTAGTGTCCTTTGAGAAGGATCTGTGTCACATTGTGTACATGTAAGAGCCTTCACATTGGGAGGGGTCTGAGCACCTTCCTTAGGATGTAAGGTAGAGCTAGATAGCATAGCTACAGGTAGGGGCTGGGAGTGCTGTTATCTGATACTGAAACAGTGGGGGAAAAGGAGAACCAGGAAATGTTGAATTCAGTGAGGCTTTTGCATTTGCAAGATCGAGGAGGCATTTCCAGGCAGAAGTGCCTCATCGTTGGCCAGCCTGGCTTTGCTTTACATGGCTTCCAGACGAGCTGCAAGTCACAGTGGAGGCTCCTGTGTAGGTTACACATCTCAGATGGTAGCTTATACTTATGATGTGCTCTAGAAAAGAAAGGCTCCTAAAGACAGAAGTCTAGGCTGCCATTCTTGTCACCCATAGGCTTCCAGAAAGCAGATTGTGCCCTCCCTACCAGCAGGTGGCACTGCTGTCTCTGGGAATTCCTGGAGGAGGTGAAATAATGGAGCTGGCAAACTAGCAGTGTGTAGCCTCTAGTCTACAGGATCTTGAGAGGCTTTGTGAGATCTCAGTCAAAGAGAAGCTCAAAGAAAATAATTGTGAAAGCCAAATTGTTTACGTAAGGTTGAAATAATGGGTTTTGTGGAGACTGAGGGATGGTTGTGGTTACTTTGCTAGGGGTGTGTGTGTGTGTGTTTTTGCGTTTGTAGTGGGGGAGAAGGTGGGATGTAACCTAACAATTAAGCATCATAATACAGGTTTTGAATTTTGGGTTGCATAAGTTGGTTAATTGAACCTGAAGTTGAAATCATGATTCAATTAAAATTCCCCATAACTTCATAGTTTCTAATTCGTTGCATGTAAACCTAGCCTACACACATGGGTGGGATTCTGGAAACATACATGTGACTTTTAAACCTGATCAATATCCAGTAATTATAAACCTTGAAGGTAGGGGTGAATGTTGGTTAATTAGTCAGTATACTTCAGGGCTGGCACAGAAGGCATGTCAAAGTTATTCTGAAATCAGTTTCTTCTAAAACTTGGAACTTTCTAATAAGTATGGATTTTCTTAAATCCTGTCCTTTTGAGATTGTATTCACAACCCAAAACTTGAACATTGGTTTTATTGACCTCACGAGCCATGGTTCATTCATCCATTCTCTTTTCTGAAATAACTAGATGGCTGTTCTTTGAGGTGAATTTTGTAGACATGATGTTTGAGGGAGATGGGTGCTCTTTCCAGTGAAGGGGAGGTTACAGCGTATAATGAGGACCTCAGCTTTGACCCTGACCCAGGTAGAGTACACTGCCTTTGGTGCCAGTATGCCAGTCACCTGCTTTCTCTTTCAGTTCGTATTCTATGCTCAGCTTATTGGAGGTTTATTTCTGTCTCTCTTCAAATGAACTGATGAGCTTGTTTTTACTACCGATGACGAATCCTAAAATTCTGCTGGTGCTAGCTCAACATTGTTAGTCATTAAAAAAAGATGCAAATCAAAACCACAAAGACATACGACCTCACCCCCACTAGAATGGCTATAATAAAAAAAAAAAGAGGAAAATAACAGGTGTTTGCAAGGATGTGGAGAAATGGAACCCTCGTTCATTACTGGTGGGAATGCAAAATGCCATAGTCGCTGTGGAAAACAGTTTGGTGGTTCCTCAGAAAAGTTCAATGCAGAACTATCATATGAGCCAGCAGTTCCAATCCTAAGCATATGGCCCAAAGAATTGAAAGCAGGGATGCAAACAGTACCTAACAACAATAACAGCAATGACCCTCAGAGGAAGGCAGGGTATTTTACAGATGGGGAAATCAAGACTCAGAGTTGTTAAGTAACTAAGGCAAGGTTACTGTGCTTGTGTCTTATCCCAAATTTCTTGCTCTAAACCTAATGCAGCCAGAATGCTCATTAGAAGTGAGGATAGCAAAACTTCATCTCACATGCTTTGGACATATGATCAGGAGGGTTGAGCCCCTGAAGACCATGATGCTTGGAAAAATAGAGGGTCACCAAAAAAGAGGAAAGCCCTCAATGAGATGGATTGACACAGTGACTGAAACAGTGGGCTCAAACACAGCAATGATTGTGAGGATGGCCCAGGATAGCATTGTTCCATTCTGTTGTACACAGGGTCTCTGTGAGTCAGAATTGACGGCACCTAACGAAAACAACAAACGTAATGCTGTCTTCCTGGTTGGGCTGGAGTCAGCCTTGTACAACAGAGATTCCTGGCTGCCCAGCAGTCTGTGTGGATAGCTCTAGCCCGCATAATGTGAGTGGAAGTGGGAGGTACTGAGATCCATTTCTAGGGAAGAGAGACAAACTCAACAAGATAACTCCCATGCAGCTCCTCCATTGTGTTTTCCACTCCTAGCTGGCTTGAAAGGAGTGAAGTCCCCAGAACAACCTTGGTCTTTGAGGGGAAGGGGAGATTGGTGTAGGCACAGGTATCTGGTTGCAGAAGGGGGTCATGCTCTGAACAAGGCAGGGGGCTGCCAGCCGTCCCCCGAGTGTCTGTGAGGAAAGTGTGTCCCTGTTCCCTAGAACGCAGAGTTCGGTGGGTTCTGCAGCTGGACCACAGGCACCCAATGCTTTTGGTTGTAAGGACTGGTAGGCATCACTTACCCTTGGACCCCTGCCATGGGTGGCTAGGTGACATGGGTGGAGCCACCAGTCCTCAGGCCCCTGATGTAGGTAGGTGAAGACCCTGTTTAAGAGGCAAAGAGTTGTCAAACATCAAAAACCCACCTCTCCACCACGCAGCTGAGACTGTTAAAGTCAGATCTCAAGCAGATGCACCGTTGCGGTCTACCAACAAGGGCCTAATCTGAAATGGGCCCACACAGCTCCATGCAGGGGTTAAAGGTATTCAAAGTTCACGGACCATTTGTGCCTGGACAGGAGCCGCTTCTGTCCTGAGCTCCCCAGGTTAGTGGAGCTGGCAGATTATCTTTTCCCCCAAGGCCGGGAGAATGGCTCAGGGTGTGCATCAGGACCTATCTCAGGCCCAGGGAAATCAATGGCCACTGAAGCTGTCTTGGTGGCTTGGGGATACGGTAAAATAAACGCAAGTACTTAGCTTTTGCCGAGAGAGCTGTTCTTCTGTGGTTTGGGAGGTGTGAGCAGACTGTGCGGCTGGCTGTCTCTCCCTGAGGAAACCACGTCCTGAATGCCACCACCAGCCCTGCTGCAGTTGCTCTGGGGGATTGTGCCTGAGGGGCACTGGTTCCTGCCGAGTCATGTCTAGCAACTCCTTGCAGCTTCTAAGCCATCTCTCCGTCCCCCTGCCACTCAGTCTGACTTCTGAACTTTGCCTTTGGTGTTCAGGGATCCTACCTTGTGATATATATAACCGTTTCACTTGTTTTTTTCAGGTCTTTGTTGTAAGAGGGATCCCGGAAGCATCAGACTACTCCACCATCTTGGCCCCACCTCACCCCAGAGCAACCTTAGAAATTGTTTCAGAGATGGCAAGACAGTTGTCAGCCTGGGTCCCTAGATCACTGCATTGAGGAGGCCCACCTCAGTGACAGACCTTTCACCTGTCCAGTATGTGTACAGGAGCTAGGAGTAAACTTTTATTTTGAGCTTGAGCCATTATCTGTGTTTGGGTCTATTTCTTCACCACTTAGCCAACTTTAACAAATACACTCGAGCAGTGACTTAGTAATTGAAGTCGTGGGCCTGTTGGCCTAATGCATTCGTTCCTTTTTTTGTCTCTGGCAGTTGGTGATTGATTGATCATGGTCCAGCATACAGAAGCGAGTGAGTGGTGAAAAGCACCAGAGCTGATGGATTGTGAAGATGTATTTGAAGGCTGTCACACTGTCTACTTCAGGGTAAGGCAAAGGCAGTGGCTGCCACTGTTACTCTGACTTTGCCAGGTCATAGGGACGCTTGTCTCTCCAGCCTCTTGGAGTTAGTGCAATGGGATACCCTGCCTGTGAAAGGTTCCCAAAGCCTCTGTTGATTCAACTCATAGACACCATGCTTATGAATAATTGTGAAGAGAAAACCATTAGGTTTTGGGTGATAGGATGGAATTCGTTATGTGGGTGGAAATATCTCAGGCATCATTAGGGATTTATTGACATGAGACATGATTTTCCTAGAACCAGGGAAGGGTTGTTGGGCCTTCCTGAGGTGTGTTGTCGAGAATGGAACCAGGTCTGATTGCCTTTTTCATGTACCATATCAGGTTGTTAGCTCTGCCAGCTCACATTCCCTCAACCACCATCCTCCTTCTCCGTGGATCACTTTCCTTAGCTGTTCTTTTGTTAATTACTTTTTCTATAAAGGAAACAGCGTGCCAGAGAGTTGAGGATTCCAGGTTTGGTGGATAATAGCATCAGCAAAGCACGTAGTTCTGCCAGTTCCACTTTATCCTTCATCAGTGGCAGTCACATGTGCATTTACTCATCTATTTACAGTTCCTAGTGAATCAGGCAAGGAGCCCTGGTGGCGCAAAGGTTAAGCACTTGGCTGCTAACCATAAGGTTGGCAGTTCAAACCCACACACCAGCTGGGAGAAAGACCTGGGAATCTGATGGCACCTAACAACAGTGAATCAGGCATTGGCATTGGGAGCATTATGACCAAGGCTGGCTTTGAGCTCTCATTTGTGCTGAAGAGTTTTGAGGCCAGAAGGACAAAGTCACTGTTTGGCATACCGTTCTGAGAGTCCAGGTGGAAGTCTTGGAAGAAGGAGTAGAAAAGATACCACATCTCTTTTTGAGCTCTCCAGCTTCTCCAGCTTGAACTGAAAGTAGACTCCTTGAAGAGAAAATTACAACTAATAGAAATCTAGGCAGAGCCAAGGATGGTTAGGAAAGAGGGACAGGGAGTGAAAAATTAAAAAAGAAAAATTGTATTCAGCTTAAAAACTGGTTGGAGTGTTGTTTTCAGCTTACGATAGTAATTTGGAGCCCTTAGTAGATAATGTCCCATTGCCCAGCCTCAGACAGAGGGCAGCCAGAAAGGCTGATGTCCTTAGATGCCTCACATGGCTTGGTAATGAATGTAATTTACTGAGCAAAAGAGACAACTAGGGGCTGTAGATCTCTGGAGATTCCCATCAATGTACATCATTACTGCTGTGGAGTGAAGCATGTGTGTGGGGATGAGCAAAGCAGAGAAAAGGCAGCTGCGAGAGCATGTCAGCAACTGAAGACTCCAGGTGAGCAGCCAGGCACAGGCAGACCACAGCGCAGGGGATGGAGGTTGCTAAGGAAAGGAGCTGGTCTTTGCCAGGTTTTCTCAATAAAGAAAAAGAGTTGGGCTTTGTGAGCTCTACTCATGTTCCTCTATGGCTCCCTGTATCATCTGTTTTAAAAAAAAAAAAATTTTTTTAAGAGTAAGTAAAAAGCATTTTTTTTTTTAAAGTATAACATGTCAGATATAGCACTTGACTGCCATGTGTAAATGCTGTAGAATGATAAAATTGTACAGTAAGCCATTCTTTAACTATCAATTAGGGGCCAAAGAACGTAGTCCTAGAGATTAGGTCAATGTAGTTGACATTTTGATCCAGACAGTTCTTGTTTGTTGTGGGGGGGAGGGGGAGAGGGAGTTGTTGTAGGATGTTTAGCAGCATCAGTGGCCTCTGCTCACTGGGTGCCAGTAGCACTGCCCCCCTCCCGAATTGTGACAATCAAAAATGTCTCCAGACATGGCAGATGTCTGCATGAGGGGGGAGGGGCACCAAAAGAGCCCCAGGTGAGAGTGACTACAGTGGGAGATAGGAATTTAATCTTGCTTTGAGTTTTTCTGGGATTGTATTTTAATGATTTAACCTCATCGTGCCTCAGTTTCACTACCTGTAGACACAGTGTAAGGAAGTAATGTGCATAGTACTGCGTGGCAACTAGGGGGTTGTGTAAGTGCTCAGAAACAATACCTATCTCCCCACATTTCCAAGACCCAAAGATCACTCTTAATCTTTGTGATGGCAGTAAGTGAGGGGCAGTGGGAATTTGGAGAAGGGTAAAGGCTTAGTGGTGTGGGAAATGGTGAACAGTAGTGGCATCTGAGTTTATTTGAAGGCATCCTGTCCTAGTTTATTGTGACAGTGTATTCTGGATGAAGGCTTTCTTTTGGAGAGGAAAGAAAGGGGAGGGTGGAGGAGGCAGGAAGGAGGCTGTTGAGAAGAGCAGTCAGGAAAGTGCACTTTGTGGGGCGATCTCCTAATGTGAAAGTGACTCATGTATAATTGGACCAGAGGACACAGAGAAGTAACCTCCAAAATCAAAGTGTCTTTTGAAATGACTGCTGATCCAGAAGAGTTGTTGCAGGTGATTAATGAAGACCAGAGACTTTTGGAAAAGTCTCTTTCTTCTAGAGCCTTTAGGTTTCTGTCTCCTCTCTTTTGGAATATGGAAAAACGTTGTCTTCACATAGGCTTTTCATGAATGCTTTACTATGATCCATGTGTTCTTTTATTACTCTTCAGAACTGTGTGTTGAAAAGGTGAAAAAGGCTGTAATCCTGATCTAGACCTGAGTGATCTACGTTATTTTGATAGAAAGCACCAACTTGACTCAAGTCGGGCAGTGCAGGAATTAGATGTAAACCATCCTGGCAGGCTAGCTTTCACCCTTGCTGTGTTTTTGGTCTCTGTAGTGTTAGACACACTTGCAAAGTTTATGACAGACGTGGACAGGTATTGGATCTAATACGTGGAGAAGCCTTCTTAGACAGGTAGCCTTGTTTTTTCATCTTCTGTCTGCCCTGCATTTATAGTACTAGGTGTTAAGTTTTTTTAAAAAAATAATTTTTATTGTGCTTTAAGTGAAAGTTTACAAATCAAGTCAGTCTGTCGCACATAAACATATATACACCTTACTACATACTCCCATTTACTCTCCCCCTAATGAGTCAGCCCGCTCCCTCCCTCCAGTCTTGCCTTTCGTGACCTTTTTGCCAGTTTCTAACCCTCTCTACCCTCCCATCTCCCCTCCAGAGAGGATATGCCAACACAGTCTCAAGTTTTTTTACCTGATACAAGTAGCTCACTCTTCATCAGCATCTCTCTCCAATCCATTGTCCACTCCCTTCCATGTCTGATGAGTTGTCTTCGGGAATGGTTCCTGCCCTGGGCCAATAGACGGTTTGGGGACCATGACTGCCGAGATTCTTCTAGTCTCGGTCAGACCATTAAGTATGGTCTTTTTATGAGAATTTGGGGTCTGCATCCCACTGTTCTCCTGCTCCCACATGGGTTCTCTGTTGTGCTCCCTGTCAGGGCAGTCATTGGTTGGCCAGGCACCATCCAGTTCTTCTGGTTTCAGGATGATCAAAGTCTCTAGTTCATGGGGCCTTTTCTGTCTCTTGGACTCATAGTTATTGTGTGACCTTGGTGTTTTTCGTTCTCCTTTGATCCACGTGGGTTGACACCAATTGATGCATCTTAGATGGCCGCTTGTTAGCATTTAAGACCCCAGACGCCACATTTCAAAGTGGGATGCAGAATGTTTTCATAATAGAATTTATTTTGCCAATTGACTTAGAAGTCCCCTTAAGCCATAGTCCCCAAACCCCCGCCTTTGCTCCACTGACCTTCGAAGCATTCAGTTTATACCGGAAACTTCTCTGATTTTGGTCCAGTCCAGTTGAGCTGACCTTCCCTGTATTGAGTATTGTCCTTCCGTTCACCTAAAGTAGTTTTTATCTACTAACTAATCAGTAAATAACCCTGTCCCACACTCCCTCCCTCCCCCCTCTTGTAACCAGAAAAGAATGTGTTCTTCTCAGTTTATACTATTTCTCAAGATCTTATAATAGTGGTCTTATACAATATTTGTCCTTTTGCATCTGACTAATTTCACTCAGCATAATGCCTTCCAGATTCTTCCATGTTATGAAACGTTTCACAGATTGGTCACTGTTCTTTATCGATGCGTAGTATTCCATTGTGTGAATATACCATAATTTATTTAACCATTCATCTGTTGATGGACACCTTGGTTGCTTCCAGCTTTTTGCTATTGTAAACAGAGCTGCAATAAACATGGGTGTGCATATATCTGTTTGTGTAAAGGCTCTTATTTCCCTGTTCTGAGGAGTGGGATTTCTGGGTTGTATGGTAGTTCTATTTCTAACTTTTTAAGAAAATGCCAGATAGATTTCCAAAGTGGTTGTACCAATTTACATTCCCACCAGCACTGTATAAGAGTTCCAATCTCCCTGCAGCCCCTCCAACATTTATCATTTTGTGTTTTTTGGATCAATGCCAGACTTGTTGGAGTAAGATGGAATCTCATTATAGTTTTAATTTGCATTTTTCTAATGGCTAATGATCGAGAGCATTTTTCTCATGTATCTGTTAGCTGCCTGAATACCTTCTTCAGTGAAGTGCGTGTTCATATCCTTTGCCCACTTTTTGATTGGGTTGTTTTTCTTTTTGTGGTTGAGTTTTAACAGAATCATATAGATTTTAGAGATCAGGCACTGGTCGGAGATGTCATAGCTTTAAATTCTTTCCTAATCTGTAGGTGGTCTTTTTACTCTTTTGGTGAAGTCTTTCGATGAGCATAGGTGTTTGATTTTTAGGAGCTCCCAGTTTTCTGGTTTCTCTTCGTCATTTTTGGTAATGTTTTGTATTCTGATTATGCCTTGAATTAGGGCTCCTAAGGTTGTCCCTAGTTTTTTTTCCATGATCTTTATCGTTTTAGTCTTTATGTTTAGGTCTTTGATCCACTTGGAGTTAGTTTTTGTGCATGGTGTGAGGTATGGGTCCTGTTTCATTTTTTTGCAAATGGATATCCAGTTATGCCAGCACAATTTGTTAAAAAGACTGTCTTTTCCCCAATTAACTGATACTGGGCCTTTGTCAAATATCAGCTGCTCATATGTGGATGGATTTATGTCTGGGTTCTCAATTCTGTTCCATTGGTCTATGTGCCTTTTGTTGTACCAGTACCAGGCTGTTTTGACTACTGTGGCTGTATAATAGGTTCTAAAATCGGATAGAATGAGGCCTCCCACTTTCTTCTTCTTTTTCAGTAATGCTTTAATTATCCGGGACTTCTTTCCCTTCCATATGAAGTTGCTGATTTGTTTCTCCATCACATTAAAAAATGTCATTGGAATTTGGATCGGAAGTGCATTGTATGTATAGATAGCTTTTGGTAGAAGAGGAATTTTTACTATATAAGGCTTCCTATCCATGAGCAAGGTATGTTTTTTCACTTACGTAGGTCCTTTTTAGTTTCTTGCGCTAGTACTTTGTAGTTTTGTTTGTATAGATCTTTTACATCTTTGGTAAGATTTATTCCTAAGTATTTTATCTTCTTGGGGGCTAATGTGAATGGTATTGATTTGGTGATTTCCTCTTCGATGTTCTTTTTGTTGATGTAGAGGAATCCAAGTGATTTTTGTATGTTTATGTTATAACCTGAGACTCTGCCAAACTCTTGTATTAGTTTCAGTAGTTTTCTGGAGGATTCCTTAGGGTTTTCTGTGTATAAGATCATGTCATCTGCAAATAGAGATAATTTTACTTCCTCCTTGCCAGTCCGGATGCCCTTTATTTCTTTGTCTAGCCTAATAGCTCTGGCTAGGACCTCTAGCACAATGTTGAATAAGAGTGGTTTTAAAGGGCGTCCTTGTCTGGTTCCCGTTCTCAAGGGAAATGCTTTCAGGCTCTCTCCATTTAGAATGATGTTGGCTGTTGGCTTTGTATTTTTTTTTTTTTTTTCAGATGCCCTTTATTATGTTGAGGGATTTTCCTTCAATTCCTATTTTGCTGGGAGTTTTTATCATAAATGGGTGTTGGACTTTGTCAAATGTCTTTTCTTCATCAATTGCTAAGATGATGTGATTTTTGTCTGTTGTTTTATATATATGGTGGATTACATTAATGGTTTTTCTAATATTAAATGAACCTTGCATACCTGGTATAAATCCCACTTGGTCATGGTGGATTATTTTTTTGATATGTTGTTGAATTCTATTGGCTCGAATTTTGTTGAGGATTTTTGCATCTATTTTCTTTTTTTGTGATGTCTTTACCTGGTTTTGGTATCAGGGATATGGTGGCTTCATAGAATGGGTTAGGTAGTATTCCATCTTTTTCTATGCTTTGAAATACCTTTAGTAGTAGTGGCGTTAACTCTTCTCTGGATGTTTGGTAGAAGTCTGCAGTGAAGCCCTCCAGTCCAGGGCTTTTTTTTGTTGGGAGTTTTTTGATTACTGTTTCAATCTGTTTTTTTTATGGGTGTATTTAGTTGTTCTACTTCTGATTGTGTTAGTTTAGGCAGGTAGTGTTTTTCTAGGAATTCATCCATTTCTTCTAGGTTTGCAAATTTGTTAGAGTACAATTTTTGTAATAATCTGATATGATTCTTTTAATTTCAGTTGAGTCTGTTGTGATGTGGCCCATCTCGTTTCTTATTCGGCTTATTTGTTTCCTTTATTTCTTTAGTCATCGTGCCAATGGTTTATCAATTTTGTTAATTTTTTTCAAAGAACCAGCTTTTGGCTTTGTTAATTCTTTCAATTGTTTTTCTGTTCTCTAATTCATTTAGTTTAGCTCTAATTTTTATTTGTTTTCTTCTGGTGCCTGATGGATTCTTTTGTTCCTCACTTTCTATTTGTTCAAGTTGTAGGGACAGTTCTGTGATTTTGGCTGTTTTTTCTTTATGTATGTGTGCATGTATCGATATAAATTGACCTCTGAGCCCTGCTTTTGCTGTGTCCCAGAGGTTTGGATAGGAAGTGTTTTCATTCTCATTGCATTCTATGAATTTCCTTATTCCCTCCTTAACGTCTTCTATAAGCCAGTTTTTTTTGAGCAGGGTATTGTTCAGTTTCCAAGTATTTGATTTCTTTTCCCTGGTTTTTCTGTTATTCATTTCCACTTTTATGGCCTTATGGTCTGAGAAGATGCTTTGTAATATTTCGATGTTTTGGATCGTGCACAGGTTTGTTTTATGACCTAATATGTGCTCTATTCTGGAGAATGTTCCATGTGCGCTACAAAAAAAAGTATACTTTGCAGCAGTTGGGTGGAGTGTTCTGTATAAGTTTATGAGGTCAAATTGGTTGATTGTAGCAATTAGGTCTTCCATGTCTCTGTTGAGCTTCTTACTGGAAGTCCTGTCTTTCTCCGAAAGTGGTGTGTTGAAGTCTCCTGCTGTAATTGTGGAGGTGTCTATCTCACTTTTCAGTTCTGTTAAAGTTTGTTTTATGTATCTTGCAGCCCTGTCATTGGGTGCATAAATATTTAATATGGTTATATCTTCCTGGTCAATTGTCCCTTTAGTCATTATGTAGTGTCCTTCTTTATCCTTTGTGGTGGATTTAAATTTAAAGTCTATTTTGTCAGAAATTAATATTGCTAGTCCTGCTCTTTTTTGCTTGTTGTTTGCTTGATATATTTTTTTCCATCCTTTGAGTTTTAGTTTGTTTGTGTGTCTAAGTCTAAGGTGTGTTTCTTGTAGGCAGCATATGGATGGATCGTGTTTCTTATCCAGTCTGAGACTCTCTGTCTCTTTATGGGTGCATTTAGTCCATTTACATTCAGCATAATTATAGATATGTATGTGTTTAGTCCTGTGATTTTGATTCCTTTTTATGTGCGTTGTTGACAATTTCATTTTTCAATTATTTGTGCTTAGACGTTTTTCTTTGTAAATTGTGTTCCTCCATTTCATAGTATTTGACTTTATGTTTGCTGAGTCATTATGTTTTTCTTGGTCTTTGTTTTGAGTTATGGAGTTGTTATACCTCTTTGTGGTTACCTTAATATTTACCCGTATTTTTCTAAGTAAAAACCTAACTTGTATTGTTCTATATCGCCTTGTATTCCTCTCCGTATGGCAGTTCTGTACCACCTGTATTTAGTCTCTCTTTGTGATTATTGTGATCTTTTACATATTGACTTCAATGATTCCCTGTTTTGAGTGTTTTTTTTCTTTTTAAAATTAATCTTAGTTTGTTTTTGTGATTTCCCTATTTGAGTTGATATCAGAATGTTCTGTTTTGTGACCTTTTGTTGTGCTGGTATCTGATATTATTGGTTTTGTGACCAAACAATTTCCTTTTGTATTTCTTGCAGCTTTGGTTTGGTTTTTGCAGATTCTCTAAGCTTGTGTTTATCTGTAAATGTTTTCATTTTGTCTTCATATTTGAGAGAGAGTTTTGCTGGATATACGATCCTTGGCTGGCAGTTTTTCTCCTTCAGTGCTTTGTATATGTCATCCCATTGCCTTCTTGACTGCATGGTTTCTGCTGAGTAGTCTGAACTTATTCTTATTGATTCTCCTTTGTAGGAGACCTTTCTTTTCTCCCTGTCTGCTTTTAAAATTTTCTGTTTGTCTTTGGTTTTGGCAAGTTTGATGGTAATATGTCTTGGTGATTTTCTTTTTGGATCAATCTTAAATGGGGTTCGATGAGCATCTTGGATAGATATCCTTTCGTCTTTCATGATATCAGGGAAATTTTCTGCCAACAGATATTCAGCTGTTCTCTCTGTATTATCTGTTATCCCTCCCTGTCCTGGGACTCCAATCACACGCAAGTTATTCTTCTTGATAGAGTCCCACATGATTCTTAGAGTTTCTTCATTTTTTTAAATTCTTTTATCTGATTTTTCTCAGCTATATTGGTGTCAATTCCCTTGTCCTCCAGATCCCCCACCCTGCATTCCAATTGCTCGAGTCTGCTCCTCTGACTTCCTATTGAGTTGTCTAATTCTGTAATTTTGCTGTTAATCTTTTGGATTTCTGAATGCTGTCTCTCTATGGATTCTTGCAGCTTATTAATTTTTCCACTTTGTTCTTGAATAATCTTTTTGAGTTCTTCAACTGCTTTATCAGTGTGTTCCTTGGCTTTTTCTGTAGATTGCCTTATTTCATTTCTGAGGTCATCCCTGATGTCTTGAAGCATTCTGTAAATTAGTTTTTTACATTCTACATCTGGCAATTCCAGGATTGTATCTTCATTTGGGAAAGATTTTGATTCTTTAGTTTGGGGAATTGTAGACGCAGTCATTGTCTGCTGCTTTATGTGGTTTGATATCGACTGCTGTCTCTGAGCCATCTCTAAGATAGTGTAGTAATTTGTTCTATATTTGCCAACTGAGTCTTATCTTGTTTTGTTTTCTTTCAATATATGTAGATGGGCTACTAGATTGCGCTGTCTTGATTATTGTATCCCTCCAATCACTTATGTCCTAGTTCCAGCTGGTTTGAGCTGTTACCAGATATATAAGCCTAAGAGTCCATTCACTATGCTTGAGTAGAATCTGATTTTGGTTCATCAAGTGTTTCGTGCAGACTGTCACCTATCCACCTAGAGAAGTAGTGGTGATATTTGTGTACACCAGATTCTAGTAGCAGCAGGGTTTCACACTCCAGTGGGGGAAGGATACTGACAGTCTTCCCCCAAGTGCCAGTGAGGTAGGTGTGTCTCTATTCCTAATGCACTTTAGTGGGTGGGCTGGGCAGCTGTACCTTAGGCCCCCAATGCATGCACCTCTACAGATTGGTAGGTATCCCCCTCCTTAGACCCCTAAGGCAGGAGGCTAGGTGGTCTGGGGGGAGCTTCAGCCCTCAGTTCCCTGTTGTGGGTAAGTGAGGGCTCTGTTCAATACGCAAAGATATCAGACCTGGGAAACTTGTCTTTCCAGTAATGGGGTAAAACAATTACAGTCAGATCCCTATCAGAATTGCCTTTGCATTATACTAGCCACCTTGTTCCCTGTAGGGATGAAAGCCCAAGACTGTGGATCACATATGTTTGGCTGGAGCTGGTTATGTGTCTTTAGTCCAATTAGGGAAGGAGTTTTGGTCCCTGGGTTTTTTTGTAGCTGCTTCTCTCAGGCCAGGAGTATGGGTTAGGAAAAGACCAGAAAAAAAAGAAAGAAACAAACAAAAACCGCAGCACACTTCACTCTCTGGCTCAGGAAATTTCAATGTTAATGAAGCCGCCTGGGAAGGGGAGGGGAGGGGAGAGTTCAGATAAATAGGAGAGAGTAGCACCCCGGAATATAGACAAAGTTACTTATTTTGCTTGGGATTACTGTTTTCTCTGAAATTCCCAAGGTGCGTGTTGACTGTGTGTGCTGGGTGGGTAGAGATTGCCCTCGAGGGTCAGGCCCGTGTCCTGTGCTTGCACTGTCTCAGAAGCAGTGGTCAGTTCCTCCGCTCCCAGTCCAAAGCCCAGCGCCAATGTTCCCCGGCTGGGACGCCACACTCCAGGCTCCAAAACCAGTCGATGCCTACTGGTGGCTTCTCCTCCTGTCAGCCACGTGGCTGCGCTGCCTGTGTGCACTGGCTGGGCTTCCCCCGAGGTCACTTCTGGGGGCTAGTGCCGCGTCCCTTGTTTGCGCTGCCTCAGGATGCCGTGCTCAGGTCCCCTGAGCCCAGTTGAAAGCCCGGCGCCAAGGTTTCCTGACTGGGACGCTGGCTGCAGGCTCCGAAAGGAGTTGTTGCTTCCCTGTGGTTGTTCGTTCTCAGTCTCTGTCACTCAGGTCAACTCTTTAGATCTGTGTTTGATGGTCAGGGTTCGTAGATTGTCATGTATGTGATCGATTCACTTGTTTTTCCAAGGCTTTGTTACAAGAGGGATCCGAGGTAGCTTCTACCTAGTCAGCCGTCTTGGCCCCCGCCTCCTCTGTAAGCCACTTATCGCTTTTAAAATAGTTGTTGTAATATTTACCTCACAAGAGTTTTTTATTAGAATAAAATGAAATAATGCATAAAAAGTACTCACCACTTGTGAGTACTAAAAAATCATCATTCTCCTTTTAGGCCCACAAGGCTAATAGCAGCAACCAACAAATATTTTGCGTGTTTGTATGACTAATCAGGTATCCGTCAATTACAATGTAATTGTAATTGTAATTACAATGGCCCTGTTGGTTGCTGTTGTTTTTAGGTGCCACTGAGTTGATCCTGACTCATAGCAACCCTGTGTACAACAGAACGAAACACTGGCAGGTCCTGCGCCATCCTCACAGTCGGTGTTATGCTTAAGCCCATTGTTGCAGCCGCTGTGTCAATCCATCTTGCCGAGGGTTTTCCTCTTTTTCACTGACCCTTTACTTTATGTTGCCCTTCTCCACGGACAGGTGCCTCCTGATAACATGTCCAAATTATGTGAGACAAAGTCTCACCAACCTTGCTTCTATTGAGCATTCTGTCTGTACTCCTTGTAAGACAGATTTGTTTGTGCTTCCGCAATTCATGGTATTTTCAATATTCTTCACTAACAGTATAATTCAAATGTACGAATTCTTCTTCAGTCTTCCTTAATTATTGTCCAACTTTCATGGGCATATGAGGCAATTGAAAACATCATGGCTTGAGTCAGGCTCACCTTAGTTGTTAAAGTGACATCTTTGCTTTCTAACACTTCAAAGAGATACTTGCAGACATTTGCCAAATGCAATGTGTCATCTGATTTCTTGACTGCCGTTTCCATGCATGTTGATTGTGGATCCAAGTAGAACAATGTCCTTGACAACTTCAATCTTTTCTCCGTTTATCGTGATGTTGTTTATTGGTCCAGTTGTCAGGATTTTTGTTTTCTTCATGTTGAAGTGTAATCCGTACTAAAGGCTGCGGTCTTTGATCTTTATCAGTAAGTGCTTCAAGTCCTCTTTCAGCAAGCAAGGTTGTGTCATCTGCATGTCTTAGGTTCTTAATGAATCTTCCTCCAATCCTAAGTTGCTAAGTACGTCCAAATCAGCATTGTTCTCTTCTACCATCACAATCTATATTTATTGCTTTTTTTTTTTTTTAACAGTTTACAGAGTGTTGTTTTCATGTTACCTCTTTTAATCTTCATTGCATCCCATAGGGAAAATAGCTGATATGTTCTCTTGTTTTACAGATGAGGAAACTGAGACTCGATGTAGTTAAGTTACTTTCTCAAACCTTCCAAATAATTAATGGATTTTAAAACTAGACCTTCTGGAACCACAACTTGTACTTTTCATATGGCAATATCGTATCCCCGGGAATGGAAATAGATGGTGACCCAAGACTCTCAAGTTTTGCTGTCAGTCAATCTGTACCCAGGAGAGTTTCCAGACACAACTTGTGGACCCAGGAGTAGGCAGGGAAGATGAGTGTATTCAGTCCCCTAAGCTATCCACTTGTCTCCCTTCCCCTACTTAAATGGTGCTTGGCTATGAATTGACTATGGCCCAATGGTTCCTTTGTGCATTCTTTCACTCAACAGGTGTGTTATTTTGGTCATATATGTGACTACTATAGTTCAGAAACCATTCTGCCCACTGAGAATTCAGCAATAAGCAAAATAGATTAAAAAAAAAAAGTCTATGCTCTAATAGAGCTTAAATTCTCAATGGAGAATATGGTAATAGATAAATGAACAAACATGTTCATTTACTTATTCATTTAATTTTGGGGACAATAAATACTCTGGAGAGAAATAAAACCAGTAAGAGGAACCTGGAGTTTCAGGGCATGAGGTTTGTTGTTTTCGATAGGTGATGAGAGATGACCTTGTTAAGGTGAAGGAATTGGGAAATGAGACACAGATATGGGGAGAAGGGTAGTGCTCCAAGATGAATGAACAGCAAGTTGAAAAGCACTAATGCAGCAGGGTGTGTGGGGTTTTCTAGAAAGAGCAAGGAAACCAATGAGTCCGGAGCAGAGTGAGCCAGGGGAAGATGATAAGAGAGGAGTAATAGGGGACAATCATGGAGAGCCTTCTTGGTCATTTGTCTTTTTTTTTTTTATGGTCAACAGATTTTTTTTTTCTGAATTTTATTAGTTTTTTTGTTATTGAGAATATATGGAACAAAACATACACCAATTCAACATTTTCTGCATGTACAATTTAGTGACACTGATTGCATTCTTCATGTTGTGCAACCATTCTCACCCTCCTTTTCTGAGTGGTTCCTTCCTCATTAACATAGACTCACTGTATATAGATGGTTCTTAAAAGAGCGTATTGCTACACTCTTGGCTGATTTTAAGATGACTTCAGGGAATATTTTTGGTTTAATGTTTAAAAATCATTTCAGGGCAATAGTTTCAGTGGTTAATCTAGTCTGTATGGTCCAGAAAGTATGGATTCCATGAGAATTCGAAGTTCTGCAATCAGGATTCTTCTATGGACTTTTTGATCAAAATGTTTAGTAATGGTAGACAGACACCATCCAGTTTTTCTGGTCTTATGGCAAAGGAGGCGGTTGTTCATGGAAGCAATTAGCTACACATTCCATATCCTCCTCTTATTCCTGACCCTCTTTTTTCCCGTGTTGCTCCAGGTGAATAGAGACCAATTGTGCCTTGGACAGCTGCCTGCAAGCGTTTTAAGACCTCAGTCACTACAAAACAAACTAAGCACTAAATACATTATTAGGTCAGTTAACTGGGATGGTCCATGAAATCATAACGGTAAACCCCCAAGCCAAGGAACCAAATCCCATGAGGTGTTTGGTTATACATAAGCAGCCTCAACAGCTCCTCTTTTTTTTTTTTTTTGTAGTTATAAATATATCTATCACACAACTTTTGCCAACTCAGCTTTTTACAGGTGTATAATTGACAGCAATTATAATACTTAGCTGTGCAACCCTTGTTTAATCAATGTGATTTTTCCAACACCGTCAACACCCCATTCCTCCTCCTTCCCTGCCTCAGGTAACCACTAATAAACTTTGGGCTCTGTACATTTGCCTTTTCTTGTCTTTTTATGTAATGGAGGTCATATAATATTTTTCCTTTTATGATTGGTTTATTTCACTCAGCATACTGTCACATGTATCAAGACTTTATTTCTCCTACTGGATGATAGTATTCCATTGTATGTATGTACCACATTTTGTTTACGCATTCATTTGTAAATGGGCATTTAGGTTGTTTCCACCTTTTGACTGTTGTGAATAGGCTGCAATGAACATTCTTGTACAAATCCCTATTTGAGTCTTTGCTTTCAAGCCTTTCAGGTATATACCTAGGAGTGGAATTGCTCGGTCACATGGTAGCTCCATTTTTGGGTAAAAAAAAATATTTCTTATTATTTATTGTGGTGTAAGTGAAAAGCTACAGATCAAGTCAGTTTCTCATACAAAAACTTATGAACACCTTGCTCTGTACTTCTAGCTGCTCTCCCCCTAATGAGACAGCACACTCCTCATCTCCAACCTGCATTCCTGGTGTCCATTCAACCAGCTCTTATACCCCTCTGCTTTCTCATCTCACCTCTAAACAGCAGTTGCGCATATAGTCTCATGTGTCTGCTTGAGCCAAAAGTCTCAGTCCTCACTAGTATCATTTTCTGTCTTATTGTGCAGTCCAATCCCTGTCTGCAGAATTGGCTTTGGGAATGGTACCAGTCTTGGGGTAACAAAGGGTCGGGGGATCATGACTTGCAGGTTACCTCTAGTCTCAGTCAGATCATTAAGCCGCGTCTTTTTATAAGAATTTGAGGTCTGCATCCCACTGTTCTCCTGCTCCATCAGGGATTCTCTATTGTGTTCCCTGTCAGGGTAGTCATCAGTTGTCGCTGGGCACCGTCTAGCTCTTCTGGTCTCAGACTGATGTAGTCTCTGGTTTATGTGGCCCTTTCTGTCTCTTGGGCTCCTCTTTACGTTATGTCTTTGTTATTCTTCATTTTCCCTTGTTCCAGGTGGGTTGAGACCAATTGATGCATCTTAGATGGCTGCCTGCTAGCATCTAAGACCCCAGATGCCACTCACCAATGTGGGATGCAGAATATTTTGTTATGCAAATGACTTGGATGTCCCCTGAAACCATGCTCCTCAAACCTCCACCCCTGCTACTCTGGCCTTCAAAGTGTTCAGTTGTGTTCAGGAAACTTCCTTTCTTTTAGTTTAGTCCATTTGTGCTGAGCTGTCCTGTATTGTGTACTGTCTTTCCCTTCACCTAAAATAGTTCTTGTCTGCTATCTAATTAGTGAATACCCATTCCCTCCCTCCTCACGCACGTAACCATGAAAGAATATTTTCTTCTGTGTTTAAATTTTTTCTTGAATTCTTATAATAGTGGTCTTGTACAATATTCGTCCTTCTGCAGCTGACTAATTTCACTCAGCATAATGCCTTCCAGATTCCTTCGTACTATAGATGTTTCACGGATTCATCATTGTTCTTAACCATTGTGTATATTCCATTTTGTGAATATACCATCATTTATCTATTCGTCCATCGATGGGCACCTTGGTTGCTTCCATTTTTTGCTGTTATAAACAGTGCTGCAGTGAACATGGATGTGCATGTATCTGTTCATATGAGGGCTTTTATTTCTCTAAGATAGATTCCAAGATGTGGGATTGCTGGATTGTATGGTAGTTCTATTTCTAGCTTTTTAAGCAAGCGCCAACTCAATTTCCAAAGTGGTGGTACCATTTTACATTCCCATCAGCAGTGTATAAGTGTTCCAGTCTCTCCACAAGCTCTCGTACATTTATCATTTTGTAGTTTTTGGATTAATGCCAGCATTGTTTGGGTGAGATGGTATCTCATTGTAGTTTTGATTTGGATTTCTCTAATGGCTAATGACTGTGAGCATTTCCTCATGTATCTGTTAGCTGCCTTAACGTCTTCTTTGGTGAAGTGCCTGTTCATATCCTTTGCCCATTTTTTAATTGCATTATTTGTCTTTTTGTAGTTGAATTTTTACAGTATCATGTAGGTTTTAGAGATCAGATGCTGATGAGAATTGTGGTAGCCCAAAACTTTTTCCCAGTCTGTAGGTTATCTTTTTACTCTTTGGGTGAAGTCTTTGGATGAGTATAGGTGTTTGATTTTTAGGAGCTCCCAGATATCGAGTTCCTCTTCTGGTGTTTGTGCAGTGTTACTAACGTTTTGCATACTGTTTATGCCATGTATTAGGGCTCCTAGCACTGTCTGTATTTTTTCTTCCATGATCTTTATTGTTTTCGATTTTCTATTTAGGTCTTTCATCCATATTGAGTTAGTTTTTGTGCATGGTGTGAGGTATGGGTCATGTTTCCTTTTTTTGCAGATGGGTATCCTCTTATGCCAGTGCCATTTGTTAAAGAGACTGTCTTTTCCTTATTTAACAGACTTTGGGCCATTGTCAAATATCAGCTGCTCATATGTGGATGGATTTATGTGTGGATTCTCAATTCTGTTCCATTGGTCTCTGTGTCTGTTGTACCAGTACCATTCTGTTTTGACAGCTTGGCAGTGTAATATGTTCTAAGATCAGGTAGTGCAAGGCCTCCCGCTTTGTTCTTTTCTTCAGTAATGCTTAACTTATCGGAGACCTCTTTCCTTTCCATATGACGTTGGTGATTTGTTTCTCCATCTCATTGAAATACGTCATTGGTATTTGGATTGGGATTGCATTGTATCTATGGATCACTTTGGGTAGAACAGACATTTTTACAATGTTGAGTCTCCCTATCCATGAGCAAGGTATGTTTTTCCACTTAGGTTGGTCTCTTTTGGTTTCTTGCTTTAATGTCTTGTTTTCTTTGTATAGATCTTTTACATCTCTGGTTAGATTTATTCCTAAGTATTTTCTCTTGGAGGTAATTGTAAATGGTATTGATTTGGTGATTTCCTCTTTGTTGGTGTAGAGGGATCCAAATGATTTTTGTATATTTTTCGTGTATCCTGGTACTCTGCTGAAATGTTCTATTAGTTTCAGTAGTTTTTTTGAGGATTGCTTAGGGTTTTCTGTGTATAAGATAATGTCATCTGCAGAGATTCTTTTACTTCTTCTTCACTAATTTGTGTGCCCTTTATTTCTGTATCTAGCCTAATCGCTCTGGCTAGGACATCCAGTACAATGTTGAATAAGAGTGATGATAGAGGGCATCTTTCTCTGGTTCCCTTTCTCAAGGGGAATGCTTTCAGACTCTCTGCATTTAGGATGATGTTGGCTGTTGGCTTTGTATAAATGCCCTGTATTATGTTGATGAATTTCCCTTATATTTTTATTTTGCTGAGAGTTTTTATCATGAATAGGTGTTGGACTTTGTCAAATTTCTTTTCTGCATCAGTTGATAAGATTATGTGGTTCTTGTCTTTTGTTTTATTTATATGGTGGATTCCATTGATTGTATTTCTAATGTTGAGCCCTCCCTGCATACCTGATATGAATCCCACTTGGTCATGGTGAATTATTTTTTTTTTGATACGGTTTTGAAATCTTTCGCCTAGAAGGTTATTGAGGGTTTTTGCATCTAGGTTCATGAGGAATATACGTCTGTAATTTTCTTTTTCTGTGGTGTCTTTACCTGGTTTTTGTATCAGGGAGATGCTGGCTTCATAGAATGAGTTTTGGAGTATCCCGTCCTTTTCTATGCTGTGAAATACCTTTAGTAGTAGTGGGGTTAACTCGTCTCTGAATGTTTGGTAGAATTCTCCAGTGAAGCCATCAGGGTCAGAGCTTTTTTTGTTGGGAGTTCTTTAATTACCTTTTCAGTCTCTTTTTTTGATATGAATTTTAGTTGTTCTACCTCTATTTGTGTTCGTTTACGTAGGTAGTGTGTTTCTAAAATTTGTCCATTTTTTCTAGGCTTTCAAATTTGTTAGAGTACAATTTTTCATAGTAATCTGAAATGATTGTTTTAATTTCAGTTGGGTCCGTTGTGATATCACCCATCTCATTTCTTATTTTAGTTATTTGCTTCGTCTCCTGTTTTTCTTTTGTAAGTGGTTTATCGATTGTTAATCTTTTCAAAGAAAGAGCTTTTGGTCTTGTTAACTGTTTCAATTGTTTTGTTGTTCTCTATTTCATTTAATTCTGCACTGTAATAATTTATTTTGTATTTATTTATTTTGTTTACTTCCTGTCTTAGCTTCTTACTTTGTTTTGTTTTGATATACCCAAATAGGCTGCTGGAATGAGCTAACTTGATTATTGGAGCCTTTTAATCTGTAATGTCTTTTCACGAGATGGCTAGAACTGTTACCAAGTATACGAGCATAGGAGTCCATTCACTTTTCTTGTGTGGATTCAGGGCAGGTGTCCAGTGAACAGGTCACCAAGTGTGTGGTGCATGCTGTCACCTATGGTCTGAGAGGAGAGTAGTGATTGGTATATGCACAAGTTTCTTGTTGCAGCAGGAGGTCATACTGTGAGCAAGTCGGGGCTGACAACCACCCCCTAGGTGTCTGTGAGGAAGGTGAGTCCCTGTTCTCTAGAGTGTACAGGTGGGTGGGCTCTGAAACCGTGCCATAGCCACCCAGTGCTTTTAACTGTAAGGACTGGGAGGCACCACTTATCCTTGGACCGGTGTTGTGGGTGGCTAGGTGGTATGGGTGGAAACACCAGTCCTCAAGCCCCTGATGTGGGTAGGTGAGGACCCTGCTTAATAGGCAGTGCAGTGTCAAATATTAAAAACTTGGCTCTCCACCCCACAGCTGAAATAGTTAAAGTCAGGCTTCAGGCACATAAACTCTTGCAGTGTAAAAGCAAGGGCTTAGCTACTGAAATGGGACACAGGTCCATGCAGGGGTCAAAGGCATTCAAAGTCATGGACTGTTTGTGCCTGAACAGGAGCCACTTCTTCCCTAAATTCCCAGTTTAGGTTAGCCAGCAGATTATTCTTCTCCCTGTTTGTTAATTTGCTCCTTCTGTAAGGCCTGAGTGGCTTAAGGTGCGCAGCAGGACCTAGCTCAGGCCCAGGAAAACTGACTGTTACTGAAGCTGACTTAGGACCTGGGGCAGAGGGAGGAGGGATCAGATAAATCTGCACAGTAAATTAGATGCAAGCACTTAACTTTTGCCAAGAAGGCTGTTCTTCGCTGATTCCTGAGGCATGAGTAGATTCTGCTGCTCACTGTCTTTGGCTGAGAAAACCGCATTCAGTATGGTACAGCCAGGGCTGCTGTGGTCAAGCCAGGGATTGGGGCTTAGGGGCGCTGGTTCCCACTGAGACAGGTCCAGCAACTCCTCATGATTCTGAACCATCTGTCCCTCCCCGCTGCTGCTCAGTCCAGTTTCTTAACTTTGCTTTGATGTTCATGGCTCCTCACTTTTCATATATATAGTCAGTTCACTGTTTTTGGGGGGTCTTCTTTGTAAAAGGGACCACCGGACGCATGTGAGTACTCCCCCATCTCGGCACTGCCTCTCCTATTTTAGTTTTTTGAGGAACTGCCACAGTTTTCCACAACTGCTGTACCGTTTTGTATTCCCACCAGTAATGGATAAGGGCTCCAATTTCCCCACATCCCAACCAATGTCTGTTATTTTTATTATTAGACATCCTGGTGGAAGTGACATGGTATCTCATTGTGTTTTTGATTTGCATCCCTCTGATGGCTAATGACACTGAGCATCTTTTCATGTGTCTGGTGGCCATTTGAATGCCCTCTTTGGTGAAATGTCTGTTCAAGCCCTTTGCCCATTTTATGATTTTTTTGTCTTTTTGTCACTAAGAGTCAGAATTGACTCATTGGCAACGTGTTTGGTTTGGTTTTTTGTTGAAGTTTTGTATATAGTTTGATTGTTAGATTCTTATACAACATAGAGTTCCTGAAGATATTCTCCAATTTGGTAGCTTGTGTTTTCACTTTTTTGATAAAGTGTTTTTACTTTTTATGAAGTTCTATTTATTTATTTTGCCTTTTGTGCTTTTATTATTAAATAAGCCATTGTTAAAAGCTGGACCTCAAAGCACTGCCTCTGCATTTATGGTTTTCGTTCGCACATCCGTGAGGGCTAAAATACAACCTTGAGTATACCAACCAACCAACCCAACCCTATTGCCATCAAGTGTATCCTGACTCAAAGCAACCCTATAGGACAGAGTAGAACCGTCCCCACAGAGTTTCCAAGGTGTGCCTGGTGGATTCAAATTGCTGATCTGTTGGTTAGCAGCTGTAGCACTGAACCACTACACCACCAGGGCTTTGACCTTGAGTGTATACCACCTGAATTTAGACGCCATCTTAAGAATAGATTTCATGCATTGAATACTAATGACCAAAGACCAGAAATGTTGTGGGATGGCGTCAAGGACATCACACATGAAGAAAGCAAAAGGTCATTAAAAAAGAGAAGAAAGAAAGAAAGAAAGGACCAAAACGAATGTCAGAAAAGACTGTGAATATTGCTCTTGAACATAGAGAAACTAAAACGAACAGAAGAAAGGATGAAGTAAAAGAGCTGAACAGAAGATTTCAAAGGTCTGTTCGAGAAGACAAAGTAAAGTAGTATAATGAAATGTGCAAAGACATGGAATTAGAAAACCAAAGGGGAAGAACACACTAAGCATTTCTGAAGCTGAAAGAACTGAAGAAAAAATTCAAGCCATGAGTTGCAGTACTGAAGGATTCTACAGGAAAATATTGACTAACCCAGGAAGCACCAAAAGTAAATGGAAGGAATACACAAAGTCAGTGTAGCAAAAAGAATTGGTCGATGTTCAGTTCTTCCAGGAGGTAGTATATGATCAAGAAGCAATGCTACTGAAAAAAGAAGTCCAAGCTGTAGTGAAGGCATTGGCGAAAAGCAAGGCTGTAAGAATTGGCAGAATACCAATTGAGATGTTTCAACAAATGAATGCAGTGCTGGAGGTGCCAACTTATCTGTGTCAAGAAATTTGGAAGCCGTGTACTTGGCCAAGCCACTGGACAAGATCCATATTTGTGCCCACTCCAAATGAAGGTGATGCAACAGAAATTATTGAACGACATCATCAATATCACACACAGGTAAAATTTTGCTGAAGATCGTTCAAAGGTGGTTGTAGCTATACATCAATGGGGAACTGCCAGAAGTTCAAGCCAGATTCAGAAAAGGACGTGGAACAAGGTGCATCATTGCTGATGTGAGATGGCCCTTGGCTGAAAGCAGGGAATACCAGAAAGATGTTTACCTGTTTTATTGACTCTGCAAAGACATTCAACTGTGTAGATCATAACAAATTATGGGTAACATTTAAAGAATGGGAATTCCAGAACACTTAATTTTGCTCATGAGGAACCTGTACAATGACCAAGAGGCAGTCATTTGAACAGAACAAGGGGATACTGAGTGGTTTAAAGTTAAGAAAGGTGTGCGTCAGGGTTGTATCCTTTCAGCATAGTTTTTCAGTCTGTATGCTGAATAAATAATCCAACTACGTGAAGAAGGATGGGGCATCAGGATTGGAAGAAGACTCATTAACAGCCTGAGAAATGCAGATGTCACAACCTTGCTTGCCGACTTAAGAAACATACCGATGAAGATCAAAGATGACAACTTTTGGTATGGATTGCGACTCAACATAAAGAAAACAAGACATTTCCAACATGGCACTATACACAGAAGCAGCATGCCATCTGCCGCAAAGACCCAAAAAACAAAACAAATATATACATCAGTTCTGGAACGTTAAGCATCAAATGGAGGAATAAAGAACTCGATCAAGCATCAAATGGAATAAGAAACTGATAGAGAACAGAGAAAACAGCTATGGACTGGAGGTTCCCTACCAGCCACTGCGGCATGGATTCGCCATCTTGGACTACAGCTACGAAGGAATACAGACAGGGAGTATGAGAAGGCAACATGAGACAGAGCACCTGGTAACTGGGCATATGTGCTGTCTTAAGCTAGGTTCTTTGCAGAAGCAAAACAGTAAAGCGTATATAAATATGCATACGTGTATGTATATATATGTGTGTGTGTGTGTTTGTGTATCAATCACATGATTGTAGAGGCTGGAACAACCCAAGTCCGTGGATCAGAAAAGAGGTTTCTCCTGATTCATGTAGCCCCAGGGGCTGGCGAACCCAAGATGGGCAGGTCAAAGAGGAGGGCTCTTGCTCACAGGCTGTGAAGGCTGATGAATCCCAAGATTGGCAGGTAGGTTGTTAGCTCCAGTCCCAAGAACCAGAGGTCAGGTGAACTCGAGGAACCTGTAGGGTCCAGAATCAGCCAAACGCCTTGGCGAGGCAAGCAGGGAGGAAGTAGGCAGCAGAGGGAGGAGAGATGAATTTGAGGGGCGGTGAACTGCCACATGCCCTGCCTCTGCTGATGCCACTCAGCAGATTCCATCTTGGGGGTGATTACACATCACATTTCAACAGGAAGTGATCACAATACTATACAACTGCCAAAAATTGATAATCATGGCCCAGCCCAAGCTGACATGCAGTCTTAACCATCACAGTCCACACCTGGTCAGCCTGGCACCTGTACACATCTCCCCAAACCATACAAAATCTCTGAAGAAAGACAATTACAAAGTCACACTTGCAGCTAACATGATACAACTGACACACATCCAGCCGAAAACACACTGGCCCTGTTGACATCTTACATTTTATAAGTGGGGAAAGCAAAAATACTTGATGCATACATACAAAGCAGAAATACTCGTAACAATTACAGTCCTCGTTTCTGCAAGTGGTCACGTGGCCGCAACGGGTATTTAGAACTACCTTTACCACCACTCATTCCGTATTCCGTTTGCCCTCAGCAAGGACCTCAGCAGGTCATGGTTCTTTGCCTGGTGGGATGACCCAAACCTTCATTCCTGAAGGGCCTGGGCCATTAGTAGTCATGTCGGAATTGGGTTGCTGTAGTTTTCCGTTGACCTTAATCACAAGGCATGGTAGTACTAGGGGACGGCTTAAGAGATCTCCTGCATTCCAGACATACTCTTTTTTACTTCCATTATGTACTATCAATCTGATTCCTCTTGGTAATAAGGATCAATCACACCAGCCAGTATGGTAACTCCCTTCTTTGCTTGTTGATCCAGAGACATAAGGAACCCAAAGTGGCCAAGTGGCATCCATAGCTTCCAGTTTAGTGGAATCAGTGATGCGTCTCCAGGTGGTAGCATTCTTCCCTTTGGAACTAAGACCTCCAGACATACAAAGCGTAAGGTTGCAGGGACAGGAAGAAGAATCTTATGAGTGGATGACTAGGAGTAATAGTGCATGGTGCTGCTTCCATTTCTACCCCTTGATTCCTGGACCCATGAATCCTGATTATGGGAGCAACAGTACCATATACTGGGCGCTGGTTTAGAGCATATAGAGCCTTTGGAGAACACAGCCCCAAACCTGCAAGGTATTGCCACCTACCTAGCACCGTAATTGTGACTTCAGGGGGCCATTCCATCATTCTGTCAAACCAGCTGCTTCAGAATGATGGGGAACATGGTAAGATTAGTGAATTCCATGAGCATGGGCCCACTGCTGCACTTCATTTGCTGTAAAGTGAGTCCCTTGATCAGAGGCAATGCTGTTTGAGATACCATGACTGGGATAAGACATTCTGTAAGTTCACGGATGGCAGTTTTGGCAGAAGTGTTGCATACTGGAAAGGCAAATCCTTATCCAGAGTAAGTGTCTATTCCACTAAGAACAAAACGCTGCCTTTTCCGTGATGGAAGTTGTCCATTGTAATCAACTTGCCACCAGGTTGTTGACTGATCACATCAAGGGATGGTGCCATATTGGAGAGTCAGTATTGGTCTCTGCTGCTGGCAGATTGGGTGCTCAGCAGTGGCTGTAGCCAAGTCAGCCTTGGTGAGTGGAAGGCCATGTTGTTGTCCATGCATAACCTTCATCCCTGCCACCAGGGCCACTTTGTTCATGAGTCACTTGAACAATGATGGGAGTAGCTGGGGAAAGAGGATGACTGGTTTCCAAAGAACACATCACCCTATCCACTTAATTGTTAGAATAATCCTCTGGTGAGGTCACCTTTTGGTGAGCATTCACATGGCACACATATCTTCACTTCTTTGGCCCATTCATAGAGGACTATCCACATACCTCTTCCCCATAAATTCTTGTCTCCAATTTTTGAATCATATTCCTTCTAAGTCCCTGACCATCCAGCCAAACCTTTGGACACAGCCCATGTATCAGAATAGAAGCTCACATCTGGCCATTTCTCCTTCCAAGCAAAGTGAACAACCAGGTGCACTGCTCAAAGTTCTGCCTGTTGGGAGGACTTCCTGTCAGCACTGTTCTTCAGGGAGGTCCCAGAAAGGGCTGAAGTGCTGCCACTGTTCCCTTTTGAGTGGTGCCTGCATATTGCACAGAATCATCTGTAAACCAGGTACAAGTTTCTCTTTTTCAGTCAACTGATCAGAAGGAACTCCCCATGAGGCCATAGGTGCAGACTGGGAGAAGGAAGGTAATGTGCTAGGAATAGAGACCATGGGCATTTGGGCTGTTTCCTCATGCAACTTACTCAGGCTTTGAAGTCCTGCTTGGGCCCGATCTTGTATATACTGCTTCCATTTAATGATGGAGTGCTGCTGTGCACATCCAACTTTATTTCTCTGTGGGTCATACAATACCCAGTTCATGATGGGCAGCTCAGCCCACATGGTGACTTGGTGTCCCGTGGTTAAGTGTTCAGTCTCTACTAAGGCCCAGTAACAAGCCAAATCTGTTTCTCAAAAGAAGAGTAGTTAAATGCAGAGGATGGCAGGGCTTCGCTCCAAAATCCTAAGGGTCTGTGCAGTGGTTCACCAGTAGGGGCCTGCCAAAGTCTCCAGACAGAATCTTCATCTGCCACGGACACTTCAAGCACCGTTGGATCAGCTGGATCATGTGGCCCAAGTGGCAGAGTGGCTTACACAGCAGCCTGAACCTGTTGCAGAACCTTCTCTTGTTCTGGGCCCCACTCAAAACTAGCAACTTTTCAAGTCAATTGATAAATAGGCTGGAGTAGCACACTGAAATGAGAAACGTATTGCCTCCAAATTCCAAAGAGGCTCAGTAGGCACTGTGCCTCTGTTTTAGTTGTGGGAGCAGCCAGATGCAATAACTTATCCTTCAGTTTAGAGGGAATATCTCAACATGCCCCGTACCACTGGACCCCTAAAAATTTGACTGAGGTGGTAGGTGCCTGAATTTTTTGTGGGAATAATTTACCACTCTCTGGCAGGCAAATGTTTTACCAATAAGTCCAGAGTCATTGATACTTCTTTCTTACTAGGTCCAATCAGCATAATGCCGTCAATGTAGTGGACCAGCTGTGACATCTTATGGAAGGGAAAGGCAATCATGGTTCCTGCTGACTAAATTATGACATAGGGCTGGAGAGCTCATGGAGCACTGAGGTAGGCCTGTGAAGGTGTATTGCTTGCCTTGCCAGCTGAAAGTGAACTTCTCCTGATGATCCTTCAAAACAGTTATGGAGAAAAAGGCATTAGCCAGTTCAGCAGCTATACACCAGGTATCAGGACATGTATTAATTTGCTCAAGCAATCAAACTACATCTGGAACAGCATCTGCAGTTGGAGTCACAACCTGGTTAAGTTTTTTATAATCTACTGTTGTTCTCCTAGGTCCATGTGTTTTTTGCACAGGCCAAATAGGCGAGTTGAATGGGGGATGTGGTGAGAATCACCACCCCTGCATCCTTCAAGTCCTTGATGGTGGCAGTCATGTCTGCAATTCCTCCAGGAATGCAGTATAGCTTTTGGTTTACTGTTTTCCTAGGTAGGGGCAGTTCTAATGGCTTCCCCTTGGCTTTTCCTACCAAAATAGCTCTTTCTTCATTTGTGAGGGATTCAGCGTGGGGTTTCTGCCGGTTGTTGAGCGTATCTATTGCAATAATGCATTCTGGCACTGGGAAAATCACTATGGGGGGATTCAGGGACCCACTGGACCTACTGTGAAACAAACATGAGCCAAGACTCCATTAAGAACCTGACCTCTATATACTCCCACTGTGACTGGTGGGCTACAGTACCGTTTTGTGTCTCCTGGAATTAGTGTCAGTTCAGAGCTACTGTCCGGTAATCCCCAAAAAGTCTGATTATTTTCTTTTCATCAGTGAAAAGTC
Organism: Elephas maximus indicus; assembly: GCF_024166365.1. Classification (NCBI taxonomy): domain Eukaryota; kingdom Metazoa; phylum Chordata; class Mammalia; order Proboscidea; family Elephantidae; genus Elephas; species Elephas maximus. Next base: position 28,041,387 of record NC_064845.1, read on the forward strand.
ACTCTCATAAAAGGTTGTAGACACCTTTGGGGAAGGCTAGGAGAGAATTGAGCATATAAATTTTTGACAGTGTATTGGAGTCCTTCCTCATGGGGACCTGGCCTCCCCTTCATTGAAGGGGTTGTGGGTCCTTAAATTTGCTCAAATATGGGAGTTGACTGAGAGCGATTCGCGTTAGACTGCTGTTCACCTGAACTAGAGTTCTTCAGTTTGTACAGATCAAGTAAATATTTAGTAGATTTCCTATCTAATTCACTCCTGGGGACACCATGACTAAGTAGTCTTAAGTCCATATGAGTCACACTATTCTGATTACTGCTTTGATTCTGCCATCCATTACTGTAACCACGTCCACTTGTCTTTGTTGATTGAGTGTTGCCACTTGGCCCCTACTATCACAGGGTCCAATCAACCCTATTGTATTTAGGTGTCTTGATTCAGTTAGGGCAGTTCCCAGTGTCAAATCTGATTTACATAAAATAGCAGTCACAGCAGTCTTCAAGGATGCTGAATTTCCCTTCAGAATTTTTTTCCTCACAGTTGTGGTAAAAGGTGTGTTCTCTGGGCATTCCATGTGTGGGTCTGTGGGTTTAACCTGAGAAATGCATTTTAGCATGCCAGTATCTCTAAGCCTTTGAATACCGTCTTCTACAGTATACCAAGGCATGTCTGGTACGTCAACTTGATTTACTGTAGGCAACTGCGTGACCCATGCTTCAGCAACCTAACCAAAGGAACTATTAGATCTTTTCCTAACTTCTTGAGGTGAAACACTGAATGAAGAATCTGTGCTTAGTGGACCCATAGCAATAAACTCAGTCCGATTCATGTTTACGTTCCTTGGAGCATTATCCTGCACCCTTAATAACCATTCCCACACCTATTCCCCAGGTTCCTGTTTTCACATATTAGAAAACTCAAGCACTTCTCTTGGAGTGTAGCGTACTTCCTCCTGGGTCACACTTTGTACTTCACCTTTTGTGGTTCGCTGGGACTTAAGTCTAGTTATATGCCTAGAAGCCAGAATCTGTAGTGTGGGATTGTTTTGAGAACATTCAGCATTGTCTTGTAAAGCATCTGCCTCAGATGATGCCCCAGGCAATGGCTCAGGCAAGGGCTATTTAGAGGCAGCTGAGGAAGGGCTAATTTCATTAAATGGAAGTGGAGGGGCTAATGCTTTTACTGGGCAGGGTGGTGTAGCAGACAAACGTCAAGTAATCTCTTCCTATGGAAGTGGTTCTATTGGCAACCCAACCAACAGGAGTGATTAAATGGAATTTAGGGGCTCACTGTCTCCAGCTTTCTAATTATCTTCCCATATGTCCCCATCCCAAGTTTCAGGATCTTATTTCTTCCCAATCAGTGCCCTCATTTTAACTTCAGACACCTCTTAAGGTTGGCAATTGAAGTAGGATTGTAATTGAGCCACTCTTACAATAAGACTCTGGTTTGGTTTTTGGCAATATCAGCGTTATTGCTACAAGAAATAAGGCTTTCTTTCAAAGCACAAGTGGAAACTTTGAGGTTGTTTATCCTGCACTTGAGCTTAGACACTGAAGCCCTGAGTGCATCTCTTTCTTTCACCAGTTTGTCTGGTGAAAGTAGGACCAACCAACCAGCTTCTGTATACTTCTCATTATGAGAAAATTGTTGAAATGTATCATATATGCGATCACCCAGAGCCTCGCCTTTCACCAATACCTGATCTGTTGGTGGTGATAATTTGCATATTTGAATTGCCTCATGCCATGGATTAGCAGTGCCTTCTTTACTACTGAGAGCAGAGTCATCAACATCTTCAAAACTAACCAGACTTGAAAATTAATTTAGAAAACTCATCCTTAAAATTTTGTTTGTCTAGAACCACTCTCGGTACCAACTGTCTTAGGCTGGGTTCTCTAGAGAAGCAAAGCTAGTCAAGGATATAAATATGTATAGAAAGAGAGATTTACATCAAGGAAGCAGCTCATGTGATTGTAGATTTGCAAGTCCATGCATCAGGGTAGAGGCTTCTTCTGATTCATGTAGCAATAGGGGCTGGCAAACCCCAGATTGGCAGGCTAGAGAGCAGGGCTCTTAAACGCACAGGCTGTGAAGGTTGATGAATCCCAGGATCGGCAGATAAGTCCCAAGAACTGGAGGTTGGATGAACAAGAGACAGCTGCAGGATCCAGAGCAAGCCAAGAGCCTTGGCAAGATGAGCAGGAAGGAAGTATGTGGCAGAGGGTGAAGAGAGAAAGGCTGAGTGGGGAGTGAGCCACCACAGGCCCTACCTGCACTGATACCACTCAGAAGGTTCCATTATGGGGGTTCCATATCTGAAATCCACATATCAGCTTTCAACAGGGAAGTGATCATAACATCGTACAACAGCCAAGACACAGAGAATCGTGGCCCAGCGAAGTTGACACACACAATCTTAACAATCACACATGCCTTGTGATTAATGTCAGTGTAAAATTACAGCAATTCAGTTACGACAGGACTACTAATGGCCCACACCCTTTACGAATGACAGTTTGGTCACCCGACCAGGAAAGAGCCACGACGAGCTGAGGTGCTTGCTTAGAGCAAAGGGAACATGGAATAGGTGGTGGAAGAAGGTAGTTCTAAATACCAGTTATGGCCATGTGACCAACTGCAGAAACCAGGAGTGTCACTGTTACGAGTGTTTCTGCTTTGTATGTGTGCATCAAATATTTTTGTTTTCTCAACTTATAAAATATAAGATGTAAACAGGGCTAGTGCATTTTTGGTTGTATGTGTGTTCATTGTATCATGTTAGCACAAGAATGCCTTTATAATTGTCTTTATTCAGAGATTATGTATGGTTTAAGGAGATGTGTAGAGTTGGAAAGGGGTGAACTGTGGTAGTTAAGAGTATGTGTTAACTTGGCTGTGCCGTGATTCTCAGAGTTTTTGCAGTCATGTTATGTTGTGGTCACTTCCCTGTTGAGATTTAATATGTGATTACCCCCATGGTGCCATATGATGTTAGTAGGCAATTGGTTGAAGGGGAGTTTCCTTGGGTGTGTGTCCTGCATCTATTTTGTGCAGACATTCTGGCAGGGCTCGGGGGCTTTTGTCATTGTGGAATCTGCAGCTGACTTCTGTTCGTCTCACCTCCAGTTTTTGGGACGTGAGCTAACAGTTTACCTGCGGTCTTGCCTGCCACTCTTTGGATTTGTTGATCTTCATAGCCTGTGAGCAAAAGCCCTGCTCTCCAGCCTCCCTATCTTGGGTACACCAGCACCTGAGGGTACATGAATCAGGAGAGGCCTCTATCCTGACCCACAGACTTGGGATGTTGTGGCCTCTAAAACCGTGTGAGCCATTTTCTTGATATAAATCTCTCTCTCTATATATAGATATTTATACACTTTACTGGTTTTGCTTCTTTAGAGAACGCTGCCTAAGTCAGAGCATTCACATGAGATACAAATATGTTTGCTTCTTTGGCCTGTTCAGAGAGGTCTGTCACGTGCCACTTCTTCATACTTCCTTAGCTCCAAATGCCAATCATGTTCCTTCCAAGTCCCTGGCTATCCAGTGAAACAATTGGCCACAACCCATCAATCAGTGTACAACTGCATATCTGGCCGTTTTTCCTTACAAGTAAAGTGAAAATTCATGTTTACTGATTGAAGTCCTGCCCTTTGAGAGGCTATTCCCTTACCACTGCCCTTCAGGGAGGTCCCAGAAAGGGGCTGTATTGCTTTGCTGCCACTGTCCATGTTGAGATGGTGCCTGCATATCATGCAGAGAAACACCTGTAAACCAGACATCAGTTTCTCTTCCTCAGTCCACTGATCATGAGGCCATAGATGAAGACTAGGAAAGGGCAGGTAATGGAACAGGGGTGGAGACCATGGGCATTGGGGCATTTTCCCATGCAACTTACTTGTGCCTTCAGGTCCTGCTGAGGCCTGATCTTGTATATACCACTTCCATTTAATGATGGAGTGTTGCTGTGCACATCCGGCTTTATGGCTCTGTAATCAGACAATATCCAGTTCATGATGGGCAGCTAGGGAGCATGGTGACTTGGTGTCCCATGGTTGAATGTTTAGTAACAAGCCAAAAGCTGTTTCTCAAAAGGAGAGTAGTTAAATGCAGAGGATGGCAGGGCTTTGCTCCCAAATCCTAAGGATTTGCACTGTGATTTACCAATAGGGGCCTGTCAAGAGACTCCAAACAGGACTCCAAACAGCATGTCTGCCTGACACTTCCAGAACCATTGGATCTGCCAGTTCATATGGCCCAAGTGGCAGAGCAGCTTGGACATCAGCCTGAACCTGTCGCGAAGCTTTCTCTTGTTGTGTTCCGTAGTCAAAACCAGAAGCTTTTCAAGCCATTTGATAAATAGGCTGGAGCAGCACCCCCAAATGAGGGATATGATCCCTCCAAAATCCAAAGAGGCCCAACAAATATTGTGCCTCTTTTTTAGTTGTAGGAAGGGCCAGATACATAAACTTATCCTTCACTTTACAAGGAATATCTCGACATGCCTCACATTGCTGGAGCCCTAGAAATTTCACTGAGATGTAGGCACCTGGATTTTTGTCAGAATAATTTTCCACTCTCCAGCATGCAAAGGTCTTACCAATAAGTCTAGGGTATTGATAGTTCTTTCTTACACGTTCAGTCAGCATAATACCGTTAACATAATGGACTAGTGTGATGTCTTGTGGAAGGGAAAAGAAATTAAGTTCCCTGTGGACTAAATTATGCCACAGGGCTTGAGAGTTGATATACCCCCGAGATGAATTAGCGAAGGTGTATTGCCGGCCTTACCAGCTGAAGGCAAACTGCTTCTGGTGGTCCTTTAAAACAGGGATAGAGAAAAAGGCATTAGCCAGAGTAATGACTGCATACCCCAGAAGATATATTAATTTTCAGACCATGTCCCCAAGGAAGCTTCTCTTCCAACTAATTGGCTGCTCATCTCAGATCACAAAATGAAAGATGATTACATAATTTCTGCCAAATCCCTGAGAATCATGGCCTACCCAAGTTGACACATAACATGAATCATCACGGTGGTCGTGAAAGTGTTCTAGAGCAGATACTGGTGATGGTTGAATAGGATTGTGAAAGTAGGTAAAGCCACTCTATTACATACTTTAAAGCTATTAAAACAAAACTTTATTAATAAGAAATCTACCAGTTAATACAGTATAAGCTATAAAGTATAAATTGAGCTGGAAAAATACTACAAGAAAAGCGAAAAAACACCCACTGAGGTGAGAAGAAGAAAATGTCTGGTTCTGAGGCTGATGTTCCCTGGCTGTGAATGAGGAGCTCCTGTGGAGGAGGTAGGGCAACTGGCTCCGCCTCTGGTGCCCGAGGCAGAGCTAGCGGTGGAGGACTTAATAGCCTGTGGGGCTCCAGTGTTGGAGTAGGAGCAGGATCAATATCAGTTGTTTGTGGGGAGCCAGTTGGAGGTGGCCCAGGATGGAAATCCACCCCTCCAGCTGACTCTTTGTCCAGCGCCATGGCCGGACCTGGTGATGAAATAGCTGGTGGTCTAAGGACTTCCGGTGTTGGTGCAGGAGCAGGTGGTTGAGGAACCATTTCTGTAGGTGGCCCAGGGTGGGAATCGGGCCCTCCAGCAGGTTCTTCTCCTGGTTCCTGGGCCAAAGATCGAGATGGAGGGTTGTTGGCTACATTGAGCCCTGGTGTTAGTAGAGGAATAGGAGCAGGACTGACATCAGCCAGTGGTCCAGGAGTCAGTTCTGGATGTAGCCCAGAATAAGAATCTGATCTTCCAGCTGGCTCTCCGTTTGGTGCCAGTGCTGGAGCTGGTGATGGTGTTCTGTGGAGCTCCAGTGTTAGTCCAGGTGCATGATGGACCTCACCAGGCAGTCCAGGAGCTCGTTATGGTCTCGAACCAGCGAGAGAACCCGATGTTTCAGCACGCCCTCTGACAGGTGACTGTGCTCGACTTGGTAATGGAGGACCTGCTGTCGTATCCTGCTCCAGTGTTGCTGCAAAAGCAGGATCTGACTCAGGAAGTGGTCCTTGAGTGTGTTCTCGAAATTGCCCAGGGAAAAAATCCAGCTCTTCTGCAGGCTCTCCATCTGGTGGTGGGATAGGCGGTGCTGTATTGAGCGTCGGTGTCTGTACAGGGTCAGGATCGACATCACGAGGTGGTCCAGGGCCCGGCTCAGGTCTTGGCCCTGGTTAAGAATGTGATCCTCCAGCGGGCTACCCATCTGCTGCCAGAGCTGAAGCTCGTGACGGAATAACTGGTGCTCTGTTGACCTCCTATGTTGGAGCAGGAGCAGGATTGACGTCAGCTGGTGGTCCAGGATCTGGTTCTGGAGGTGGCTCAGGATGGAAATCCACCTCTCCATCTGACTCTCCACCTGATGCTCGTGGTGGACCTCGGGAAAGACCTGGGCTACATCAGGCTCCAGTGTTGAAACAGGAGCAGGAGCAGGAGCAGGATTGACATCAGCTGGTGGTCCGGGAACCAGTTCTGAAGGTGGCCCAGGATACGAATCTGAGCCTCCAGCTGGGTCTTCGTCAGGTTCCACTGTAGGAGCTGGTGATGGAATCAGTGGTGCTCTGTGGAGCTCTGGTTTTGGTGCAGGAGCAGGATCAACCTCACCAGCTGGTACAGGGGCCGGTTCTGGAGGTGGCCCATGATAAGAATCCCACCGCTCAGGCAGCTCTGGGTCTGGTGGCAGTGATGGAGCTGGTGATGGAACAGCTGGTGCTCTCTGCAGCTCCGGTGTTGGAGCAGCAGCAGGAGCAGGAGTGACATCAGCTTGTGGTCCGAGAGCCATTTCTGGAGGAGACCCAGGAGAGGGATCCACCCCTCCTGTCAGCTGTCCATCTGGTGCCGGTGCTGCAGCCGATGACATAGTAGGCAGTGCACTATAGCACTTTGGTGCTGCTACAGGAACTGAACGTAACCCAGGAGATTGTCCAGGAGCCGGTTCTTGGGACAAGGATAGCTCTCGAGCTCCTTTTACCACTGGTGCTGGCTCCGGCTCTGGAGCTGCAAGAGGAGAAAGGTTAACCAACATGACTGCCTCTCCTCATGCCTTGCCAGTGATGGAAAACACCCGCTGCCACGAAGAGAAGCCCATTCCCAAGATTTCCACCCCAGGAAGTCTTTCCAGACTGTCGTCCACCAGAGGACGTTCTGAAGTTACTCAACCCCACCCTCTGGGGGTCTTCCCCCGTGCCCCTCACAAGCTCACATGCAGTCATGCCCAGTCTTCCTTACCCTCTGGCTCTGCCTCAGTGACCTCCATTTGATCCAACTGTGCCAAGAGAAGTTGGGCACAGCACTCCAGATGTGAGCCTGGCATGTTCACCTGCACATACTCCAGCACGAGCTTTAGGCAGGGGAAGTCCGGGGGCTGATTGAAATCCTCCAAGTATTCCTTGAGCCATGTGCCCAAGATAAAAGAGATGGCGCTGGGGGTGGGTGGTGAAGAGCAGGGTCAGAAGCCTTGCTTCCCTGCTATACTGCCCTCCCAGGGCACCCTTGCAAAGAGCCGTTCCCTCTGTCTCCCCTGACCTTCCAAAGGTCAGCACCACCCCGTATCACACCCTCTGTCTGCCCTGGCAGTAGCAGGCCTGGTCACTGACGGGACTAGCACAGAGCCTTGTCCCAGGGAGCTAACCGTCGATGGTCTGACCAACTCTTCCTCCTTGGGGAGCCTGAATTACATCCATTTATGTCCCCTGGCCCTCTCCCCACTGGACAGTAACCCACTTAGGGCACGGAGATGCGTGTCTGCATGTTCACCCCAGAGCCTGGCACACATTAATGCTCCAGGATTATCTGATGCTGGGGGACACACAGAGTCCATCCCCTGCCCCAGATGTCCAAGCCATAGGGCTCCTCTAGAGCGTGTGCACCAGCGTGCTGCCTGGTTGTCTGCCCGTGTGTGAGGGTCTCTTCTCCCATGGACACTGTTCTGCCCTGGGACAAGGGCACATATACAGCTGAGCATCCCTGACTGGGGATTGGGATTTGGGAGCAATTTTCTCCACCCCCACCCCACACCTCCTGTTTTGGGTCCCAAATAGGAGAGGGGGCAAGCGGTGATGTGAGGAAATTGTGGCAGGATGAATTTTCTCAGGGGCCTCTGTGAGCACCCAGCCTCTCCTCTGCTCCCCAGGACACCCAGGTTCCACTCCCAGCTCTCTATGACTTCTTATGTCCTGCAGGGGACACCCCTAAACTCATCGCTGTAGTGGAATCTTGATGTATGGGGCCCAGGGTCTGCCAACCCCAATCCAGACACCGAACTCACTGCCGTTGAGTTGATTCCGACTCATAGCGACCCTATAGGACAGAGTAGAACTGCCCCGTAGAGTTTCCAAGGAGTGTCTAGCGAATTCCAACTGCTGACCTTTTCATTAGCAGCCCTGGCACTTAACCACTGCACCACGAGGATTTACCCCAATCCAGACACAGGCCCCGTACAGCCTCCACCCTTCTGTAGAGATAGGAGCCCCTCCTTCTCCACCCAAAGTCCACTCACCCTTTCAGCTGCTCCTGGGGCTCACTGTCCTGGGCAGAAGAGGGGTGGTTACATCCATACCTAGAGGTGGTGTGAGGGTGTCACATCTATTGCACTGTGAACACTACTTGCTTAAGATGTCTCGTGTTCCTGTCTGACTCTCGGACTGGAATGGAGGCCCAGGAGGGCAGGGCTTCCTATTCTGCTTTGTTCGTTGAGCAATGCTAAATACCTAGAACAGTGTCTGCAACAGTAGGGGCTTCATGGATAACTGGTGAATGAGTGAACTCACCCACCACCTTCCCAGGTATCTGAGAGTCGAGGGGCCCCTCTACCAGCCTCCAGGGATCCCTGTTCTAGCTATACCAAGGACAATCTCAACCTCCCCTTTACAAATGGGAGGTAGAATTGCTCAAGGGCAGAGAGCTCCTTCATGGGGGAGAGGAAAATAATAAATGTGAACATCCCAGCCCCTCCAACACCCTTTACCATAGAGCTGGGCTCTGGCTACACACTTCCTGTGGCTTATCCCATGTGGCCCTGACAGTAATTCTAGCTGATTGGACCTTTACCACCCCACTTTTCAGGGGAGAAAACTGAGGCTCCGAGTGGTGAAGTGACATTCTCCAGACTCACAAGTGGTAGGGGGTAGAGTCCCCACTGGGCTGTGGAGGGCAGAGTGCTCACCTTTGGAGCAGCTGGTCTAGGACCTGCTGGGTGGTGGCATAGGTTCTGTAGGCTCCCAGAAAGATTTTGATGTAGGAGAAGTCACCTTTTAGGTAGGCGGGCACGAGGTACTCCACCAGCTTCTCCAGTGAGCCTGCCTTGAAGGTTTTCATCACCCAGGCCTCATCCAGGTCCTCTTCAGAACCACAGACACACTGGGGTGGGACAGAGGAGGGACATATTGTCAGAGGCAACCCCATGAACCACCAGGAGGGTTGGCGGCCTGGAGCTCAGACCAGGTACTCCCTCTCCTTCAGTGACCTGTGGCAGGAGGTGGGACACGAGTGCCTTCAGTAGCAAACAGGACTTGGCTTTCCAAGCAGAATTGGAGGTGGGGATGATTACAAACATTAGGAACCTGAAGTGATTTCGTGAACTAAGTAACCGTGGTATCTCCCTGAAGGAAGAGCAGCATCCCAGTGAGTCCTCACAAAACACCCCGTTCCACAGATGAGAAAACAGGCTTGGTGACGTCTAGTGTCTGCTCGAAGTCACCTAGTCAGCACCCAGAGCCATCCGACACTAGGGCTCTGTGATGTTCCCTCTGTGCTACATGAGGCCTGCTCTGCTCCTGACTTAGAGGGGAACGTCTGGTGCAAGCTCACCCTTTCCCAGCTGGAGACAGTGCACAGAGCAGACACGCCCATGAGATAAGCCAGACACAGATTTTTCTTTCTGTACATTAAAGGGGGTTTTGAGAACCTGAAGCTAGTGAGCACCCAGATCCAGCCAAGGGTGAGAGCCTGGAGATCCTGGGGTGGGAGAAAGTCCCCCACAGAACTGAGGATTTGAACAGATGGTTCAGGGAGGGCAAATGTGAATGCTCGGTAAAGGAGTGAGGGGGGCTCAGCTTCTCAGAGCCAACAAGTGCCTCAAAGCCACCCTGCAGTTCTGTTGGCCAGCAGATTCGGAAAATGGAAAAGAACCATAACGCCCAGAACAGGCTCAATGCAGAGATGCAGCCAGCATCAGAAACTACTGGGCCATGGGACTCGGACAGCTATTTTGAGAAGGATTCTGGCTTTAGTGATCATAACTTGAAATGTGCGCATCCTTCCCCTAGCAGGCCACTCCTGGGAGTCTGTCCTGGGTGGGTCAGTGTAAGCGTTCCTGCAGCCCTGCTGAAAGGGCAGCAGAAGGAATCAGTCCAGGGCCAGCAGCAGTGAGAAGCTCAGTCGCTGTGGGGACAGGCCTACCTTCTGGAACATTCTACATCAAGTGAGGATACAGGCTGTGACCTGAAGGGGTCATGTGATGTGCTCCCCGAGATTGTAGGTTGTAGAAAAAGGTGTGTCATAGCCTGGACCCTGTACTTCGGGGTAAAAGAAGCCTGCTAACTGATGATGTGTGAAGCTGGGAGAAGTTGTAGAAGGACAGTCCAGCCGAGTGTTGCCTGAGGCCCTGGGGTTTGAAGTTAAACACTAAAACAGCAGCAACACGCAAAAGACACATGGGCTTATGTGAAGACAGTATAAAAAACTCTCTTCTGACATTCCTACAAATATGGGAAGAGTGACTTTGTAGCTGGCCAGGGCAGGGAGGACAGTGGGAAGGAGGGGAAAATGTTCATTCTGTTGTGAGGAGGCTGCAGACCCTCGAGAGGGAAAGTCCTGGGAGTGACCTGCGGTCCACAGGGTGGTGTCTTGGTCACCTTGGGTCCCTGGGTAGGGACGTCACTCCCCTCCCCCTGCACTCACCCAGAACCTGCGGCAGCCCTTCATCGCCCCTTTCTTGGGGTAAACCGAGGAGATGATGCCATTCTCCTTTTCCTTGGGGATCTCCTGCGGGGAGTTCTGCAGAGACAGTGCCGGCAGCAGCCAGGGAGTTATCAAGAGCCCCTCCAAGCCACCCACTTCCCTCTCTGCCCCTCAAGCCCTTGTGCCTGTGCGGAGCTCCCAGTTCCCCCATGCTGGGCGGCTAGGCCTGTGGGCTGTACCATCCAGCCCTGACCACGTCCACGAGTAGAAGAATCAGCCTCTGACTATTGCAGCAGGATCTGGCAGAAGTTGGCTGGCACAGGGTCAGCAGTGGCCCAGGCAATGCCAGCAGCTAGGGCTGCACATTGACTGCCACACTCAGAGTGAGCTGGATCTCCGAGAAGGTCCAGGTGAGAGTGCTGACTCAGCCTGTGACCCCAACAGTTCCTCCCTAAGGCCTGGTCTGAACTGGAACCCCTGGGTAGACTTACATCCTACTGTTCTATCTGATCAGGGGGATCAGGGCAGGGAAGTGATAGAGTCCTCCCCATTTGCCACCCCAGCCCCCAGCCTCCCCAAGGCACCCAACCTGCCACGCCCAGCCACGGTCAGACTCAGCCCCATGAACCCAGTGTGGTGAGAGGCCGTGGGGATGGAGCTTGGGGTTACCCTCAATGTGTGCTAGTCCTGAAGCAGCAGCCCCATTTTCATCATCCTCATTATCCTCCTCTCCCAGATCTCCCCAGGCCACATGGCTCCTCCTTCCCTGACCCCCACCACCTCTCTCCCAAATGGACCCTGCCTCATCCAACAACTTTCTGCCTCCTATCAGTTCTGTCCGCATTTCCTCCCAGCCCCCATTCCCAGGGACCCCATGAGGACAAGGGCTGGCATGGCCTGGTGGATGGTATGACCTTGGGGAGGGGTGTGGGGCTGCCTGGGTGGGGTCACAGTGGTGGCCTGGCCTGGATTGGCAGCCCTGGGCCACCCTGTGTTACCTTTGGATTCTTTTTGGTAAATGGCCTGAGCTTTCGTGGGTGGGGGATGAGAACATGTCTCAGCCTTCGTGAAAGTGTCGAACTCCTGGGTCTCTCAAGATTTGATACAAGGGAAGATGGGAGACAAGAAGAAAACATGTTTCTAGTTTGAGTGTCTCCACTCAAGTGATCAGGGTAGGGTGGTGCGTGTTGAATGTGGGTGCCTGGTTACCAGGGTTCCAAGTTCTGTGTACTCTGTCATCAAGGAAGTGAGGTCATGTTCTGGGTCTCCTGGCTTGGGCCAGATGGCAGATAAAAAAAAAAAAAAATTTTTTTTTTTTTATTTTTTATAAGACCTCCCCAAATTCTCCTCTGGGCTGCTGAGTGCTCACCTTTCCCCCATGCCATCTCCATAATTGTACAGAGTGACACCAACACAGCCCTCCCCCTGCCCCCAGAACCTGGGGAAGGCCTGGGTGTAGCCAGGGCCCCAGCTTTGAGCAGACAGAGCTGGGTTTAGACAAAGGTCATCCCTGTCAGCCAGTTTGTGACCATGAACAAGTGTCTGTGTTTCTCAGAGCCTCCCCGTCCCCTTACCCACACGAGGGATCATTCTAGCATCTTCTTCCCAGGGACCTCAGAAGGTATATGTGAGATAACACCTATAGAACCTGTGGGCTGGCATTACCTGTAGCTAATCTGGGGCAGATTATCTAATAGGCAAGGTAAGCACAGGGCTTACCTGCTTACCAGATAATCTGTAATGAACATTTTCACCTTTTCATATTTTTTTCACATCTAATACTCTGCTTCTGGGTATGTCTGGCATCTGTCTCTCCTAATCCCACAGCACCTTCCTACAGAATCAAAGCCTCTTCAAATTTACAATCCTTGACGGGGGCAGATGACCGTGTAAGCAAGGTAAACACAGGTCTCCTTGTACTTCCTACTCTGTAGTGAGCAATTTCACATGGGTTTTGCCGCATCAGAGATGTGGTATTCACTGTGCTTACCTTGCCTGTTGGATAATCTGCTCCTGTAGCAAATGCAGAAACTCAGAGATGGAAGAGTTTCAGGCAGGTGTGGGAAGCAGCATGGAGTACATCTCCAAACAGGGCTGGGTTCTGGTGGTGTGAACTTGGGAAAGTCACTTCCCCTCTTGGCCTCATTTCCCAGTCTGCACCAGGAAGGGGTTGGAATTAAATGAACATCAGATATTGTCACCCTCTGCATAAAACCCTGCAATAACTTCCATTATATAGAATCTGACCCAGTGCCTAATCTCAGACTAGGGGGTGGGCAGCCTGCACTATGGCTCCCAACAATCCTACCTCCTGGTTTCCACATCCTGTGTGACACCCTGCCCTCAGTGTGGATTGACTCAAGGACTTGCTTCTGAAGAATGTTGTTATTTACCACTGAGTCGATTTCGACTTATAATGACCCCATTCGGGGCAATGTTTCTTGGCGCTCTCTTATTCTCTCTCTCTCTTTGTCTCTCTCTCTGTCATCTCTCTCTGTCTGCAGTTTATTTCTGTCTCTTCCCCTGGGAAGCAGCTGTGATGTATGACTTGCCCATGGAGAGATTCATGTGACATAGACCTGAGGGAGGGTCCTAATCAACAGACAGAGAGGAAGTGATGCCCCCCAGTCCAACAGCTCACAGAGTCCTGCTCATAGCATGGTAGTTGGTAGAGAACAGATCCTCCCCAGTCAAGACTCAGTTGAGACCCCAACCACAGGCTTCTGAGAACTTGGGACAGTCACCATGTAAGCCATGTCTGGATTCCTGGCCCACAGAGAGTGTATGCTGTGTGCTGTTGTGTGTTGTGAGTCATTAGTTTTGGGGGTGTTGTTATCACAGAGCAGGAGATAACTCCTCCAGCCCACCAGGACCTGTTCTCCTCCTCCCTGCCTCCTCTCCTCCTCAGCTCCCTCTGGCCATACTGGCTGCATTTCAACCCTCTCTCTGGACAAACTCACGTCTGCCTCCCAATTTCTCCACCAGCTGTGCCTTCTCCCTTGTGCGCTGTTCCCAGACTTGTGCAGGGCTGGTCCCTCCTATCATTCTGGTCAGACATAAATGTCACCTTAGTGAGGCCTTTTGGACCACACCCCAGCCTTATCTTACAGCACCCTGCTTCGTTTTCTCTATAAAACACGCTCTTCGCATGTATTTGTTTTCATTTTTTTATCCATCTTCATGTCTCCCTTACAGATTGTGAGCTCCTGGGGACAGGGACCACATGGGTCATTTCAGAACCAGCTCCCGTACCACCTGCTGATGTTGATCCTGCTCCTGCACTAACACTGGAGCTCCATAGTGCACCAACTATTCCGTCACCAGCTCCATCACCAGCATCAGATGGACAGGTAGCTGGAGGCGTAGAGTTCAATCGTAGCCACCTCCAGAAATGGCTCCCACACCATCTGCTGATGTTGGTCTTGCTCCTGCTCAACACCAAAGCTCTACAGAGCACCAAGTCTTCCATCTCCAGCTCTGCCTCGGTCACTACAGGTTGAGCCATTTGCTACACCTCCTCTACAGCCACTCCTCGTTCATGGGTAGGGAACGTCAGCTCCAGAACCACACCCTTTCTTCAATTCACCTGAGTGGGATTTTTTTTTGGTTTTGTGGTAGTATTTTTCCAAATCACTATATGCTATTTTAACAGGTAGATTTCTCATAAAATCAAAATTGTTTTAATAATTTTAACATGTGTAGTATAGTGGCTTCAGGTACTTTTACAGTCTTACTCAATCATCATCAGTATCTACTTCAGAACATTTTCATCACCACTGTGATGGTTAATGTTACATGTCAGTTTGGTTAGGCCACGATTCTCAGGGGTTTGGCAGAAATTATGTAATCAGCCTCCATTTTGTGATCTGATGTGAGCAGCCAATCCGTTGGAAGAGGAGTTTCCTTGGAGGAGTGAACTGCAAATTCACACATCTCCTGGTACCTGGTATCCAGCCATTAATCTGGCCAATGCCTTTTTCTTCATCCTCGTTTTGAAGAACAGGCCCCTCTCGGTGAATCACAGCGCTGATCTGTAGGATTTTGGAGCAAAGCCCTGCCATCCTCTGCAGATAACTACTCTCCTTTTGAGAAACAGCTTTTGGCTTGATACTGGGCCTTCGTAGAGACTGAACGCTTAACCATGGGCCACCGACTCACCATGTGGCCTGAGCTTCCCATTATGAACTGGATGTTGTTTGACCCACAGAATCATAAAGTTGGACCTGCCCAGCAGCACTCCATCATTAATTGAAGCAGTATATACAAGATCGGGCCTGAGCAGGATGTGAGGGTCCAAGTAAGTTGCATGGGGAAATGCCCCAATGCCCATGGTCTCCACTCCTGTCACATACCTTTCATCTCCCAGGCTGCACCTGTGGCCTCATGGGGAGCTCTTTATGATCAGGTGACTGAAGATGAGAAAACTCGTGCCTTGTTTACAGATGGCTGTATGCAATATGCAGGCACCACTTGAAAATGGAGAGCGGCAGCACTACAGCCCCTTGCTGGGACCTCCCTGAAGGACAGTGGTGAAGGGAAATCCACCCAATGGGTAGAACTTCAAGTAGTGCACCTGGGTGTTCACTTTACCTGGAAGAAGAAATGGCCAGAAGTACGATTGTATGTATACTGATTCATGGGCTGTGGCCAGTGGTTTAGCTGGATTGTCAAGGACTTGTAAGGAACATGATCGGGAAGCTGGAGACAAGGGTTTATGGGGAAGAGATATGTGAATATACCTCTTTGAATGGGCCAAAGAAGTGAAGATATTTGTATCTTATGTGAATGCTCACTAAAGAGTGACCTAAGCAGATGAAGATTTTAACAATCAAGTGAATAGGATGACGTGTTCTTTGGAAACCGCTCATCCTCCTTTCCCAGGTACTCCCATCATTACTCATGAACAAAGTGGTCATGATGGCAGGGATGGAGGTTATGCCTGGGCCCAGCAACATGGACTTCTACTCATCAAGGCCGACTTGTTGACAACCACTGCTAAGTGCCCAGTGTGCCAGCAGTAGAAACCGAAATTGAGTCCCTGATATGGCCCTACCCCTCAAAGTGATCATCCAGCAACCTGGTCGCAAGTTGATGACGTTGGACCACTTCCATCATGGAAAGGGCAGCGTTTGGTTCTTACAGGAATAAACACTTACTCTGAATATGGATTTGCCTTCCCTGCATGCAACGCTTCTGCCAAAACTACCACCCATGCACTTACAGAATGCCTTATCCACCATCATGTTATCCTACATGCATTTCCTTGAATCAAGGGACTCACTTCACAGCAAATGAAATGCAGCAGTGGGCCCATGCTCATGAAATTCACTGGTCTTACCATGTTCCCCATCATCCTGAAGCAGCTGGTTTGTTAGAATGATGGAATGGACTCCTAAAGACACAATTACGGTGCCAGCTAGGTGGCAATGCTTTGCAAGGTTGGTGCAGTATTCACCTAGAGGCTGTATATGCTCTAAACCAGTGTCCAGTATATGGTATTGTATCTCCCATAGCCAGGATTCATGGGTCCAGGAATGAATGGGTGGGAATAGGAGTGGCACTACTCACTATTACCCCTAGTGACCTACTCACAAGCTTTTTTGCTTCGTGTCCCCACAACCTTATGCTCTGCAGATCTAGAGGTCTTAGTTCCAAAGGGAGAAGTGCTGCCACCTGGAGATGCATCACTGATTCCATTGAACTGGAAGCTAAGAATGCTACCTTCCACGTTGGGCTCCTTATGCCACTGGAGCAACAGGCAACGAAGGGAGTTACTGTACTGGCTAGTGTGATTGATCCTGATTATCAGAAGGAAATCGGATTGATATTACATAATGGAGGTAAAGAAGAGTACATCTGGAATTCAGAAGATCCCTTAGGGCATCTCTTGGTACTACCATGCCTTGTGATTCAAGTCAATGGAATAGAGGCAGGGCCAAGATGGCAGAGTAGTCAGATGCTTCTCGTGGTCCCTCTTACAAAAAAGACCTGCAAAAACAAGCAAATCGATTACATATGGCAATGTAGGAGCCCTGAATGTCAAAGACAAAGTTGAGGAATTGGACCGAGAGGCGGAGGGAGGGAGAGACAGTTCAGAAGCAGTGAGAAGTTGCCAGGCCTGACCTGGCCAGCACTGGCACCCTGCAGGCTAGATTGGCTCGCGCATGTGGTGAGGAAAGTGGTGGTTTTGGGACCAGTTCTCCACCTTGGGAGAGACCAATTGGTGGAGAGTCTGCTCAAGTCTCCAGAACCAGTGAGAAATGCTGCTCAGTCAGCGAAAGATAAGTACAAGCATCTAACCCACCATATGGATCAAAATAGAAACAAAAACAAAACCCTTTTTATCTGCATTTTCCTTGCTCTGCTCTGGGTCCTGGTCAGGCTTTAGAAAGTGCTGTGCTCCCTGGGCAGGAAGTAGGACCCATCATGTGTCCTGAGCCATTCTCCTCACTTTGGAGAGGGAACAAATTAATAAACAGGAAAAAAATAATCTGCCAGTTCCTCTACTCTGGGAATACAGGGCAGGCAGAGGCTCCCTGCCTAGGCACAGGCATTAGGGGTCCATGGACTTTGTATGCCTTTCACCCCTGGTTAGACCTGTGTTAGCCCATTTCAACAGCGTAGGCCCTCATTAGCACAGTATAATAGGGTTTATACCTGAAGCCTATTTTCATGTGTATCTGCTATAAGGTGGAGTGGTAGATTTGTGAGAGTTGACTCCACCCTGCCCATTTAGCAGGGTCCTCACCTACCCACATCAGGGGCCTGCAGACTGGTAGCTCCACCCATTCCATTGAGCGACCTGCAACAGGGGTCCAAGAATAAGTGGTGACTCCCAGCCATTACACCCAACAGCATTGGGTGCCCGTAATCTGGCTGCAAAATCCACCTACCTATGTGCTCTTGGGAGCAGGGACATGCCTTCCAGATAGACATTCAGGGACAGCAGTCAGCCCCTTGCCTTGATCAGTGCATGACCCTCTACTGCAGCCAAATACCTGTGCCTACTCCAATCATCCCTCCCATCTAGGACTGTAAATGAGAGCCTACACCTCACACTTGGTGACCAATGACCTGGACACCTGATCAGAATCCTCACAAGAAAAGGAAATGGACTCCTGGACTCACATACCTAGTAACAGTTCTAGCAGCCTGGAGACAGAATGTGAGAATTTCAAAGGCACGAATAACCAAATTAGTTCACGCCACCACCTTATTTGGGCATATAAAAACAAAACAAGAAGCAGGGACACAGTAAGCAAACAATAAATGAATAAATAAAATAAATTATTGGTGGCTCAGAGGCAACAGTCAATATCAAATCACATAAAGAGGCAGAGACCATGATGGCTTCATGAAGCCACCAAAACAAAGACTCAAGAAACCTTCCTGAGGAAAATAATGTCTTGGACTTACCAGAGGTAGAATTCAAAAGACTAATATACAGAACTTTTCAAGAGACCAGGAAGGAGATCAGGCAAAACAGAGACCACCCCAAGGAACACACAGACAAAACAGTAGAGGAACTTAACAGGTTTATACAACAGCATTATGACAAATTTAAAAGGCTGCAAGAATCTGTAGAGAGACAGCAAACAGAAACCGAAAAGATTAACAATAAAATTTCAGAGTTAGACAACTCAGTAGAATGTCATAGGAACAGAATTGAAGCAATGGAAGTCAGAATTGGTGATACTGAAGATGAAGCACTTGACACCAACTTATTTGAGGAAAGTCAGATAAAAGAATTTAAAAAAATGAAAAAACCCTAAGAATTATGTGGGACCCTATCAAGAAGGATAACCTGCAAGTGATTGGAGTACCAGAACAGTGGGGGCATAAGAAAAAATGCAGAGAGAATTGTTGAAGATTTGTTGGCAGAAAACTTCCCTGAAAACGCAGCAGATGAGAAGCTATCTATCCAAGTTGTTCATTGAACCCCACACAAGGTAGATCCCAAAAGAAAATCACTGAGACATAGACAAACTTGCCAAAACCAAAGATAAAGAGAGAATATTAAAAGTGGCTATACATTAATGAAAAGTCATTTACAAAGGAGAGTCAACAAAACTAAGCTCAGACTACTCAGCAGAAACCATGCAGGTAAGAAGGCACTGGGATGACATATATAAAGCCTTGAAGGAAAAATATTGCCAGCCAAGAAGTATATAATCAGCAAAACTGTCTCTGAAATATAATGGTGAAATTAGGGCATTTCCAGATAAACAGAAGTTTAGGGAATTTGCAAAAACCAAACCAAAATTGTGAGAAATACTAAAGGGAGTCCTTCAGTTAGAAAGTCAAAAACATCAGATAACAACCCAAGACTCAAATACAGAAGAGATATCACACAGATATCAACCCAGATAGGGACGTCACAAAAATAAATCAAAGCTAAAACACTGAAAATAGGGAAAAAGAGACATCAATAGTAAAAGATGACAACATTAAAACAAAAAAGAGGAACTAAAAAATGTAGTCAGAAATCTTCCATATGGAGAGGATGTCAAGGCAATATAAAGAAATAAACGATTTGTTTCAACTTAGAAAAATAGGGATAGATCTTAAGGTAACCACAAAGGAAACTAACAATCCTACATATCAAAAAAAAAAAAACCCCACAAAGACTCAGCAAATACAAAATCAACAACAATGAAAAAGAAAATGACGTAAAGAAAAACAACACAGCATAGAAAATTAAGTGTAACAGAGAAACTCTCCATGGTACCCGCACACACACACACATAGACACACACACAAATACATCAAAATGACAGCACTAAACTCATACCTGTCACTAATTACACTGAATGTAAATGGACTAAATGCACCAATAAAGAGACAGAGAGTGGCAGAATGGATGAAAAAAAAGATCAGTCTATTTGCTGCCTACAAGAGACACACCTTAGACTTAAAGACACAAATAAACTAAAACTCAAAGGAGGGAAAAAAATATACCAAGCAAACAACAATCAACAAAGAGCAGGAGTGGCAATATTAATCTCTGACAAAATAGACTTTAAAGCAAAATCCAGCACAAAGGATAAGGAAGTACACTATATAATGATTAATGGGTCAATACACGAGGATAACATAACCATAATAAATATATACACACCCAATGACGGGGCTCCAGAATACATAAACTCTAACAGCATTGAAAAGAGAAATAGACAGCTCCGCGATAGTAGTAGGAGACTTCAGCCCACCATTTTGGGTGAAGGACAGAAGATCCAGAAAGAGGATCTAAAAAGACACAGAAGATCTAAATGCCACAATCAACCAACTTGACCTCGTGGACAAACACAGAACACTCCACCCAACAGCAAACAAGCATACTTTCTTTTCCAATGCACGTGCAACAGTCTCCAGAATAGATCACATATTGAACCCCAAAGCAAGCCTTAACAGAATCCAAAACATTGAAATATTACAAAGCATCTTTTCTGACCATAAAGCCATAAAAGTAGAAACCAATAACAGGGCCGGCAGCTCTCTCTGGAGGGTTATGATGAAAAGCTGAGACATAGCCTGGCCAGAAGCCCAGGGTAGATCAGTCACCCCTTTTCATGGATTGAATTGTGTCCCCCCAAAATGTGTGTCAATTTGGCTAGTCCATGATTCTCAGTATTGTGTGACCTTCATTTTTCATCTGATGTGGTTTTCCTATGTGTTGTAAATCATACCTCTATGATGTTAACGAGGTGGGATTAGTGGCAGTTATGTTAATGAGACAGGGCTCAATCTAAAAGATTAGGTTGTGTCTTAAATCAATCTCTTTTGAGATAAAAAAGAGAGAAGCAAGCAGAGAGACAGGAGGCCCTCATACCACCAAGAAACAAGAGCTAGGAAAATAGCGCACCCCTTGGACTTGGGGCCCCTGTGCTAAGAAGCTCCTAGAGCAGGGGAAGATTGATGACAACGGCCTTCCCCAGAGCTGACAGAGACAGAAAGCCTTCCCCTGGAGCTGGCACCCTGAATTCAGACTTCTAGCTTCATAGACTGAGAGAATAAACCATCCACTTGTGAAATTTCTGTTATAGCAGCACTAGATAACAAAGACATGCCTGTATCAGTCAGGGTACAATCAGAAGGCAAAAAAGCACACCAGGTTGTTTTTTCAAAGCAAGAATTTAATATAAATAATTTCTACTTAAACAAACAAAAAACTCGTTGCCTTCGAGTTGATTCTGACTCATAGTTGGGCCCCATAGGGTAGAGTAGAACTGCCCTATAGGGTTTCTGAGGAGTGCCTAGTGAATTTGAACTGCCGACCTTTTGGTTAGCAGCTAAACTGGTAACCACTATGCCACCAGGGTTCCCAAATTAGGCAACTGAAAAAGCAAACAATTATCTGGGAGTAGAAACTGCAGTAAGTAGCTACCACTTCTAGTGCTGGAGAATAACAGGAAGAGGCTGAAATTTATGAAAACTTAGAAACTCAGGGAAGGGTCCTGGGGGCTGGGACCCAGACCTCTGAGGAGAGGGTACTGCTCAGCAAATGCTGGTGTCTTTGAGGGGCTCCATGAGGTGAGTTCAGTAGTGTTGCAGAAACTGCAGACTGGACCCAATGCTTCTTACAGGACCAGGAAGCAAACAGGAAGGAGCAAGTGCCTGCCTTGCCCTCCAGCCTGCGGTATTCCTCTGTCGCGCTCTATTGGCAGACCCGAGTGGGGAGCCACTGCAAAGCAGAAATTTGGTTGCCCTGTCCCAGCGCCAGCATCACAAAGCTGACTATGGAAGAGCATGTTTGGAGTTGAGAGGCAACAACTTGGTAACTGGCACGTCTTTCCAAAGGGTACATTTTGCAGGAGTCATGGAGACGAGCTGCCTGTGACCTGACCAGCACAGGCCAACCCCAAGAATATAAGTCAAAGGGAGAAGAAGCAAGAAAATAATCTGGAGGCCCAGCAGGTGATTGGAAATTCAGTTTGTAAAAGGAATGAGCAGCTCAGGGTTACCATAGCAAGATGACCCAATCAATCTTCAGGGACAGGCAGGGGCATTGCTAGAGGTACTAAGAACTTGGCAATATTGATGTGTAAACTACCAGTTTCCATGCCTTTCTTCCTATCACTCCACCCCCCCCAACCCTCTGTAGACCCCTCATTGGTTGCTGTGTCTGCTTTGTAGAAAATAGGGATTAAACTTTCACCCACCTTTCTCAATGACACCATACAAGAAGAGTCCTGAATAAGTGCCTGTTTTTGCTACCTACTGCTGCACAACAAATTACCCCCAAATTTCGCAGCTTAAAACAACAATGTATGATCTCACATTTCTGTGGGCCAGGATGCCTTTGGTTCAGAGTCTCTCGTGGGCAGCATCAAGGTGGATCTCAGTTGTCTCAAGGCTTGACTGGTGTGGCCGTTGGTAGGTCTCAGGTTTTCTCTCTGATTGGTGGCCAGAAGCCTCCCTTAGTTCCTTGCCATGAAGGCCTCTCCAGAGGGCTATTCACAACATGGCAGCTGGCTTTACCCAGAATAAGTAAGCAGCAAGAGAGAGTGAGAACAAAAAATATCTGTTGCTGTCAAATCAATTCCAACTCACGGAGACCCCACTTGTTACAGAGTAGAATTGCTCCACGGGGTTTTCTTGGCTGTAACCTTTTGCGGTACCACTAACGCTGTTGACCTCAAATCGATGTCAACTCATAGCAGCCCTATAGAACCGCCCCATAGGGTTTCCAAGGCTGCAAATCTTTACGGAAGCAGACTGCCACATCTTTTTCCAACAGAGCTGGTGGTGGGTTTAAACTATCAACCTTTTGGTTAGCAGCTGAGTGCTTAACCACTTTGCCACCCGTGCTCCTTTTGGGATACCATTGGGTGGGTTCAAACCACCAACCTTTAGGTTAGTAGACAAGTACAAAGCATTTGTGCCTCCCAGGGACCTAGAGAGAGTGAGAGGTAGAGAGAATGAAGTCACAGTCATTATTCACCTCATCTTGTTAAAAGACAGTCACTAGGTCCAATTGGACACAGAAGGGCAGGGGATCACACAAGGGTGTGAACACCTGGAAATGAGGCTCCCTGGGAGCCATTTTAGAGGCTGCCATAGCTGTTTTTCTCTCTGTGGCTCAGACCATAGTTGCATCAACATTAAGATTAGCAGCTATCCATTCTGCACCAGTGACAAACTATGATGGCTCAATTCAATACGTGTTGAATCTCCTGTTCTAATCGGATTACACTTTATGACAAAGTTAACTTAAGGCATATATGATATACGTATTACGGTGCCATATGGGAATTAGGCATCTATGCTAGGAGGCTCACCCAAATGAGTATAATTAGCCAAACTAATTTAACTTTTCTCATTTGTTTAGGTCACCAGTATCTATCATCAGCCTCCATGTTGACAGTTTTCCCTGATACCACCTACCACTTAATTATCACCCCACATGCAGACCCTGACACTCACATAAACTCAACTACAAATGCCTAGATATCACCATACAATAGTTGGGTGCTTTGGCTCTGTCTCTCTCTTCTCCTTGCTCCCCCAAACAGCAGCAGGCTTGAGGTAGCAACCAATTGGATGAGGAGACTGAATTGAATTTCTCAAGGCAGGTGCTGACACAGTGTAGGGCTTCGTGAGACCAGTTTAAACTCTCCAGCATTTCGGAATGTTCTCCTTCAGTTATTAAAGCAGGTTGTCCCTGGATCTCCCCTCACCCATTGCATATTGTCTGGGAGCCATTGTAGCAGGAAATAAAAACCTCAAAACAGGGATGGGAGAGGTGTGGAAACTGGTGAGCTACAGACCTACCAGATAGAGTTGCCAGATAAAATACAGGACTCTCAGTTATATTTGAATTTCAGATAAACAACAAATAATTCTTTAAGTATATCCCATGCAACATTTGGATTATACTGAAAAATTGTTGTTTGTCTGAAATTCGAATTGAACTGGGACTCTTGTATTTTTAGTTAAGTATGGCAATCCTACTACAAGATCAATCTCTCATACTCCTGTTAACAGATGGAAACCCCAGGTTTTTACTCGGCATGACTCATGCTGGCAATAAACGAGAGACCGAGGTAGGAGAACAGGACACCTTTGTTTTATTGTACAAGGAAATGGAGTCAGTCAGGCAAAAAATCCTTCTTAAAAAAATGAAGGACAGCGGCCAAAATGTCCATGTGGTGTTTCCAAGATTTCTAAATGCCCCTTAAATATCATGCATTTATCCAGGGTAAGAAAACTCCCTGATGAAAGTGTCCATCTGCGTTGTTTCTGGCTGGAATTCTATAAGCCATTACCCCAGTTTTTTCATGAGTAACAGAAATTGTAATTGGCTGTTAATATATGTATATCCTTTTAAAGAAGTGTGCAAATTATCACATAAGTGCAGTTTTTGGAGATAGAAAGGTACGTCAAATCACCAGTAAACTGCACAGGATAAAAAATAAAATGTTTTCCTTAGTAGTGAAAAGGTTGAGAGCCAAATTTATGTCATCATTTATTCAAATATTTATTGAGCACCACTTACATGCCAGGCACTGTTTTAGGAGCTTGAGATACAGTAGTGAACAAGACAGACAAGATCCTCTCCTCCTGGAGTTTATCTTCTATGGGGAGAAAGACATCGTAAACAAATAAACCAGTAAACGTATAAGGAACTATCTGATAATAGGTAACGCTCCCCATAGAATGGAGTCTCTGGGTGGTGCAAATGGTTAAGGTGCTTAGCTGCTAACTGAAAGGTTGGTGGTTCGAGTTCAAGACCTGGTGATCCACTTCCGAAACATCAGCCACTGAAAACCCCGTGGAGCACAGTTCTACTCTGACATAAACGGGGTTGCTGTGAATCGGCATCGACTCAATGGCCGCTGGTTGTACTCAGAGAATGAACATTGAGGGATGTTCTAAAGGGTGACTGGGTGGCAGGGAAGGCCTCTATGAGAAGGTGACATTTAAGCTGGGACCTAAGTGACAAAAAATATTAGAAGAAAGAGCAGTTGAAGAAGAGGGAATCATGCAAAGGGCCCCCGGGGCAGGACCAAATGAGGCATTTTCATAGCGTGTGTTTATTTACTTGTTTATCATCTGTCTCTTCCACTAGGCTGCAATCTCCAGGACAGGAGGGACAATGTCTGTTTTATTTACCAGCGTATCTCAGTGCCCAACATAGCATCTGTTTGTGACATAGAAGGTGCTCAATATATATTACTGAGCAACAAATGATCACTCATTTTGCCCAAGTTAGGGCAGTCCCTGCCTTGTGTACCACAGCGTCACCTGGAAAGGAGGGAGGAGGCAGAAGCTGTGTCCTGGCGGTCTGCCAGCCAGAGGGCCCAGGGATGCAGGAGTTGGGTGAGCGAGTATTGCTCTTCATCGCCCCCTCCCAGGACTTTATGTTCAGACTACTTATTTTCTGTGAGTATGGGAATCTGAGAACAGACTGGGCTGAATTCATTCTTATCACTCAGCTACACAATAATTTCTTGAAAAGGAAGCTTCTGATTAGGAGTTGGAATCTCACAGAAGCACCAAAAACCAAAAACCCAAACCCGTTGCTATGGAGTCAATCCTGACTCACAGAGACCCTATAGGACAGAGTATAGCTGCCCCATAGGGTTTCCACGGAGCGGCTGGTAGATTCAACCAGCTGACCTTTGGTTAGCAGCCGTAGCTCCTAACAGCGTACCACCAGGGCTCCTACCAAGCCACATACATGGAAAAATCCCCAGTTGTCTTCCTGGTGTAAGGATGATAACAGGCACCTGGCATGCTGCTCTGGTACAGTTGGGGCCTTTAACTCAAACACAGCAACAACAAAATGACTATTAAAACAACCCGCTGTAGCTGCACGTTCTGGGGACTGGGGTTATTTGAGGGCCCATCTTCTACCAGCTGCTTGGCATCTTCTCTCTTGTTAGGTCCTCGGACCTACTTCACACTCTATCAAATATCTTCAATTCCACCCATGTCCCAAAGTAGGCATACAGAATTTTTCTTTTTTATTGAACTTTAGATAAAGGTTTATATAACAAACTAGTTTCTCATCAAGCAGTTAGTACACACATTGTTGTATGACATTGGTTAACAACCCCACGACATGTCAACACTCTCCCTTCTCAACCCTGGGTTCCCTATTACCAGCCTTCCTGTTCCCTTCTGCCTTCCAGTTCCTGCCCCAGGGCTGGTGTGCCCCTTTAGTCTTGTTTTGTTCCATGGGCCTGTTCAATCTTTGGCTGAAGGGTGAACCTCAGGAGTGGCCTCATTACTGAGCCAAAAGGGTGTCCAGGGTCCATACTCTCAGGGTTTCTCCAGTCTCTGTCAGGCCAGCAAGTCTGGTCTTTCTTTTAGAGTTAGAGTGTTGTTCTACATTTTTCTCCAGCTCTGTCCGGGACCCTCTACTGTGATCCCTGTCAGAGCAGTCAGTGGTGGTAGCTGGGCACCATCTTATTGTACTGGACTCAGTCTGGTGGAGGCCATGGTAGATGTGGTCCATTAGTCTTTTGGACTAATCTGTTCCTTATGTCTTTAGTTTTCTTCATTCTTCCTTGCTCCCGAGGGGATGAGACCAGTGAAGTGTCCTAGATGGTCGCTCACAGCCTTTTAAGACCCCAGATGCTACTCACCAAAGTAGAATGTAGCACATTTTCTTTATAAACTCTGTTACGCCAGTTGAGCTAGATGTTCTCTGAGACCATGGTCCGCACAGCCCTGAGCCCAGCAATTCGGTCCCTCAGGGAGTTTGGATGTGTCTATGGACCCACCATGGCCCTGCCTTTTGTAGGTTGTACTGGCTTCCCTAGTATTGTGCACTCTTACCCTTCACCAAAGTTACTGCTTATCTATTGTCTATTAAGTGTTTTTCCATCCCCACCCCTCCCCACCCTCACAACCAACAAAGATTGTTTCTTTTTGTATGTAAAACCTTTTCATGAGTTTTTACAGTAGTGGTCTCATACAATATTTGTCCTTTTGTGATTGACTTCTTTCACTCAGCATAGTGTCCTCTAGATGCATCTATGTTATATGATGCTTCACAGTTTCATCGTTTTTTTAGCATTCCGTAATACTCCATTGTGTGTACGTACCACACTTTGTTTATCCATTTATTTGTTGATGGGCAACTGGGTTGTTTCCATCTTTTTGCTATTGTGAACAATGCTGCAGTGGACATGGGTGTGCATATGTCTGTCTGTGTGACGACTCTTATTTCTCTAGAATATATTCCTAGGAGTGGGATTACTGGATCATATAGTATTTTTGTTTCTAAGGAAGCGCCGTATCATTTTCCAAAATGGTTGTATCATTTTGCGTTCCCATCAGCAGTGCATAAGAGTTCTGATCTCCCCACAGCCTCTCAAACGTTTGTTGTTTTCTGTTCTATTGATTCGTGCCAGTAATGCCGGGGTGAGATGGTGTCTCACTGTGGTTTTGATTTGCGTTTCTCTGATGGCTAGAGATCGCGAGCATTTCCTCATGTGTCTGTTGACCGCTTGAATGTCTTCTTTGGTGAAGTGTCTATTCATATCCTTTGTCCATTTTTTCAATTGGATTATTTGTCTTTTTGTTGTAGAGGTCTGCATACAGAATTTTGCTGTTCGAAAGGGTTTTGTTTCACTTAGCTAATGCTGTTTAACAAATTACCTCAAAAGATGGTGGCTTAAAACCTGGGCCAAATTATCCAATCAGCAAGGTAAGCATGGTGCTTACCAGATCATCAGTAGTGAACAAAGATGTGGTGAAATCCATGTGAAACTGTTCACTACAGATTAGTAAGTAAGCGCAAGTAACCCTGTGCTTACCTTTCCTACTGGGTCATCTCCCTCTGTCAGAGATTATAAGTTTCAAAAGAGGCTTTGATTCTGTAGGAAGGTGCTATGGGGTTGGGAGAGAGACAGATTCCAGCCAGACCTAGAAGAAAAATCTTTGATGTGGTGAAAAAATGTTCACTACAGATGATCTGGTAAGCAAGGTAAGCGCCTTGCCTGTTGGATAATCTACCCCTGCAAAGCCACAATTCTGTGGGTTGACTGTGTGGTCCTTCTGCTCCAGGTAGTGTTGGCTGGGACAGGGGCTGGTTACAATCATCTGGAGGCTCGATCAGGCGCTCAGCTGAGACTGGAATGTCTGAGATGCCTGGACCTCTGGACGTTTAGAAGCAGATGGAGCTTGACTGAGAAACACTGAGTTAGTTGTCATAATGCTGTTTTGTAGAAATTTAATGAAACATTTATTGATTTTGATTATGTAATTTTCTGTTTTGCGTTTTGAAGTCATTATACTTTTTTTTTTTGGATCCCTGGTAGTGCAGTAGTTAAGCGCTTGGCTGCTAACAGAAAGGTTAGCAGCTCGAATCTACCAGCCACTCCTTGGAAACCCTATGGGGCATTTCTACTCTATCCTATAGGGTCGCTATAAGTTGGAATCAACAGCAATTTTTTTTAATACTTTTTTTTAACCCTTATAAAATTTCAGACTTTTAAGAAGCTCCCAGGTCCTAGGCAGCATGCCTAGAGTACCCAGGGGATGAAATTTGTAAAGTTTGCATGTAGTCACATCCCTTTGGTTCTAATCCTGACTCTCCCCTCCACAGTTACAGCTCTCCCCGTCATCTGCCTTGAATTTACGTGAGCTCTTCCCTGAAATGAAGCTGCCGGGACACTGCTGGGCTTTCAGAACAACAGCCCATGGCTGAGTGACCTCAGCCCTCAGAGCAGACCCAGGTCTCTGGCATACGAGGTCCAGCTGGCCGGGGAGGCAAAATCAACCACTTTGGCTCCAACTATCCAATGATCAGGCCAGCCTTAAAACTTCCTCTTGGAGAAGGTAACCTCAACTTTAGCTCTATTATTGTTGTTATTATTTACTATTTCTTGAAGTATGATATACATACGGAAACCCTGGTGGCGTAGTGGTCAGCAGTTCGAATTTACCAGGTGCTCCTTGGAAACCCTCTGGGGCAGTTCTGCTCTGCCCTAAAGGGTCACTGTGAGTCGGAATTGACTCCATGGCAACAGGTTTGGTTTTTGGTTAATATATATACAGAAATATGAACACATAAATTTACAACTCAGTACATTTTCATATACTAGTTTCTCCGTTGTAGATAGTCCCCAGATGAAGGCACAGAATATTACTAGCACCCAGAAGATCTTTCTAGTCACTACTTTTTCCAAGGATAACCATTCTGACTAATAACGTGCATTAGTTTTACCAATTTTCATTCTTCATATAATAGAGTGATACAGCATATTCTCTTTTATGTCTAGCCTCTTTCGCTCAACTTTTCATATGTGAGATTCATCCATATTGTTGCATGTAATTGTAGTTTGTATTGTCGTTGCTGTGTAGTGTTCCATTTTGTGAATTCAACTCAATTTTTTTATTCATTATGTTGTTGATGGGCATTTGGGCAGTTTCTAATTTGGAGCTATTATAAATAATGCGAGTGGGAACATCTCAGTACATTTGGGGGGGTTCAGGTGCCATTTCTGTGGAAATAACCTAGGAGTGGAATTGCTAGGTCACATAGTGCATGTCTGGGAGCCCTGGTGGCACAATGGTTAAGAACTTGGCTGCTAACCAAAAGAGCAGCAGTTTAAATCCACCACCTGCTCCTTGGAAACCCTATGGGGCAGTTCTACTCTGTCCTATGAGTTGGAATTGACTCCAGGGCAATGGGTTTGGATGGCTTAGTGTGTGTCTATGTTTAGCTTTAGTAGATACTGCCAAACAGTTTTCCAAAACAGTAGGCCCATTCTTAACCTAACATGGAATGCCCCACCCCGTTCTGGAGCCCTGTTGGCTTGGTGGTTAAGAACTCAGGCTGCTAACCAAAATGTCCACGGTTCAAATCCACCAGCTGCTCCTTGGAAGCCCTATGGGGCAGTTCTACTTTGTCATATAGGGTTGCTATGAGTCACAATTGACCCGATGGCACACAAGAGCAAGAAACCCCCATCCTATCCCTTCCTTGAGTTGTGAGCATTCTCAAACATGACGTTACTTCTCACATGCAAGATTTACAAATTTCTACCAAAACTTCAGTGCTAACATTTCAAAATAAGTAAATGCTTCCATGAAATCCATCCTCAGCAGTGGCAGACTGGAAAGGCAGAGAATCTGAATGACAGCTAGAAAGCCCAGATGCCAAGATGTTTTTCTTTGTTGAGGAGAGGGCTGGGAGCCTTTTGCAAACACCACTGCCAGGCAGGCTTGCTGAGCTTTGCAGGGCTCATTACAACACTTGGGCAAGCAAGGGGGTGGGCCCTGCACAATGATCCGAATTGAGCCATCCCAGGGCTTCTGACTAATTGTAAACACAGAGAGCACTTAAAGGCTATGATTTAAAAAAAAAAGAAAAAACTCTTCAGGGTGCTAGTGATTGCATGGCTGGCAGGCAGGGGTGCCAGGGAAAATCTCCTGCCACTGACTAAATCACGCCAAGCCTTGCTTCACACAGCCATCCTCCCAGTCCTGCACCAAGGAAGGGCTTTCTTTGTGTCCTGCAGGAGCTGGAAGGGAAGGGGTCAATTCATTTCCATTGTTGGGGGCCCTTCTGTGATAAACCTGCTATTTTCTTGCTCTTACAAAGCAGGGATGGACAGACTGGGGTGATCTAAGCTTCTGGAGGGAGGCTGTTGTATGTGCAAGCTTTGATCCCCATTAGCTACAAACCCCAAATAATCCATAAGGTCTGCAAATCAGGCTCCAATTAATCGCACTTATTAACATGTCCTGGAACCTGCCAGGAGAAGCTGCGAATGTTTGCCAGGGAGGAAAGCCACACTTGTGGGCCTCACTGCAAAAGCTTGTCTGCTCAGGTGAAAACTCCTGGGCTCCCTGGGAGGGAAGAAAGATCTGAAACTGAAAGGCTGCTTCGGTGCCCCCAGGTCATCTGGAAAAGTGTCAACATGGTTCAGGTTTGAGGGGTGATTTGCTGTGAGGTGGAGAAATGGAACAGGAACGCATTTCCCTGCCTCCCCGGCCCTTGGGGCCCTGCCTGGCCTGGGCCCTACTGAGTTCTCAGCACACAACCACCATCCTCCCACCAGCCTCTGAGAAGAGACAGGCAACCTAAGGCGGGAAAAAACTGTCAGAGGCTGGGCTCCGAAGGGAAGACTGATGGTGAAAAGTTGATTGCATTAATAGCCTTGCTTACTCCCTGGAGCTATAACCCAACCCAAGCTGTAACCCAACCCATTGCTATTGAGTCAGTTCCAACTCATAATGACCCTATAGCACAGAGTAGAACTGCCTCATAGTGTTCCCAAGGACCGACTGGTGGATTCGAACTGTCGACCTTTTAATTAACAGCTGATTTCTTAACTACTTTGCCACCAGGGCTCCACTCCTTAGAGTGGGGGTGGGGGGGGGACACTTAATCTTACTTGATCTGTGGATCCCTTGGGCAGTCTAGTGGAGCCCCTGGACCCCTTTTTAAAATAAAAATTTTAAATGCATAAGACATAATGTATAATATTATATTAAAATACAGCTTTCAAAAATATTTAAAGTATTATAATATAGTAAGTGTGGCTGAAATATCAAGATCTAGTAACAGATTGATGATTGCAGTAATTTTGAAATAATGATGAACATAAGTAATACTTCCAGATATCTCCAATAACTGTAACCTTGTATAAGAGTATCTGTGATTTCTGTTGGTGACAGTTACAATTACTGCTTACACTCCTGTGGTGTGTTACCTACATTCATTACGGAAGGTAATGCTAAATTTCAGATAAAGGTTAGTGCAAATGTGATTTTTCTCTTCCAAGTTGACAAACCTCTTGAATTCTACCCACAGATTCCCTAGATTAAGAACCCCTTAAGCAGCCCTGGTGGCGTAATGGTTAAACTCTTGGCTGCTGACTGAGGCTCAGTTCGAATTCACCAGCAGCTCCGTGGGAGAGAAGACCTGACAATCTGCTCCCTTAAAGACTGCAGCCTTGGAAACCCTTTGGGGCAGTTCTCTGTCCTGTAGGGTTGTTATGAGTCATAATTAACTCGACGGCACACAACGACAAGAAGAAACCCTTGTTTGGTATCACTTACCGATGGCTTAAACTGTTTTTAAAAATATACATCCAAGGTTATTAATAAACATTCCCCTTGCTTCAAAAGACAATAATTAAAAATGATCCTTACGAAGAATTATTCTTAAGGACATTGGCATTAAAATATTTTAGTGGCTCTTCACAATAGTTGAGTTGAGATACAAAGAGATACTTATCCTTTCCGTCATTAAGAATTTTCTGAGTCGAAATCGACTCTATGGCAATGGTTTTTTTTTTTTTTTTAACACAGCAATTAGGGACAAAACCTGCCACAGTGATTATAACAAGTTTAGCTGGTGGCAGACACCTAGCTGTTCCCCAAAGATTTGTTCTCTCCTTCCATAGACTAGAGTTGTTCCTGGGAAGTTGCTGCCAAGCCAAGGACTGTGTGTCCCACCCCTTGCATTTAGGTGGAGGTGATAAGATGAGCTCTCAGCAGGGGAATGTGAGCATAAGTGATGGATGCCTCTTCCAGGCCAAGGCTTTGAAGAAGAGCACATGCCTTCCTCACCCTCTTTTCTTCTGTCTGCCAGTTGATATTGAAGAAGTCAGCCTGGGTCCTGGAATGACTCACGGAACAAAGTGCCCCCCAGTCCCCTTCCACAATTTTCAAGACCTATTTCGGACATCACAGGGTTGAATGATAAACTTCTATTGTGCTAAAACTATTGAGATTTTGGGGTTTGTCTGCTACAGCGGCCACTTTTTCCCTAACTAAATAGAAGAGGCATCAATTAGGGATTTTGCATGGGGGCTCTATTTCCCTACCTATCACGGATGGTATGGCAGGTATTGCAAACTGGCTCACTCAATTCCATCCCAACCCTTTTGTAGTGGGAAAGCTAAATGGGAGGAAGTCAAAGATATTTCCTCATTTCCCAGATACCCATTTATAGTTCAGGTTTCACATGAGATATAGGTTGTTCCAGGGGTGTACTTGTGTATGATTTAGACAGCAGAGATGAATATAATGAGGTCATGCTCCTACTATTTCTACTGTTTCTTTTGTCAAGCATTATTGTGAGGCTACAGATAATAGAAAAATCCACTTTCAAGGGCTTAAACAAATAGGCACTTATTTTTTCACCTAACAAGAAGTTTGGAGGTAGGCCGATACTGGTGTTGGTTCATGAGTTCAACAGTGTCAGGGTCAGTGTCTGTGCAATTCTTTTGGATGTTCCCTCATGGTTGCAAGGCCATTGCTGCAGCTCCAGCCATCACATCTGTATTCTAGGCAGAAAAAAAAAAGAAGAAGAAGTAGAAAAGGGGAACAGCAATGCCAACTGGTTCTTTTTATCAGAAAGGCAAAAACTTTCCCAGAAGTCTTCACAACAACTTACCTGTAGGTCTCACTGTCCAAAACTGGGCACATTGCCACCTGAACAAAATTAGGATTCTGTTGGCATGGAAGAGGGGAGGATAGCTATAAAAATAGAAGTCATGGTTGTTATTCTCAAAGACCTGTAATGGCTTTGTAGAAACAAAACATACGCATGTACACTTGAATAATAATACCAGAGTTAAGAAAAGCTATAAGACAATAATATAAGTTACAGAGCAGACATTTTAGAGGCGATGGGAACTGTAGGGGTTTTCAGGAGGGCTGGTGTGAAGGACCATGCATCTCAGTTGAACTCTGTGGGTAGCCTTTTGCTTGCCCATGGTGCCATGCTAGCATCACCT
The DNA here is from genome assembly GCF_024166365.1 of Elephas maximus indicus. Classification (NCBI taxonomy): domain Eukaryota; kingdom Metazoa; phylum Chordata; class Mammalia; order Proboscidea; family Elephantidae; genus Elephas; species Elephas maximus. Next base: position 28,075,002 of record NC_064845.1, read on the forward strand.
GCCAGAGCAAACCAGTGTTCTGAGCGAGCGTCCAAATGAAGCGCCCTTGGCAGGATTGATGGGCAGCAAGTGGTGAACCTGGCCTGGCCCTGGGCGGATGAGAAGGTACTACAGGGACCGAGAAAGGGTCCCAAACACAGCTCCAGAAGTTAGTTTTATGAGTAGAGCATTTCCCTGGATGCCAGAAATAATAAGGATGGCCACCTGCCTGTAATTAATCCAAGTCTCCTTAGTCACCCAGACGTCATACAAGCTCTAAATTTGCCTCCAGAGAGTAAGGGGCCCTCACCCTGGAATTACTGGCAATTGCCTTTTGAAGTGAGATTTATTGACATGAATGATCCCAGTCCCCTGTGGAGTTGCCTTGACCACTGAGATGATAAATTTACCTTCTATGGCAGCAGTGCTCCTGAGGAATGAGTATAAAGTATTTGGAACGAGTATTTCTAGTTTTTATTTTAATTTGGTGGCTCTTGTGATATTGGTCCCTGGATCATTTGTCATTCAAGCTCAGCTTTATTTTTCTCACTAACAGGGTTCAACAACCTATTGGGACGCTGCTTTGAACAAGCATAAAAATCTACAATAGCACCTCTCCCATATCCTTAGGGCCTTACCACTTCCTTGTGTCTCACGCCTACTTCCAACTGCCAGTCTCCAATCTCTCTACCTGAGGGCTTTCTCTGAAACTGTAGAAAGCCTCTCTCTGCCCACACTGCAGGCCAGAGTGCCTGAGACTCATACCACCCTCCCTTCAGTGTAGCTATCAACCAAGGACTGATGGGATTTGACGAATATACATAGCTCCTCCACCCCTGTGGTAGGATAACCCTGACGTGTGTGTTACCCCACATGTGTGAGCATGTGAGGCATATGCCCATGGCTTGTTGCCTACCAGACCTTTGGCACTTCATCTCTTGTAGAATCTCTCTGGGCAGCTTCCTGGGCTGGACTCCTCTTTCTATCATTAATGAAATCTGGAGATAGCAATGCTTCTTCCCCTTGGTCTTCCTGGGGTTGCCAGGGCTTTTTCTTTTCCAGAGATAATTGATAACATTCCTCACTTCATGTGCGAGCCTGCTTAGGGGAACCAGTGCAAGGCAGATAGGAGAGAAGAACTCAACATGTTACCTAAGCTCCTGAATTTTCCCCAATACATCCTTGTTGGAAAAAAGAAACCAGTTCCTAAATTTTGGTGCCACTCTTTGGTCAGCTTTAACCTCAAAACAACCTCAAGAGATTATAAATTCTTTTTTGGGGGGGAATTTTTCATTAACACAGGTGAACTCCCCCTTTTTTCATAGATAGCCTTTTAGTAAAACCCAATGTGTACAGAAGAGAGAAGCTGGCTGCCTAGGCTTGGGCAATATTGATGGTTAGTCCACTCAGAGAGTCAAAGAGACAGAATGTCCCTTGAACATTAGGGAATCAAAAAGAGATTCCTAAGCACTCGGAAAAGTCATGTAAAAAGGAAGGTTTGAAAAAAGAAACAAAAGGAAACATGTACATGTACTAAACATCTATTCTGAGATGGGCACTTAGGGTTTTTTTTTTGAATCAGTTTTGCCAGTGTATGTCCTCTCCCTCATCTTCTAGGGAAGAGATTGCATACCTCTCGGGGGAGTTTCTTAGTTATCTGGGGGTGCTATAACAGAAATACTACAAGTGGATGGCTTTAACAAAGAGAAATTTATTTTCTCAGCCTAGTAGGCCAGAGGAAACCCTGGTGGTGTAGTGATTAAGTGCTACGGCTGCTAGCCAAAAGGTCGGCAATTCAAATCTGCCAGGCGCTCCTTGGAAACTCTGTGGGACAGTTCTATTCTGTCCTATAGGGTTGCTATGAGTTGGAATTGACTTGCCGGCAGTGGGTTTGGTTTAGTAGGCTAGAAGTCCAAATTCAGAGCATCAGTTCCAGGAGAAGGCTTTCTCTCTCTGTCGACTCTGGAGGAAGGTCCTTGCCATCAACCTTCCCTTGGACTAGGAGCTTCTCTTTGCAGGAACCCTGGGTCCAAAGGACACGCTCTGCTCTGTTAGCTACTTTCTTGGTGGGACGAGGTCCCCCTGTATCTCTGCTTGCTTCTCTTTCTTAAATCTCAAGAGAGATTGTCTCAAGATACAATCCAACCTTGTAGATTGAGTCCTGCCCCATTAACATAACTGTCACCTATCCCATCTCATTAACATCATAGCGGTAGGATTTACATCATGTAGGAAAATCACATCAGATAACAAAATAGTGGACAATCACGTAATACTTGGAATCATGGTTTAGCCAAATTGATACACGTATTTTGGGGGGACACAATTCAATCCATGAGAGGGAGCTATTCGTATTTCTTGTGGACCATGGAAAGTCCCATCCAGGGGATTTCCCCCTCTTTTCTGGAAATTTTGCTGACCATCTCCCATTCGCCCAAGATGATCCACAGTTCCTTGCTCCTGTATTCTTAGATGCCTGGGCCCCTATTTGTCTCCGATTTCCAGCTTCTATAAAGGGGCTCTTACCCCTGCCCCCTCCCTTTTTTTTATTCTTGCTTTGTTTTTTTTGGATTTCCCTGTCTGGGTTGACTTCTGGTTGCTCTGCCCAGTGTTCTAGTCTTGGGTTGATACCTGATATTATTGATTTTCTAACCAAAGAACTCCCTTTAGTATTTCTTGTAGTTTTGGTTTGGTTTTTACGAATTCCCCAAACTTGTGTTTGTCTGGAAATGTCTTAATTTCACCTTCATATTTAAGAGACAGTTTTGGTGGATATATGATTCTTGGCAGGCAGCTTTTTTCCTTCAATTTTTTAAATATGTCATACCGTTGCCTTCTTGCCTACATGGTTTCTGCCGAGTAGTCCAAGCTTATTCTTACTGGCTCTCCTTTGTAGGTGACTTTTCGTTTATCCCTCGCTGCTCTTAAAATTGTCTCTTTATCTTTGGTTTTGGCAAGTTTGATTATAATATGTCTTGGTGACTTTCTTTTAAGATCTGCCTTATGTGGAGTTCGATGAGCATCTTGGATAGATATCTTCTCATCTTTCACGGTACCAGGGAAGTTTTCTGCCAACAAATCTTAAACAATTCTCTCTGTATTTTCTATTATCCCTCCCTGTTCTGGTATGCCAATCACTCGTAGGTTATTTCTCTTGATAGAGTCCCACATGATTCTTAAGGTTTCTTCATTTTTTTTAATTCTTTTATCTGATTTTTCTTCAAATATATTAGTGCCAAGTGATTTATCTTCAAGTTCAGAAATTCTAGCTTCTACTTGCTCAGTTCTGCTCCTCTGACTTTCTATTGAGTTGTCTACTTCTGTAGTTTTATTGTTAACCTTCTGAATTTCTGATTGGTGCCTGTCTATGGATTTTTCCAGCTTATTAAAATTTTCATTATATTCCTGAATAATCTTTTTAATTTCTTCAGTTGCTTTATTTGTGTGTTCCTTGGCTTGTTCTGCATATTGCCTCATTTCCTTCCTGATGTTTTGAAGGGTTCTGTATATTAAACTTTTGTATGCCGGCTCAGGTAATTCCAGGAATGCACTTTCATCTAGAAGATCCCTGGATTCTTTGTTTTGAGAGCCTGGTGATGTGATCATGGTCTATTTCTTCATGCACTTGACATTGACTGTTGTCTCTGAGCCATCTATAAGTTATCGTATTAGTTTATGCTTGCTTACTGTGTCATATCTTCTTGCTTTGTTTTGTTTTGGCATACCCCTATGGGTTGCTTGAGCGAGCTAGCTTGATTATTTTCGCCTTTGGAGCTCTGACGTCCTGTCCCCAGATGGCTAAATCTGTTACCTGGTGTATCAGTCTAGGAGTCCATTCAGTTTTGTTGTATGAATTCAGGTCAGGTTTCCGGGTAGCTGATCATCAAGTGTGTGGTACAGGCTCTGTCCTACAGTCTTAGAGGGGCAGGGGTGATTGGCGTATATACTGGTATCTGACTGCAGGAGAGGGCCATGCTCTGAACAAGGCAGGAGGCTGAGAACTGACCCCCGAGTGTCTCTGAGGAAAGCACGTCCCTGTTTCCTAGGGTGTGCAGGTGGGTGGGTTCTGCAGACGCACCATGGGCACCTAAAGCTTTTGGTTGTAAGGACTGGGAGGCACCAGTTATTTTTGGACCCCTGTCGTGGGTGGCTGGGTGACCTGAGTGGAGCTACCAGTTCTTAGGTCCCTGATGTGGGTAGGTGAGGACCTTGTTTAATAGGCAAAGCAACGTCAATCATCAAACACCCACCTCTCCACTGCACAGCTGAAACGGCTGGAGTCTGCCAACAAGGGCTCATTCTCCCGAAATAGGCCCACACAGGTCCATGCAGAAGGTAAAGGTGCTCAAAGTCTACAGACGGTTTATGCCTGGACAGGGACTACTTCTGTCCTGAGCTCCCCCGGTTAGTGGAGCTGGCAAATTATCTTTTCCCACAATTGCAAATTTTTTCCTTACACCAAGGCCGGGAGCATGGCTCTAGGTGCTCAACAGTGCCTATCTCAGGCCCAGGGAATTCAGCTGCTGAAGCTGGCTTGGGGGTGAGTGGGCGTGGTAAAATATACGCAAGTACTTAGCTTTTGCCGAGAGCGCCGTTCTTCTCTGGTTCCAGAGATGTGAGTAGGCTGTGTGGCTGGCTGCTTCCCCCTGAGGAACTGTGGCCAAACCCTAGTACCAGCCTGCCGCTGCCGCTCCAGGAATGGTGCCTGAGGGCTCCCTGCGATTCAGGTCCACTAACTCCTCTCTGCTTCTGAATGGTCTCTTTCTCCGCCTGCCCCTCAGTTCGTTTTCTAAGCTTGCCTTTGAAGCTCAGAGCTCCCGGCTTGTCACAAATATACTCGTTTCACTTGTTTTTCTGGGTCTTTGTTGTAAGGAGGGCTTGCCGGAAGCGTTTGTCTATTCTGCCATCTTGGCTCCACCTCCCCCCTGCCCCTTTTACTGACCCATTTTGGACATAGCTATTCGGCTTAACTAGCCCTTTTTTCAGCTGCAAGCCTGGAGTCCTGCCCAGTGATAAGCACCAACCCTTCCTGCTTCTATTTCAAATATTGAGCCGCTCACTGTTCTGTGGGTCTGCTGCAGATTAACTGGGCTAGGCATTCTGTCCCAGACCCCAGGCTGCAGACTGGGTTCGAGTCTGCTCCACATGTCTTGTTCTGGAGCCCAGGCCAAAGGGTCAGCAGCTACCTAGAGTATGTTCTTTTCATGGTGGATCACCAGAGCACAAGGGAGCAACCCAGCCACGCAAGCACCTTTCAGGCTTCTGTTCACATCACGTGTCCAGCGGTTGCTAGATTGTGAATGATTTTACTGCAAGAGGATGACAAATACGGACTAATGAATCAGTGTATCAGGTAACCTGTGGTAATGTTGACATGTGTCTCTTTAAATAAAACTTTGTTCCCATTTGGGCTTTTTCAAGTAGCCAAAATAAATGTCTGTGTCACTGGGAACAGAGGAAGTGGGGAGAAGGAAGAAGTGAGAGTGAGCATGGCACATTTGCACTCTCAGGACACAGAATATCTACAGCTCCATGCAGGTGTGTTCCTGTATGTGTTTATTCATATGAGAAAGAAATGCAAAGGACAGGAAAGTTGTAAAACTGCTTTAAAGTTCATTCATTAACTTCAGAAAAGAAAGCCCTTCAAATTCCGAAAGACAGACCAACGCTTAAAGGCATATTAAAGGAGCACCTGATGCGCAAAAAAGTTCTTTTTAACTTTGACTAAGCAGTGTTTTTAAGGGAAACAATAGAAACCATCAGCTAAGATGCTGAAAAAACATCAATTAGAAAATTCACTTACAACTGATAAGTCCTTTGACTAATTCTCAGGGAGGGAGGGGTGGGAAAAAATTGGTGGATATACCAATATTTGTTGGCAAATTCTGACTTATCCTTTGGTAGCCACCAGTTGACAAAATTGACACTATTCAAAAACTTATGACTAGTCCCGTTATTGAAAAAAAGGAAAGAAAATTTGAGAGAGTCAGAGACATCCGGAAAAAGATGTTCTTGGTTTTCCCATAGTAACTACGTGTGGCTGAGTGCGCTGGGACACTTCTCTCCTGGGACCATTCCCGCAGCACGTCCTGGGCTCTACGTCTGTTGGCCACATGCAGCTCACATGAGCAGCCGCACATGTTCTGGGCCCCCAGCCACACAGCCCTCCTCATCTGTTGTCTCAGTTCGACATGAATTGCACACACTTTAGAACAGGGTCTCACCTATAAATACTTAATTATTTTGATCTTCAAAGCACTGTGCAAGGAATACTTCTCCTTTGCTGAGCATGCATGTCTGATCTTATTTTATGGCGTAGTTTTTCTTACTAATTATTGTTGTAGTTGTTAGTTGCTATAGGGTCAACTCCAACTCACGGCCACATCATATGCAACAGAATAATGTTGCCTGGTCCTGTGCCATCTGCACAATTGCAGGTGTGCTCAAGTGCATGATTGTGGTCACTGTGTATTTTGAGTGCCTTCCAACCTTCCATCTTCTAGCACTGTACTGGGCAATATGCTTTTGTGATCCATAGGGTTTTCATTGTCTAATGGTTTTCATCAAAGTTGAAAGTTTTCAGTGATTTTCTTTAAATATTCTTTTTGTCCCTTTTCCTCTCTCCTCTCCTCTGTGACTCCCATGATGTGTATGTTGGTTAGCTTGATGGTGTCCCACAAGACTCTGAGACTCTAGTCATTTTTCTTCATTCTTTTTTTTTTTTTTTTCTGTTCCTCAATGATGGCACTGGGTTTTTTGGGTTTTTCAAATTAGATAATCTTAATAGTGTTATCTTCAGGTTTGCTGATTCTTTTTTCTGCCAGTTTACACCTGCTGTGGAGCCCCTCAAGTGACTGTTTCCTTTTAGGACACAGGGTATACATGATGTCAAAAATACTTTGGTATTCACACTTAGTTGCTTAAATAAGTCAAACAATCAAACAATCATTTCTTGTGTAGCTCCTATAATGAGCCAAGCACTGCACCCTGGAGAATAAGAAAGGTGAGTGAAACTGTATTATTTAAGATTCTCACTGTAGAAGCAGACAGAAACTCACCTTAATCTTGTGTAGGCGAAAGGGAGACTTGTTGGGATGGTCCAGCAGTGCCCTGCACAGATCAAATGTAAAGATTGTGTGGGAATGAGAATGTCTCAGCCAACACCAACATGGATAGGAGACAATACCCAGAGAAGAATTCTTCTCCACACTTATATCAACCCTGATGCCTTGGCACCTATGGAACCCAGAGAAAACTCTGGGGAATGGGGAGATTAGAGTTCTACCACTTGAAAATTATAAAAAAGTAAATTAAAGAAGTAGTTTCTTGCAGGATTGAACTTGTAGCCTGAGATTTGTGCCTATCTCCCTTAAATGTTTACAAAATTGGTGTTACACCACACATTTATTTGTGGAAAAAAAAAAAAAAAAGGTTGTGGGCATTTTCCAATGTCCTTAATCTGATTTATGATATATTTCATCAACTAGATGTGTTATAATTTATTATGTCTCCTTATGTGGGACATATAGTTTCCAATTTTTTATTATTATAAATGATGCTGTGATAAATAATTTTCACATTAAACCCTGTCTGTCAGGCTTTTGCGGCACTGTCATTTCTCCTGTATTTATAGTATCTTTCTTGTTCTCGTTTTATCTTTATCCCATTTGAGCATTCAGTTAAATTACTTTATATTACGTTATATGCATTTTTTAAATGATTTTTTGTTGTGCTTTAAGTCAAAGTTTACAAATCAAGTCAGTCTCTCACACAAAAACCCATATACGCCTTGCTACACACTCCCAATTACTCTCCCCCTAATGAGACAGTCGGCTCTCTCCCTCCACTCTCTCTTTTCATGTCCATTTTGCCAGCTTCTAGCCCCCTCCACCCTCCCATCTCCCCTCCAGGCAGGCGATGCCAACATAGTCCCAAGTGTCCACCTGATCCAAGAAGCTCACTCCTCACCAGCATCCTCTCCAACCCATTGTCCAGTCCAATCCATGTCTGAAGAGTTGGCTTTGGGAATGGTTCCCGTCCTGGGGCAACAGAAGGTCTGGGGGCCATGACCACCGGGGTCCTTCTAGTCTCAGTCAGACCATTAAGTCTGGTTTTATGAGAATTTGGGGTCTGTATCCCCACTGCTCTCCTGTTCCCTCAGGGGTTCTCTGTTGTGTTCCCTGTCAGGGCAGTCACTGGTTGTAGCTGGGCACCATCTAGTTCTTCTGGTCTCAGGCTGATGTAGTCTCTGGTTCATGTGGCCCTTTTTGTCTCTTGGGCTCGTAATCGCCTTGTGTCCTTGGTGTTCTTCATTCTCCTTTGATCCACGTGGGTTGAGACCAATTGATGCATCTTAGATGGCTGCTTGCTAGTGTTTGAGACCCCAGACACCACTCTTCAAAGTGGGATGCAGAATGTTTTCTTAATAGATTTTATTATGCCAATTGACTTAGATGTCCCCTGAAACCATGGTCCCCAGACCCGTGCCCCTGCTATGCTGGCCTTTGAAGCATTCAGTTTATTCAGGAAACTTTACATTATGTGCATTTTTAATGAGGCGCTCCTCAAATCCTTCCTGGAACAAGATAAAACACAAATAAATAAATAAATGCAGAATGCCCATATTTGTAAAACAAAAATCAGGATGCTCATTGTGACAAATAGGAGTTCACAGGGATGAAATTGCCCAGATAGTCTAATGGATCTAGGAGTTACAGAAACTTAGTCACAGAACACTTAAACACTCAAGGCTCCCTATTTGTAATACAGGGATGATAATAATACCTTCTTTATAGAACAGTTTTGGTTTTATAGAACAGTTAAACCTAGAAAACCCAGTGTTGTCGACTTGATTCTGACTCATAGCGACCCTATAGGACAGAGTAGAACTGCCCCATAGAGTTTCCAAGGAGCGCCTGGGGAATTCGAACTGCCAACCCCTTGGTTAGCCGCCGTAGCACTTAACCACTATGCCACCAGGGTTTCCATAGAACAGTTAGGAGGACTAAATGAAATAATTATGTATACCAATTAATATAGTGTTTGGCTCCTCATAAGTGCTCCATAAGTGTTATTATTAGTAGTATCATTGATGGCCATTCAAAAGTAACCAGTGGCAAACAGGAAGTAATGCGACCACCTACTTAAGTGACCAGATGACCCTGCTGGCCACCGCAGCATTTTCTGGAGAATCCAGCTCTTGATTTTAACCCTTCTTCAGGGCTTTCACAAATTATAACTCTTTTGGTTTGAGGTAACAAAAACTCAGGTCAGACTAATACAAGTAAAAAGGAGATTATAACATGGAGATGGAAATTTCCCCTGGAATCTAGTGGCAGCAATGATTTGGGCCTCAGGATCCCAGTGGGACCATGGACTTGAAAGCCTTCACGATTTGTCACCGTGGCTTGCTTCTGCTTCTCTCTGGGGTCTTCGTATCTTTTCTCTCTTGTAATGACTGGTTTCTCCTCCTACTTAGTCTACACAGAGGAACACGGCCACCATTGGACCAAGGTTTTACGTATAGCAGGTTCAGCAGCCTGGAGAGAAACCCAACCCTGGGACCAAAGTCAAGGTCTAAAGCCCAAATTCCTAGTGGTCAGGTTAATGACCACCGTCTTTCACTTTGTGGTACTTGGTGACTTGTGTGTTGCCGTGATGGGGGAAGCTATGCCACCAGTGTTTCAAATGCCAGGAGAGTCACCTGTGGGCACGTTTTAACAGAGCTTCCAGACTAAGACAGACTAGGAAGAAAGGCCTGATCTGCTTCCAAAAAATTAGTGAAAACCTTATGGATCACAACAGAATATCGTCCAACTTGCTTGCTTTGGACACCTCTGTGCCACCTGGGCTCCCGACACATCATCAGAAGGGATCGATTGCTGGAGGAGGACATCATGTTTGGTAAAGTAGGGGGCCAGCAAGGGTGAGGGAGACCCTCAGGTGAGATGGATGGGCAGAATAGCTGCCATGACAGACTCGAACCTGCTGGTACCAGGCATCGTTTTGCTCTGTTGTATGTAAGGTTGCCCTGAGTCAGAGTTGACTTGACAGCAGCTATTTATCTATCTATGATTGATTAGCCTACACTGGGATGGGTACCTGTCCCGGAATCAATCACTTGTAGCTAAAGGAGCTACACTGTTGCATAGACTGCTGCCATGATAACCATGTGGCTTGGTTCTCAGAAAATGGAAAGGCAAAATCCAGAAAAGTAAGGACTAAAGTCAGATAAAGTAATAGGTAATAGATGTTCGTTACAGTCCCTCCTCCCTGCCATCTTCCTGTGGTCATTGAGAAAGCAGTTTATGCAGGAGCCCAAACACTCATCCGGGGAGTGGGAATTGATTACTAGACTTGGTCATTATTCCCCTTAGCTTGTAGGCATACCTTCCTCTGAGTTCTCTCTGTTTTTCTCTACCTGTGCCCACTCTCCAGCCTGTGGGCAAAGGAAGGCTTGCCGAGTGCTCCAAGTGAAAGGTGCTGTCACATTTTACAAAGCCCTTAGGACCACCACTTGGAACACTTTGGTCCTTTGTGTCCTGAGAGCAAGCACCTTGGTGCTCGGTGGAGGTGTCTTGAAGAGGTGTTAAGCACCAGCTCACAGAGGTGGTGAGGTGGTGTGTTTTAGAGCCTAACCTGCTATCAGGGAACATACAGATTTTGTTATTTCCGTATTAGCAGCTTCCTCTCTGTGGACTTTGTCACATGAATTTCGGAAGGATGGAGTGTTATTCTGATTGACACCTTAGAATCATTCTTTGTGGCACAGTCACAAATATTCCCAGATCTTGCTGGCTGCTGCGAAGTCTGAGCTGCTGGAGACAATCTCTGAGTGTCACCTGACACAGTGTGTGAGGTCGGGGCTGGCTGAGCTGCTTGTCTGGACACAAAGCCAGAGCATTATGTGACCTGCAGGAGGCCCATCGCCCTGGAGCCTGCCCAGGAGGGAGACTGACACATGGGGGTCATTCCAGGGAGCCTTTTCCCCTTCACAGAGCAGAGCAGTCCTGACACTTCTGGAAGAAAATGACAGGGACCGTGCTCAGAAAAAGGAGGGACAGTGTTACCACTGCTTTCTGGACAGCCCTTTCTTTGTGGATTCGTATCAGTATTATTTTACCCACCTTATCTAATCGGCTTCTATTTTTTGTTCTTTAATAAAGGGAAGAAAGGCAACTCTTTCTTAATGAATTCCTACTGTGTGCTACAAGAGGCGGGGTGTGTGCCGGAGATGGTTTGTACAGGCTCACAAAAGCCAGTTGTTTGCTTTCCAGGAAGTTTGCAAGAAACTGTTAAATGTGGCCTTAATCAAAAATTAAAATATGATGACATAATTAAAAATTAAATAAACTATATTAAAGCAGAAGAAATACTCAAAACTCATCACTTTTTAATTATTAGACTACATTTTACTGTTACTTATGCTGTAGCAGTTATTTATGTCTATGGTATCTGTATGTTGGGAATATTGTATAATAGCTTGCTACTGTGCAACTCTGTCATATTGGTGGCTTGGAATTGGCTATGGTGGCGGTGTTTAAGTGGTACAAATAGTTTGCGATCATCTACTAACCTAAAGGTTTGGTGGTTCAAACCCACCCAGCAGAGGCACAGAAGAAAGGCCTGGCAATCTGCTTCCATAAAGATTACAGCCAAGAAAATCATAGGGAGCAGTTGTACTCTGTAACACATGGAGTCATCGTGAGCCAGAATTGACTGGATGGCAACAAGGTTTCTCTAGTCAGTATTTGTACCACAGAAATCAATAAACCCTACAAATCCGGGCTCGATTTATTGCTTTGTTGATTGCCTGGCCTTACAAAGTGATGGAAGAGTGTTAATAACATGATTAAACTTAAAAATGTGTCATGTCTGTAGCCGTTACGTTAGGAATAGCACAAAAAATTATGGATCTATTTTTCCAGTATTCAAAATTATTACTGGATTCAGCAAAGAAGTTACTCATGTCATTGACCAAGGAGTGAAATTCTCCCATACATTTTTGTTGTTTCACTTTTGTCTTAGTCATTAAAAAAAAAAAAATGTCAACCAGCATATCTGTGTCATGATGTTGTTGTTGGTCGGTGTCATGGATTTCTCTCATACTCCTACTCTTAGCGACCCCATGTGACGGGGTAGAACTGCCCCATAGGATTTTTTAGGCTGTTAATCTTTACGGGAGCAAATTGCCAGGTCTTTCTCCCATGGAGCTTCTGGGTGGGTTCAAACCACTGCCCTTCAGTTAGCAGCTGAGCACTTCACCATTGTGCCACCAAGGCTCCTATCCATGTCATAGCTACATTTATTTGTCAGTTGCAGCCCTACTTTGGCTATGGATACAATGGCAAAAATGAATGAAAGCATTTCATGAAGAAATAATTAATGATGAATATCATGTATTTTATTAGTAGTGAATTCTGTGCTACACATCCTTTCTATTGATAACATTTATAATAGTTATAATGTATAACACATATACATGCACAGTTTTTGGAGAGACAGTTTTAATTTTTAGCTTTCTTAGCTATTAGTTACTCTGCCGTGAGTGTATTTCCCTCCTTATCTCACTCTCCAAGACCCAGTTCAGAGACAAATTTATTCCTTCTTTGGGGTCCTCTAGATTGGTCACAGCCCTTTCTCAGGTGCATTAGGCAATATGCAGGTCCTGTGCAGAAAATAGAGATTTCCTAGAACAAACACAGCTGAAGGGCAGGGACCTTGAATTATTCCGCACTGAAACTCTAGAGCTGAGCTAAGGGTTTGGTACCTAAACCCATTGCCATTGAGTTGATTCTGACTTATAGCGACCCTGTAGCACAGAGCAGAACTGCCCCATAGGGTTTCCAAGGAGCAGCTAGTAGAATTGGACTGCCCATCTTTTGGTTAGCAGCCGAACCTTAACCACGGAGCCACCAGGGCTGTGTAAGAGGTACCCAAAAAGTATTGCTTGAAAAAAATAGCCAGAGCCTTGTGGGCTGAGATGCAGATAAAGAGAAGAGTAGGAGATCATATATATAGAAAAGGGACAATCAAGAAAACTATAGACCATCTTTTTTTCTTTAATTAATAGACTATTTTTGAGACTTTATAGAAAAATTGTGCGAAGTACAAAGATCCTATACACTCCCTTTCCCCCACTACTTAATAATTATTAACATCTTGCATTAGTGTGTTACATGTGTTATAATTGATGAATATTGATACATTGCTATTAATTACAGTCTATTTTTTTTTTATACCTTACATTAGTGTTGTTCAGTCCTGAGGGTTTTGACAAATGCATAATGTCATGTATCCACCATTACAGTATCATACAGAATGGTGTAACTGCCCTAAAAATGCCCTGCGTTCCACATATTCAGCACCCCCACCCCATCCCGTCAACCACTGATCTCTTCACTGTCTCTGTAGTTTTGCCTTTTCCAGAATGTCATATAGTCTCAATCATACGGTATGTGGAATTTTCAGACTGGTTTCTTTCACTTAGTGATATGAGTTTAAGGTTCCTCCATGTTTTTCCCCGGCTTGTTAGCGTGTTTCTTCTTATTGCTGAATGATATTCCATTGTATAGGTATACTGCAGCTTATTTATCCATTCGCCCGTTGAAAGACATCTTAGCTGATTCGAACTTCTGGCAATTATGAATAAAGCTGCTGTAAACATTTGTGGGCAGGTTTTTGTGTGCACATAAGTTTTTAACAGTGTTGGGAAAATACAAAACAGGACGATTGTTGGTCCCTGGTGGCACAAACGGTTTGAACTCGACTGCTAACTTCAATATTGCTGGTTTGAACATACCTGGCAGTACTGTAGAAGAAAAGGCCTGGCAATCTGCTTCCATAAAGGTTACCGGCAAGAAAACCCTATGGAGCAGTTCTATTCTGTAACACATGGGGTTGCCATTAGATGGTACTAACAATGACTACAACATGTTAAGGCTGTTTAGCTTTGTAAGAAACTGCCAAACGGTTGTCCAACGTGGCTGCACCATTTTGCTTCCCCACTAGCAAGAAAGGAGAACTCCTGTTGCCCTGTATCCTCCCCAGCACTTGGTGTTGTCAGTGTTCTAGCTTTTAGCCATTCTAATAGACGTATAGTGGTGTCCTGCAGTCTTGCTATAGTCACTTATTAGCGCTAAGATTTTGTTGATTCTTTGGGATTTTCTACATAGACAATCATGTCATCTGTGAACAAACACAGTTTTATTCTTTCCTTCCTAATCTGCATACATTTTATTTCCTTTCCTTGTCTTTTTGTATTAGGTAGGACCTCCCATATGATGTTGAATAGCAGTGGAGAACAGGAACATCCTTGCCTTGTTTCTGATTTTAGGGGAACATCATCTAGCTTCTCACCATTGAGTGTGATGTGAGCTGTAGGTTTTTGTAGGTGTTCTTTATCGGGTTGAGGAAAAGTCTTCTCTATTCCTAGCTTGCTGAGATTTTTTTTTTTTAATTATAAATGGGTGTTGAATTTAGACCCCCCTTTTTTTTTTCTTAAATATAAATTTCCTTAGGATTCCTAAAGGTGACAACCTGTGTAAAATACAGCCAAGCTTTGGTTGACAAAAGCCCGATGAATGAAAACCCTTGATGAAGTGGAATTGTTTGGAGGTGATCAGGTGTAGAGAAGCATGAGACAAGTCACAAGGTAACCAGCACAACTCAGCTCAATGCCAAATCCGTCCCGATGGTTTCCTTTATAACACTCATTGAACATTTTCTTGAACGTGGCAGGCACTGGGTTTTCCATGCATCATGTGTGTAAGGGAAGTGCCAATGGAACATTAAAAGCTCAGGAGGACTTAGTCTTACCCCAGCCTGTATGTCCTGCTGCATATCCTGGCTGCAAGCTCCTCTCCAACCCTCTTGGTGGGACCTGGATGCTAGCTCTCCTAGTCAAGAGGTATTTCCAGTCTTTAAAATCCAACCATTGTTGACAGGCTGTCTAAGTTTCCTGTTCAAAGAGTGTACAGTGATTTATTTCCCCAAAATACATACCCAAGCAGGATCAGATTTCCCTGAGGCTAGCCAGCCATTCCTCTGAGATGAGCAGTTCCCAACAAACTTGGAAAGAAACACAAAGATCTTTCTCTGCCTTCCACTCCCTCCATCACAGTTAGTCATAACCCCAGAAGAGGTCAGCCGGAAGCTGTCCAGTCTCCAGCAGACCCCAGTGCAGGGTAGGTGTGTCAAAGACAGCAGAACAATCATTTACATTCCCCCCATCCTTTCTGCCATGTCTTACATGCCATTCACTCAACAGAGCCCCACAATAGGCAAATTAAAATGTCAGGGTGTGGGTCATCATTTCTCCCCTGGATTATCACAGCGGACTCCCTGCTTCTGTCCTTGCCCCTTGCAAGTCTGTTCTCAACTCCGAGACCAGAGGGGTCCTGTTACATGGCACATTAGAACATGCCACTCCTCTGCTCAGAACCATCCAATGACCCCACTTCAATCAGACGTAAAGCCAAAGACTTAAGATGGCTAAAGGCTCTACATGACGGACCCCGTAGTACCCCAATCCCGCACGTAGCTGATTTCTTTTGTTTTAATGTCAGTGGTTTTGGTTGAGGTATGTTTTGTAGACTACAGTTACCTAGGATTGCTCATTACCTGGAGGCTTCATATAATGGTTTATATTTTTGTGTATATAACCTTTTTAAAAAAATAATTTGTTTTATTTTTTGTTGTTTTGAGAATAAAAAAATTAAAAAATTGAGAATATATACAGCAAAAACATAAACCAATTCAAGTTTCTACATGTACAATTCAGTGTCATTGATTACATTCTTCAAGTTGTGCAACCATTCTCACCCTCCTTTATTGAGTTGTTCCTCTTGCATTAACATCAACTCATGGTTCTCTAATATTCCTATCTAATCTTTTGACTTGCTATTATCAGTTTGGAAACCCTGGTGGCATAGTGGTTAAGTGCTATGGCTGCTAACCAAAAAGTCGGCAGTTTGAATCTGCGAGGCGCTCCTTGGAAACCCTGTGGGGCGGTTCTACTCTGTCCTTTAGGGTTGCTATGAGTCAGAATTGACTCGACGGCAATCGGGTTTTTTGGGTATTATCAGTTTGACCCCACGTAGATCGATCTTAAAAGAGCATAACACTCAAGGTAGACATTCTTTACTAGATAAGCTAAATTATTGTTTGGTTTTAAGAAGATTTCAGGGGATATTTTTGGTTTAAGGTTTAAAGATTATCTCAGGGCAGTAGATTTGGGGGTTCATCCAGGCTCCGTGGATCCAGAAATTTGGATTCTGTGAGAATTTGAAATTATGTTCTGCATTTTCTCCCTTTTAATCAGGACTCTTCTATAGTGTCTTCGATCAATATATTCAGTAATGGTTATGTAGCTGATTTCTTACTAGTCTCTCCCTTACTCCGTCCCCGCCACAATCATCTTCTTGCTGTTCCTGACACTCACCAGGCATACACCCACCTGGGGACTTTGCCCTTATTGGTCCCTCTCTCTGGAACTCTTCCCTCAGATATCCTCACGGCTCACTCCCTCATCTCCTTCAAGTCTTTTTGCAAATGGCACCTTCTCAATAACATGTGTGGCACTAGTTAAAACTGCAGTCTGCTTTCTTGCCCTGTGTTATTGTCCCTTCTCACCCTGTTCTATTTTTACCATAGAATTTATCACTTTCTATCATACCATATCATTTACATATTTATTATGTTTATTGTTTATCTTTTTTCAGTAGAATATAAGCTCCAAGAGGGCAGAATTTCTGTTTGTTTTTTTTTTTTTTTTTGTCTTTTGTTCACTGATGTATCTCAAGTGTTTAGAACTGTGCACGGCAGAGTCAGAGCCCAATAAACATTTGTTTAGCACATTACATCCCATTTTAAAGATGAAGAATCTGAGTCTCAGAGAGGCTAAATGGCCTGCTCAAAGTTACAAACATTAGTGAGACAACTTGGAATAGAAATCGGTTTCCCCCACGTCAGAACCCATACCCACTTTCTAATCCTGGCTTCTCTATCATGGACAACTGGATTTTTTGGGGAAAGTTCTAAGGAGTTCTCTCTAGAGAGAGCTGCCCTTGGGCTTTGCTGGATTTACTTGTTGGTCAAGACCAAGAAAGCCATTTAAAAACTTTAAAATGTGGCTTTTTGCAGTTAAGTTTTTTTTTTTTTTTGGAAATTGTCCTTTTATTTGGATAATTTTATGTACATATGTTAATACTTGCAAAATAAACTTACAGCAAGGAATTTTTGTTGCTGGTGGTGGAGGAGGAGAGAGAGGTGTGGTTGAGCAGGAATATAGAAACTTTAGCTGAATCATGTGAACTGCTCTGATAATAAAGCAGGTAGCTCCTTTCTGACAGAGGGCCTTGGGAAACTGAATAGAAGATGACTTTCCTTTTAAGAGACAGTTTTGCTGAGTCATTGTCCATCTCTGAATTCCCTCTCTCCTGCTTCTCACTCGGACTGATGATGATTTCATTTCCAATTAATCAAAGGGGTTTATGAGTCATCGTTGAGACTGCAGTTTCGTTAAGGCCGTCTATCTCTAAACACTGCATTAACCTGTTGCAGTTATTTATTGCTGTATAACAAACTACCCTAAAACTTAGTGGGTTGAAACAACCACCATTTATTTGCTCACAGTTCCGTAGGTCAGGAGTTCAGTCAGGGTCTGGTGGGGTGGTCTTTTGTTCCAGGTGATGTCAGCTGGGATCATTCACTTGACTTCATTAACCTGGTGGCTGGCTTGGCTGGAAGGTTGGCTTTATGCACATCTCTGACGTCTCAGTGCTCCTCAGCATGGCCTCTCTCTCTTCAGGCACTTGGAGCTCCCACTCAGTATGGTGGTCTTAAGGTTTAGCCTGGAAAGTTGCAGAACAGTGGTATTTCCACTGTATTCTTTTGGTCAAAATAAGACACAGAGCCAGCATGTGTTCAAGGGGAAGAGATATTTCTCATTTATAAGCCTATTTAATTCATCAAATAGCCAAGTATAGGTGATTCGTTCCCACTTTAACCTGTGCTTCATCTCACTTTTCTGATAAATAAAAGATGTATTCAAGGAACCTTGAGCCCATGAGCACCTAAAATATGCATCTCTGTTATTTATGAATGCTCCCACCTCAGTCAAGCATACACTTCAGGAATTTCTATGCTTCCAACTCTGTTCCTGCTTGGAACCACTCTGTCTTGCCACAGAAGTTACTCCCCAAATCCCAGATCCCCATCACCATAAATCCCTACCTCACAGCCAAACCATCCCACATATCTATTGTTTCTGCTTTTTTGGGACCTTGTGGCCCTGGGATAGCCTTCTAAATGCTTTAATTATTGCCAGATACAAGGAGAAAATCTACTTCTCACTAGCTGAAGTTCTGATTTTGACATTGGAATTAATTTTCCCATAGAAAATTGTTGGGTCTGCCAAGTCAGAAATTTGGGTGAGCCCAGCAGCAGTTAATTTTAAGATGGAAATGGTCTATCTGGGACTGAGCCCATGCAGGAACAGAGGGCACAAGTAAACTGCATAAGCAGGTAGCTCAGTCCCGCATGTCACCCATGTGGTTGTACCAGCACCCCTCCCTCAGCTCACAACTATGGCCATATGTGGGATTTCATAAGAGCAGCTGAAGAAAGAGGAAGAAGCCTTAGCTTGGTTTACATTTGTGTTGGCTCAGTGTGTGGGTTCAAGCCTAAAATGAACAGCTACTACATTACAACCAGACTCAGGGTTGGCCTTGAAACAAAGTGGAGAGGGGAAGCCTTCCCAATGGGCAGAGCAGCAAGTAGTGCACCTGGTCTTTCACTTTGTGTGGAAAGAGAAGTGGTCCAAAATGACAAAATATATGTACTCATGGGCAGTGGCTAATAACTTGGCAGACTGGCTATGGGCCTAGAAGGAAAACGACTGGAAGATTGGAGACAAGGAAGTGTGGGGTAGAGGCAGGTAGATGGACCTATGGAAGGAGGCATAAAGTGTGATACAAATATTTGTATCACATTTTAATGCCCACCAGAAAGCATCCATCACAGAAGAGGCATTGAACAACCAAGTAGACCAAATTCCTGCCTAGTTGACGTTAACCAGCCTCCAACATTAACCCTCCAAAACTGGTATGATGTATTATTGAAAGGACCCATGAACAGAGTGGCCCTGGTGACAGAGACAGATGTTACACATAGACCCAGTTGCATGAACTTCCATTTATCAAGCCTGATATAACTATTGTCCCCTCTGAATGTCCATTCTGCCAGCAGCAGAGACAATACTGAGCCCCTGATATGGCACTGATCCTTGATGAGATCAATTGATCACGTGATGGCAATTTGTTCTAACAGCAAGAGACAACCAATTCTGGATTTGAGTTTGCCTTTCACGCCGGCAGAGCCTCATGCAGTACCATTATTCAGTGGCTTATGGAGAAGTTGTCCACAGGCATGAGATCCCACACAATAGAATATCTGATCAAGATAGCCACTTCATAGTGAAAGACCTGCTGGAGTGGGCCCATGATCATGGGATCCACTGGTCATATTATTTACTGAAGCTTTCAGAAGCTGCCAGCCTGATAGAGCATTGGAATGATACGCTGAGGGTGCAGCTTGAGGCAATATTCTGCAAGGATGGGGTGTGGGTGCTTCCTCTAGGACATAGCTTACACACTGAATCAGGGAACTCTTTATGGCTCTGTGTCCCAAACAAGAAGAATACATGAATAATCAAGGGGCAGAAGCAGAAATGGCCCCACTTAGTGGTCATTAACAATGATCTACTGGGTAGCTTTGTGGTACCCTATCCCGTGACTTTGGGCTCTACAATGTTGGAGATTCTAGCCCCCAAAAGCAATACACTCTTGGCAGGGGACACAGCAAGGGAAAACTGAACCACAAACTACAGTATGGCAGCTGTCTGAGCAATTTTGAATTCCTTGTGTCTAGAAGGGACCCCGCTGGCGTAGTGGTTAAGAGCTTGGCTGATAACCAAAAGGTAGGCAGTTCAAATCCACCAGCCGCTCCTTGGAAACCCTATGGGGCGGTTCTACTCTGTCCTGTAGGGTCACCACAAGATGGAATTGACCGGAGGGCAATGGGTTTTGTGTCTACCAGACCAACAGAAAAGGAGTCACTATCTTGGCAGGGGTAATTAACCTTAATCAAAAGGAGAAGGTAAGGCTATGTTACACAGTGGGGACAGGGAGGAATATATATGGCTGTTTCCCTTTTACCATGAGTTTTTTCTCCAATCTACTGATACTGCCGTTCTGCAAGTTTTAAAGCTGGTACTTTTAATTTTCACATATGGATAGGCAATGCCTTTTTGTCACAAGTACAAACTGGACAACAGATAACAAACTGTAAGAGGCCATCGCTTGTAACTTACACGCCCATTTCAGAGATATTAAAATGTGAAACAATCTTGCATCTTTCAGGGTTGACCTTACCATTCCCCTGGGTTTCTTCTGGCCGTAAGAAGCTCAGATAATCTCACGGCCTCTGAGATGGGGCATCTTATCTATTGTTTGTGTGACTCTGCGCTGGCCTTTACTGTGCTTTGTCCTGCTTGGTCTTTGGAGATGGCCTCCTTCCTCAGTGGCCTAAGATTACACCTAGTGAAATCCATGGTCTGTCTCTTGGCCTGACCTGTGCCTAGGGGTCCCTGGGAGTCGTGGTTCTCATCCCAGCTCTGGCAGATCCCTTGGGTGTCTGTCTGTGACTTTGGCCCTGTAATGCAGGCCCCTGCATTCCTTACCTCCAGAACTGCCCAGGTGAGCTCTTCAGTCAACCCTTTCAGCTGTCATCTGCAAACCCACCAGGGCCCTCTCTCTTCTTGACCTCCCCTGCCACCATTTCTATCCCAGGTGGTCATTCCATATTGGCACGGAAGACTTGAAAAGTTTTCTTCCTCTCAGAACTCCTGGTAAGAAGCAGGGTTTCCTTCAGACCCCAGAACCTGGGTCCCTCCTTCCTCTTTTCAGGGTTTTGACATTAGGAGGGGACAGGGCCAGAACTGCCACTCAGAAACACTCACCTGCGTCTAACTTTCTTACCCTCTCTCCAGCCTTTCTCCTTTCTGCATTTATTTCTTTGGGTATGAAAATTCCTTTTACATAATTTCTTCTGTCCTCTCAAGTCTGTAGTTCATAGAATAAATCTCTATAGCTAATCCTCTGTGATTGATTTCTGATACTTAAACCCTAGTTTCTAGAATTCTAAGCAAACTTTCTTCCTTCTGTCCTCCCTCCCTCCCTCCCTTCCTTCCTTCATTTGCAATTAAAAAACAATTCATGTCTGCTAAGTTAAAAATTTCATTCAGCACCTCAGATGACTTACTTGAACCAAGTTATATCAAAATATTTTCCAACCACATATATGTGTCACACTTTGTTCCCAGTAGAGAATATATTCTCTATTCTAAGCCCACGCAACATTTACTAAGAGCAATCAGCTATTAAAAAAAAGAAAACAAACCAAACCAAACAAAACTATTTCCATCAAGTCAATTCCAACTCATAGAGACCATATAGGACAGAGTAGCACTTAACCACTATGCCACCAGGGTTTCCAAATTAGCTATTAGGCCACATTTAATACCTTCCAAGGAGAAGAAATCATGCAGGCCACAATCTTGAACCCCAGTGCAGTGAAATCGCATATTAATGCCAAAACTTAAAGAAGACAAAACCCCACACACCTACATAACTCGGGTAGAAGAGAATCCAACATTGCAGTTATAGATTATTTAGAAAATACTAACAAGAGCATCACATAGAGAGAAGGCCAAGGCTGTGCACACAGAACAAGTAGGAGCTTTAAAGCCTTTTATAATTAAACAAGAAAAAAATGCAGATAAACTGTTTGATTAGAAGTTAAAAAGACAATAAAGAAAATAGGACAAAAACATAGGAAGAAGAAATTGATACAGATTGAAACAGACGTTAGCGGTTAGAAAAGAGAAAATGAGCAAACTTGATAAATAAATCAAAGAAATTCTTCTTTAAAACACCAGAGAGAGAGAGAAACCTTTGCAAAGGTAATCAAGAAAAAAAAAAAGGATAAAACAGTTTGGAAAGAGGAAAAGAATATAACCGCAGGTAAAGGAAAGATTTAAAATTTTATCATGTGCATTATTACATTGGACTCAGCTAAAAGGTTTGAAATCTGGATAGAATGAATGATTTTATAATAAAACACAGATCAAAATTTATTAAAGAAGAAGAAAACATAAATATACCTGTGACCACAGAAGAAAATTTAAAATTTGTTGAAGTGCTCCCTGGTGTCTGGATTTTACAAATAAATTACGTTAGAACTTCATGGAGCACCTGATGGCCATGTGATTTAGACTATAGCAAAAGGTGGAGCCTGTTTCACTGAATTTTCCTAAATGAGCACACCCTCTAGCAGAAATCTACTACAATCTCAGACAGGAGTCTAGTTCCAAGTAGTCTAAGTATTCACAAGTCAAATTGAATAGCACATCAGAAGAAGAATATAGTAAGTAAAATATAAGAATAAGTAAAATATTTTCTAAGAATGCAGGCATAGATCGATAAAAGAAAATCTCAGATACTTTTGAGGGGTATGATTTCATTAAAATAACAAAAGAAAAAACACTATTTCCGAACACCAAACCGAAGCACAGTAACAGGTACAGGGGCTAGGATTTCCACATATATTTTGGGAGAACATGAAATTCAATCCATAATACCTGTAAAATGGTGATAATTATATTTCTTAACAACACTGACATCTCTTTTCTCTGTTTAAAGCTAAGATGACTGGATTCTTTCGATGAAGCTTTTTTGGAAGATAACTTGGCAGAATCTATTGATTTAGAAATGCATCTAATCTGTCACTTAGCATTTGCACTCGTAGTTGTTTGTATGCTAAAGAAATATTCTCATAAGGGTACAAAGGTGTCTGTATAAGACTATTTACTACAGCTTCCCCTGCCCCACACAGCTCTGTAATAGGGGAAAAAAGGTAAGAACCTAAATAGTTATTAGTAAGGGAATGAGTCAATCACAGTGTTAGCTCCGTGCTAAGAATATGAGGTAGTTGCTAAGAGAGTTACTGTGTTATGTACTAAAACAACAGAAAAATCCCTGATGCAGTAACTAAAATAAATAGTGTACTAGATCATATTTGAGAATGATCCCATTAGTGTAAAAAAATAGAACTATGTATTTGTGTGTCTCCACATGTACCTTAAATGAAGCTAAAGAAGATCTGTCTACAGAAGTTAACTCTAGGGATTAGAATGGTGTCAATGGATATAGTAGTAAGGGCCAGAGGGGTGAACCTTTTCTAGACTTCTCTTTCTAGATAACTCTATATTTCTTAATTTTTTTACAATGAAGATATGCTCAAACTTTACTTGTGTAACTAAAATAGTAGAAGAATCATATAAAAATATTTTAATAATCTCAGCAATAGTCAAAAGAGAAATGGCTTTAGAAAAGTTTCTTACTTCTACTTATTTCTTTAAAAAAAACTTAGTAAATAAGGAGAAGAAAAATTTAACAAATAGAGTTAAGGATATCTTTCTTAAATGGCTGGTCATCATTATACCTTCATCAAGTTTGAAGCATTATCTAGTAAAGCCATGAATAAGACTTGGAAGGCCTGAAACATAATTACTATTTAATACTGTTCAAAATTTTGGCCAATTCAATTGAAAAGGAAGAGAAAAAGAACTCAACAATCTTACTTAAAAACAGAGAAAGGATATGCTAGTACTGTTGAGAAATAATATAAAATTATTACTATTGACAGGTGTGATAAACTATATGACAAGGCTCAATTATAAAAAAAATAACTCAAATATGCTAAGTACTTCTTCCTTGCCAGGCCGTCTTCTCAGTGCTTCACATGTTATTGTCTCATTTAATTCTCACAAGAACCCTGTTGTTGTTAGGTACTGTCAAGTTCATTCTGACTCACAGTGACCCTATGCACAACAGAACGAAACACTGCCCACTCCCGCGCCATCCTCACAATCGTTATTATGCTTGAGCCCATTGTTGACCCTCATTGAGTGTCTTCCTATTTTTTGTCCACCCTCTACTTTACCAAGCATGATGTCCTTCTCCAGGGACTGATCCCTCCTGACAACATGTCCAAAGTATGTAAGACGCAGTCTCACCATCCTTGCTTCTAAGGAGCATTCTAGTTGCACTTCCTCCAAGACAGATTTGTTCGTTCTTTTGGCAGTCCATGGTATATTCGATATTCTTTGTCAACACCATAATTCAAAGGTGTCAATTCTTCTTTGGTCTTCCTTATTCATTGGCCAGCTTCTGCATGCATAGGAGGCAATTGGAAACACCATGGCTTGGATCAGGCGTACATTAGTACCCAAGGTGACGTCTTTGCTTTTTAACACTTTAAAGAGATCTCTTGCAGTAGATTTGCCCAATGCAATGTGTCTTTTGATTTTTTGACTGCTGCTTCCGTGGGAGTTGATTGTGGATCCAAGTAAAATGAAATCCTTGACAACCTCAATCTTTTGTCTGTTTATCATGATGTTGCTTATTGGCTCAATTGTGAGAATTTTTTTTTTTTTTTTATGTTGAGGTGGAATCTATATTGAAGGCTGTGGTCTTTGATCTTTATCAATAAGTGCTTCAAATCCTCTTCGCTTTCAGCAAGCAAGGTTACTGTGTCATCTGCATGACCCAGGTTGTTGATGAGTCTTCCTCTAATCCTGATGCTCGTACTTCTTCATATAGTCCAGCTTTTTGGATTATTTGCTCAGCACACAGATTAAATAGGTATGGTGAAAGGATACAACTGTGACACACACCTTTCCTGACTTTAAACCAAGCAGTATCCCCTTGCTCTGTTTGAACCACTGCCTCTTAATCCACGTACAGAGTCCTCATGAGCACAGATAAGTGTTCGGAATTCCCGTTCTCTGCAATGTTATCCATAATTTGTTATGATCCACACAGTCAAATGCCTTAGCAGAGTCAATAAAACACAGGTAAACATCTTTCTGTTATTGTCTGCTTTTAGCCAGGATCCATCTAACATCAGCGATGGTATCCCTGGTTCCATGTCCTCTTCTAAATCTGGCTTGAATTTCTGGTGGCTCCCTGTCGATATACTGTTTCAGCCACTTCTACATTCAACATGATCTTCAGCAAAATTTTGTCTCCATGTGATATTAATATTATTGTTTGATAATTTCTGCATTCTGTTGGATCAACTTTCTCGGGGATAGGCATAAATATGGATCTCTTCCAGTAAGTTGGCCAGGTAGCTCTCTTCCAAATTTGCAGGCATAGACAAGTGAGCACTTCCAGCACTATATTAGTTTGTTGAAACATCTCAATTGGTAGTCCGTCACTTCCTGGAGCCTTGTTTTTCGCCAGTGCCTTCAGTGCAGCTTGGACTTCTTCCTTCAGCACCATTGGTTCCTGATCATATGTTACCTCCTGAAATGGTTGAACATCGACCAGTTCTTTTTGGTATAGTGACTGTGTATTCCTTTCATCTTCTTTTGATGCTTCCTGTGTCATTTAATATTTTTTCATTACAACTTGAGGCTTGAATTTTTCCTTCAGTTCTTTCAGTTTGAGAAATGCTGCATGTGTTCTTCCCTTTTGGTTTTCTATCTCAGCTCTTTGCACACATCATCATAATACTTTATTTTGTCTTCTCGAGCTTCCCTTTGAAATCTTCTGTTCAGCTCTTTTACTTCATCATTTTTTCCTTTTGCTTTAGCTACTGGACATTCAACAGCAAGCTTCAGAGTCTCTTTTGACATCCAATTAGGTCTTTTATTTCTCTCCTGTCTTTTTAATGACCTCTTGCTGTCCTCATGTTTGATGTCCTTGATGTCATTCCACAACTCACCTGGTCTTCAGTCATTAGTGTTTAATGCGTCAAATGTATTCTTGAGATGGTCTCTAAACTCAGGTGGGATATTCTCAAGGTCGTACTTTGGCTCTCGTGGACTTGTTCTAATTTTATTCAGTTTTAACTGGAACTTGCATATGAGTATTTGATGATCTGATCTGCATTCAGCCCTTGGTCTTGTTCTGACTGATGATACTGAGCTTTTCCATCGTCTCTTTCCAAAGACGTAGTCGATTTGATTCCTGTGCGTTCCATCTAGCAAAGTCCATGTTTATAATCGCTGTTTATGTTGGTGAAAAGAGGTATTTGCAATGAAGAAGTCATTGGTTTTGCAAAATTCAATCATGCAATCTCTGGCATCCATTCTATCACCAAGGCCTTATTTTCCAACTACTGATCCTTCTTTGTTTCCAACTTTTGCATTCCAATCACTAGTAATGATCAGTGCATCCTGATTCCATGTTTGATCAATTTCAGACTGCAGAAGTTGGTAAAAATCTTCAATTTCTTCATCTTTGGCCTCAGCGGTTGGTTCACAAATTTGAGTAATAGTTGTATTAACTGTTCTGCCTTGTAGGCATATGGGTATTATCCTATCATTGACAGCATTGTACTTCAGGATAGATCTTGAAGTGTTCTTTTTGATGACAAATGCAATGCCATTCCTCTTCAAGTTGTCATTCCCAGCATAGTAAACCATATGATTGTCTGATTCCAAATGACCAATACCAGTCCATTTCATCTCACTAATGCCTAGGGTATCGATCTTTATGCATTACATTTCATTTTGGATGATTTCCAATTTTTCTAGATTCATGCTTCGGACATTCCAGGTTCCGATTATTAATGGATGTTTGCAGCTGTTTCTTCTCATTTTGAGTCGTGCCATGTCAGCATATGAAGGTCCTGAAAGCTTGACTCCATCCTCATCATTAAAGTCGACTCTACTTTGATGAGGCAGCTCTTCCCCAGTCGTCTTTTGAGTGCCTTCCAAGCTGAGAGGCTGATCTTCTGGTGCAATGTCAGAGAATGTTCCCCTGCTATTCGTAAGGTTTTCACTGCCTAATTCTTTTCAGAAGTAGACTGCCAGGTTGTTCTTCCTAGTCTGTCTTAGTCTGGAAGTTCACTTGAAACCTGTCTGCCATGGATGACCCTGCTGGTATTTGAACACCAGTGGCATAGCTTCCAGCATCACAGCAACACACAAGTCCCCACAGTATGACAAACTGACAGAAACAGTTTATCATTGCTTCTATTTTACAGATGTGGAAACTAAGTTCCAGAAGGGTTAAGTAGGAGGTGAGTGGTAAGTGGTAGAGCCATGATTGCAACCTGAGTGACCCGATTCTGGAACCTGCTCACATAACTTCCCTGCTACCAACTGTTTAAAAACCAAAGGGTATCTTTCAATAAGTAGTCCTCTGACATATATATGAAAAGCAACAGCTTTTATATATCATATCAATAACCAATTTGAAAATATCATGGGGAAAAAAAATTCTACTTACCATCAAAAAAAAAACCCATTGCCGTCAAGTCGATTCCAATTCGTAGCGACCTATAGGACAGAGTAGAACTGCCCCATAGAGTTTCCAAGGAGTGCCTGGCAGATTCAAACTGATGACCCTTTGCTTAGCAGGTTTAGCACTTAGCCACTACGCCACCAGGGTTTCCCTGTTTGCCATGGCAACTATAACTATGTATTACCAAGCAGCCAATTTAAAAAGACTAGCATAAGGAAAATTTCAAACTGTACTGAGAGACAGAGAAGACTTGAATAAATGGAGAGACATTCTGTATTTGTAGTTTAGAAGTCAATATTGAAAAGATGTCAATTATTCTCAAACCAACCTAGAAATGTAGTCTAAATCCCAAATTATTAACATTTTGTCAGAACTTGCCAAATTGTTCTTTTAAGAAAAATACTTCGTTTCAAAAGCTCATTATATAAAAAAATGACAAATGTGTCATCAAACATTTCCTTCAGAACTAATCACTCTTTATAGTTTGGATTATACTCTTACACACATGCACACACACACTTTTTTTTTTTTATATATAAAGAGACCATTTTTCTCATTCTGTGCTGCAATTTTTCTCACTTATCAATATGTCTTGGACATCTTTCCAAGCTATTAATACACAACTGGATATATGATCCTTGGCTGGCAGTTTTTCTCCTTCAGTTCTCTATATATGTCATCCCATTGCCTTCTTGCCTGTATGGTTTGTGCTGAATAGTCTGAACTTATTTTTATTGATTTTCCTTTGTAGGAGACATTTCTTTTATCCCTGGCTGCTTTTAAAATTTTCTCTTTATCTTTGGTTTTGGTAAGTTTGATGATAATACGTCTTGGTGATTTTCTTTTTGGATCAATCTTAAATGGGGTTCGATGAGCATCTTGGATAGCTATTCTTTCGTCTTTCTTGATGTCAGGGAAGTTTTCTGCCAACAGATCTCCAACTATTCTCTCTGTGTTTTCTGTTATTCCTCCCTGTACTGGAACTCCAATCACATGCAAGTTATTCTTCCTGGTAGAGTCGCACATAATTCTTAGGGATTCTTCATTTTTTAAAATTCTTTTATCTGATTTTTTTTCAGATATATTGGTGTCAATTCCCTGGTCCTCCAGATCCCCCACTCTGCATTCCAATTGCTCGAGTCTGCTCCTCTGACTTCCTGTTGCGTTGTCTAAATCTGTAATTTTATTGTTAATCTTTTGGATTTCTGAATGCTGTCTCTCTATGGATTCTTGCAGCTTATTAATGTTTCCACTATGTTCTTGAATAATCTTTTTGATTTCTTCAACTGCTTTATCAGTGTCTTCCTTGGCTTTTTCTGTAGATTGCCTTATTTCATTTATGACGTCTTCCCTGATGTCTTGAAGCATTCTGTAAATTAGTTTTTTATATTCTGCATCTGGCAATTCCAGGATTGCATCTGCATTTGGGAAAGATTTTGATTCTTTAGTTTGGGGAGTTGTAGAAGCAATCATGGTCTGCTTCTTTATGTGGTTTGAAATTGACTGCTGTCTCCAAGCCATCTATAAGAAATTGTAATGATTTATTTTATATTTGCTCACTGAGTCTTATCTTGTTTTGTTTTCTTTCAATGTACGTAGATGGGCTACTAGATTGCACTGTCTTGATTATTCTAGCCCTTGAATCACTTCTGTCCTATTACCAGCTGGTTTGGGCTGTTACCAGATATAGAAGCCTAAGAATCCATTCACTATTCTTTAGTAGAATCTGATTTTGGGTCACCAAGTGTGTGGTGCAGACTGTCACCTATCCACCTAGAGGAGTAGTGGTGATAGTTGCGTGCACCAGATTCTAGTGGCAGGAGGGGGTCACACTCCAGGGGGGGCAGGATGCTGACAGGCTTCCCCCAAATGCCAGTGAGGAAGTGTATCTCTCTTCCTAAAGCACTTTGGTGGGTGGGCTCTGCAGCTGTACCTGAGGCACCCAATGTATGCACTTCTACAGATTGGTAGGTGTCACCATCCTCAGACCCCTAAGGCAGGAGGCTAGGTGGTCTGGGGGGAGCTTCAGCCCTCAGGTCCCCGTTGTGGGTCAGTGAGGGCTCTGTTTAATATGCAGAGATATCAGACCTGGGAAACTTGTCTTTCCAGTAATCCGCTAAAACAATTACAGTCAGATCACTATCAGATTTGCCTTTGCATTATAATAGCCACCTTGTTGCCTGTAGGGATGAAAGCCCAAGACTGTGGATCTCATATGCTTGGCTGGAGGTGGTTCTGTATTTTTAGTCCAATTTCAGGAAGTCTGGGAAGGATTTTTGGTGCCTGGGTTTTTTGTTGCTGCTTCTGTCTGGCCAGGAGAATGGGTTAGGAAAAGACCAAAAGATAAAAAAACGGCAGAGCACTTCACTCTCTGGCTCAGGACATTCCAGTGTTAATGAAGCTGCTTGGGAAGGGTAGGGGAGGGATCAGAAAAATAGGAGAGGGTAGCACCCTGGAATATAGAGAAAGTTACTTATCTTGCTTGGGGATGACTGTTTTATCTGAGATTCCTGAGGGGTGTGTAGCCTGTGTGCCTTGGCTGGGTCGATTTGCCCCTGAGGGTCAGGCCTGCGTCCTGTGCTTGTGCTGTCTCAGAAGCCGTGGTCAGTTCCTCCTCTCCCAGCCCAAAGCCCAGTGCCAAGGTTCCCAGGCTGGGACGCTGCACTCCAGGCTCCCAAACCAGTCACTGCCTCCTGGCGACTTCTTCTGTCAGCTGTGTTGCCGTGCTGCCTGTGTGCACTGCCTGGGCTTCCCCCGAGGTCAATTCTGGGTGCTAGGGCTGGTTCCCCTGTTTGTGCCGTCTCAGATTCAATTCAGGAGGCGGGGCCAGGATGGCTATCTAGTCAGAAGCTTCCCCTGAACCCCCTTGCAACAAAGATCCAAAAAAACAAGTGAATCGATTACATATATGACAATCTACGAAACCTGAGAATCAAACACAGAACTAAGGAATCGATCTGAGTGACAGAGGAGCAAGAGACAGTGCAGAAGCAGTGACGAGTTGCCGAGCCCACGCAGCACCTCAGCTCCGATTCCTCGGCACCGTTCTTCAGTGCAAATGTGGCAGGGCTGATGGTGGTTTCCTGAGACACAGCAGATTCAGCAAAAGAACGCAAGCTAAGTGGCACACCCCTGACCCTGTGGTGTGTCTACAGCAGGGCTGGCCACAGCATTTTAGAAGCAGCTGCTTCAGTGAAAAAAGGCAAATGAAGTGCCGGCACCCCGACCCCCTGGTGTGACAGCCGCTGGTCTGGCTGTGGAGTTTAGGACAAAGCTGCTTTAGCAGAAGAAGGCAAGCACGGAATGCAGCTCTAACCCCTGGGGCCATGTTGGTGGGTACTAGCCAGTGCACACAGGCTACATGCATCCTGGAATCTGTGATAAAAGAGCACTCTCGGTACAAGATACATGATTTTGTCTAATTTACCACATGGATCTAATAGCTCTTCCTTCTGAAAGTACTCTCTCCTATCTATCTGATGCCTCCCGCCTCTGCGCAGCAGGCTTCATTAGGAGGTGAATTCCCTGGGCCTGGGATAGAATCTGTTGCACCCTCTCTGAGCCATTCTCCAGGCGTGGGAGATGGAGCCAATTAACAAACTTGGGGAAAATACTTTCCGAACTCCCCTAAACTGGAAGCTCAGAGCAGAAGTGCCTCCAGTCCAGGCATAAGTGATCCACAGACTTTGGCTTTCACCCCTACGAGGATCCAGGTGGCTATTATAATGCATGGGCAAATCTGTTAGAGATCTGACTGTAATGGTTTCAGCTGTGTGGTGGAGAGGCAGGTTTTGGAGGTCCGAAACTACTCTGCCTATTAAACAGAGCCCTCACCTACCCACAGCAGGGACCTGAGGGCTGAGGCTCCACCCATGCCACCTAGCCACTCATGAAAGGGGTCTGAGGATAGTGGTACCTACCAGTCTTTACAGGGATAAGCACTGGTTGCCTAAGGTACAGCTAAAGAGCCCACCCACCAGAGCACTCTAGAGAACAGAGACTCTCCTTCCTCACTGACATTTGGGGGAAGACTGTCAGCACCCTGCCATCCTCAGAGTGTGACCCCCTGCTGCTACCAGAAGCCAGTGCATACAACCACTATCACTACCCCTCTAAGACAGTAGGTGAGAGCCTACACCACGCACTAGGTGACCAACTGTCAGTACACCTGAGCTGAATCTACACAAGAATAGTGAACGGACTGTTAGGCTTATATACCTGGTAACAGTTCTAACCATCTGGTAACAGGACATAAGTGCTTCAAAAAAAAAAAAAAGGGTCCAATAATCAAGTTAGCACACTCTAGTAGTCTATTTGGGTATATTGAAACAAAAGAAAGCAAGAAGCTAGGACACAGTGAGAAAACATAAAATAAATTATTACAAGAACTTACAGATGGCTCAGAGACAGCAGTTGATATCAAATCACATAAAGAAGCAGACTGTGATGGCTTCAACAAACTCCCAAAAACAGAGAATCAAGGACTTTCCCGGAGGAAGATGTATTCCTGGAATTGCCAGATGTACAATACAAAAGATTAATATACAGAACACATGAAGACATCAGGGATGACATCAGGCAATATACAGAAAAGCCAAGGAACACACAGATAAAGCAGTTTAGAAATTAAGATTATTGAAGAATATAATGAAAAATTTAATAAGCTGCAAGAATCCATAGAGACAGCATTCAGAAATTCAAAAGATTAACAATAAAATTATAGAATTAGAAACACAATAGGAAGTCAAAGTAACAGAATTGAGGAGGTGGAATGCAGAATTGAGGAGATGGAGGATAAGGTGCTTGGCACCAAGATACTTGAAGAAAAATCAGAAAAAAAAATTTTTTTAAAGTGAAGAAACTCTTAAGAATCACATCAGACTCTATCAAGAAGAATAACTTGTGAGTGATTTACATACAAGAACAGGGAGGGATAAGAGAAAATACAGAGAGAATTGTTGAAGGTGTGTTGGCAGAAAACTTCCCTGACATAGTGAAAGATGAAAGGATATCTATCCTAGAACCCCATACACTGTAGGTCCCAAAAGTCACCAAGACATATTATCATCAGTCTTGCCAAAACCAAAGATAATGAGAAAATTTTAAGAGCAGTCAGGGATAAGCAAAAACATCATCTACAAAGGAGAATGAATAAGTTCGGACTACTCGGCAGACACAATGTAGGCAAGAATGCAGTGGGAGGACATATATGGAGCATCAAAGGAGAAAAATTGCCAGCCAAGAATCATATATCCAGCAAAACTGTCTCTCAAATATGAAGGTGAAATGAAATCATTTCCAGATAAACACAAGCTTAGGGAATGTGCAAAAACCAAACCAAAAGTACAAGAAATAATAAAGGGAATTCTCTAGTTAGAAAATCAATAATGTTAGATATGAACAGAGCACTAGGACACAGAACAGAGCATTCAGACATCAAGTCAGATAGGGAGATCACAAAAACAAAGATAAAAAAAGCTGAAAACAGGAAATCAGTGATGTTATTATGTGAAAGATGACAATAATCAATAAAGAGGGACTAAGTAAGGAAGCCCCCACATGTCTGTCAGTTTGTCGTACTGTGGGGGCTTGTGTGTTGCTGTGATGTTGGAAGCTAGCCACTGGTATTCAGACACCAGTAGGGTAACCCATGGAGGACAGGTTTCAGCTGAGCTTCCAGAGTAAGACAGACTAGGAAGAAGGACCCGGCAGTCTACTTGTGAAAAGAATAAGCCAGTGAAAACCTTATGAATAGCAGTGGAACATTGTGTGATATAGTGCTGGAAGATGAGCTCCCCAGGTTGGAAGGCACTCAAAAGATGAGTGGGGAAGAGCTGCCTCCTCAAAGTACAGTGGACCTTAATGATGTAGATGGAGTAAACCTTTCGGGGCCTTCATTTGCTGATGTGACATGAGTTAAAATGAGAAGAAACAGCTGCAAACATCTGTTAATAATTGGAACCTGGAATGTATGAAGTACGAATCTAGGAAAATCGGAAATCGTCAAAACTGAAATGGAATGCATAAACATCGATACCCTAGGCATTAGTGAACTGAATGGACTGGTATTGGCCATTTTGAATTGGACAATCATATAGTCTACTGTGCTGGCAATGACAACTTGAAAAGGAATGGTATTGCATTCATTGTCAGAAAGAACGTTTCAAGATCTATCCTGAAGTACAACGCTGTCAGTGATAGGATAATATCCATATGCCTACAAGGAAGACCAGTTAATGAGACTATTATTCAAAATTACGTACCAACCACTAGGGCCAAAGATGAAGAAATAGAAGATTTTTATCAGCTGCTGCAGTCTGAAATTGATTGAACATGCAATCAAGATGCTTTGATAATTACTGGTGATTGGAATGCGAAAGATGGAAACAAAGAAGAAGGATCAGTAGTTGGAAAATATGGCCTTTGTGATGAACAATGTGTGAAAAATGCCGGAGATCGAATGATAGAATTTTGCAAGACCAGCAACTTCTTCATTGCAAACATTTTCCTTCACCAACATAAATGGTGACTATACACATGGACCTCGCCAGATGGAACACACAGAAATCAAATTGATTACATTAAAAAAAAAAAAAAAAAATTTTTTTTTTTTTGTGGAAGAGACTATGGAAAAGCTCAATATCATCAGTCAGAACAAGGCCAGGGGCCGACTGTGGAACAGACCATCAATTGCTCATATGCAAGTTCAAGCTGAAAGTGAAGAAAATCAGAGCAAGCCCACGACAGCCAAAATATGACCTTGAGTATATCCCACCTGAATTTAGAGACCATCTCAAGAATAGATTTGACGCATTGAACACTAGTGACCAAAGACCAGACGAGTTGTGGAGTGACATAAAGGACATCAACCATGGAGAAAGCAAGAGGTCACTGAGAAAACAGGAAGGAAAGAAAAGACCAAGGTGGATGTCAGAGGAGACTCTGAAACTCGCTCTTGAGCGTCGAGCAGCTAAAGCAAAAGGAAGAATTGATGAAGTAAAAGAACTGAACAGAAGATTTCAAAGGGGCTCTCGAGAAGACAAAGTATTATAAGAACATGTGCAAAGAGCTGGAGATGGAAGACCAAAAGGGAAGAACACGCTCGGCCTTTCTCAAGCTGAAAGAACTGAAGAAAAAATTCAAGCCTCGAGTAGCAACACTGAAGGATTCCATGGGGAAAATATTAAACGACGCAGGAAGCATCAAAAGAAGATGGAAGAAACACACAGAGTCATTATACCAAAAAGAATTAGGCGATATTCAACTATTTCAAGAGGTGGCATATGTCAGGAACCGATGGTACTGAAGGAAGAAGTCCAAGCTGCTCTGAAGTCATTGGCGAAAAACAAGGCTCCAGGAATTGATGGAATATCAATTGAGATGTTTCAACAAACAGATGTAGCACTGGAGGTGCTCACTCGTCTATGCCAAGAAATATGGAAGACAGCTTCTTGGCCAACTGACTGGAAGAGATCCATACTTATGCCTATTCCTAAGAAAGGTGATCCAACCGAATGTGGAAATTATACAACAATATCATTAATATCACACACAAGCAAAATTTTGCTGAAGATCATTCAAAAACAGCTGCAACAGTACATCAACAGGGAACTGCCAGAAATTCAGACCGGTTTCAGAAGAGGACGTAGAACCAAGAATATCATTGCTGATGGCAGATGGATCCTGGCTGAAAGCAGAGAATACCAGAAGGATGTTTACCTGTGTTTTATTGACTATGCAAAGGCATTCGATTGTGTGGATCATAACAAATTATGGATAACATTGCGAAGAATGGGAATTTCCGAGCACTTAATTGTGCTCATGAGGAATCTTTACATAGATCAAGAGGCAGTTGTTCAGACAGAACAAGTGGATACTGATTGGTTTAAAGTCAGGAAAGGTGTGTGTCAGGGTTGTATCCTTTCACCATATTTATTTAATCTGTATGCTAAGTAAATAATCTGAGAAGCTGGACTATACGAAGAAGAACAGGGAACCAGTATTCGAGGAAGACTCATTAACATCCTGTCATATACAGATGACACAACCTTGCTTGCTGAAAGTGAGAGGACTTGAAGCACTTGCTGATGAAGACCACAGCCTTTAGTATGATTTATACCTCAACAGGAAGAAAACAAAAATCCTCACAACTGGACCAATAAGCAACATCACGATAAAGGCAGAGAAGACTGAAGTTGTCAAGGATTTCATTTTATTTGGATGCACAATCACGTCTACCGAAGCAGCAGTCAAACAATCAAAAGATGCATTGCACTGGGAAAATCTGCTGCAAGAGATCTCTTTAAAGTGTTAAAAAGCAACGATGTCACTTTAAAGTCCTTAAGGACTAGGGTATGCCTGACCCAAGCCATGGTGTTTCCAGTTGCTTCATATGTGAAACCTGGCCAATGAATGCCTTTGAATTATGGTGTTGGCGAGGAATATTGAATATACCACAGGCTGCCAGAAGAAGGAATAAATTTGCCTTGGAAGAAATACAGCCAGAATGCTCCGTAGAAGCAAGGATGGCGAGACTTTGTCTCGCTTATTTTGGACATGTTATCAGGAGGGACCAGTCCCTGGAAGATATCACGCTTGGTAAAGTAGAATATCAGGGAGAAAGAGGAAGCCCCTCAATGAGATGGATTGACACAGTGGCTGCAACAGTGAGCTCAAGCATAACAACGATTGTGAGGGTGACACAGGACTGGGCAATGTTCTTTCTGTTGTACCTAGGGTCACTATGAGTCATAATTGACTTGACAGCACCTAACTACAACAACACCACCTTTCAATCTTCATTTCACTCTCTTCCCCTCTCACACCTAGTTAAACTATTTTCTCTTCCCCAGTGTTACATGCTTCCGTGCTTTTTATATGGCCTGTTCCCCCTCTTGGCTGGCAAGCTCTTACTAGTTCTTTGGAATTCAGTTAAGGCATTACTTCTTGCAAAAATTCTTCCCTGATTCCATCAATCAGAAGTGGTGGTCCTATTTGCTTTCTTGCCATGATGTGTGCCTCACTTGCAATACAACACTTTTTAATCTTGAATTGTGATGGCTTACTTCTCTTCTAAAATGAGCTGAAAGACAGGGCTCATGGAGTGTGTTTGTTGAATGAATGAGATCTGATCCCTCACCTTAGGCGTGCTCCTAATTTCCTGTGCTGCCCTCCAAAGGTTACCTGCTTTCCAGCTCCAAATCTGTAACTGTAAAACACAAGGGTTGGGTGGACCACGTGGAATCTCCAGCTCTGTTATCGTGGTCTTATACCAGTTTGGAATTTCCAAATATTTTGTTCAGTAAGAACTTTGTCCATTTATATTTATGTTGTTTACTACATGTATACAACACGATGTTTCCTTACATAAGCCATTCTCTTTCCTTTGTGGCTAAGCTTGCTTATTGTGAACTCTCCTTCTAAAAAATAAACTTCTTGGGAGTGGTTCACGGAGTTTTGACTGTATTTATAACGTTTTCTTTCATGAGTTGAAGGGGGGGTATAGAAGGCTATATCACATATTACCTACACATTTCTTAAGTCTGAAATATTTTTTTAAAAAGTAACAACCTATAGAGACCATGAAGAAAATCACTTGATCTAAGCTATGCCTTGTGTGTTAGGTTAAATCTAAATCTGTACAGGATTACACTGGATGACAAAAAAAAAAAAAAAAAAGCAACAGTTATTAAAACACAACTAAAACTCTTTGGTGGCAAGTTGATTCTGACTCATAGAAACCCTACAGGATACAGCAGAACTGCCCTATAAAGTTTCCAAGGAGCTCCTGGTGGATTTGAACTGCAGACCTTTTGGTCAGCGGTCATAGCACTTAACCTCTACGCCACCAGCATTTCCAAAAGACAGACACATAGGTATAAAATGTTAGAGAGAGTAAATTTTTGGATAACCTGTGAGTCTTTGTGAATGAAATCAATTGCATTTAGAGAAGCTGTTTATTGCTAGAGAGATAAAAGTGTAATTAGCAATTATAAAGGAGTCTACAGAGGTTTTGCTCACAACAGACCAATGGGTGGATTTCTGGGGACATGGCAAATTGGTGGGGTGTTTATATCTTATCTCTTTCTTTTCTTTTTCAAATATACCCAAATCTCTTGTTCAGCAATTTCTGGGGGGGGGGGGGGGGGAAGAAAAGTGCTTGCGATCACTCGGGGTTTATATCACATCCTAACATAGCCATTTCCTGAGACAGAATAGTCGAGTTATGTATGTGAGACAAGTAGACCAAGAAACAGAAAATGAATGAGGGCCTGGATGTCCTTTTTACAAATTCATATCCTCAGGTAAGCATCTCTTTGCTTCCTGTTCCCTCTCTTCATAATGATGACACCCGTAAAGAGAAAAACAAATGTTTTTTTTCCTAGTTAAATGTTCACATTATTCATGCTAGTTAAATATCGGTGAAATCTGTCCTTATTTTACCCAATAGATAGAGCTACAAGTTTACAAGGCAAAAAACATTCTTCCCCCATTTAGATGCTGTGAAATATATTTTTTAAAGCACCAGAGCTAGAAAGAAGCTAGTTTGAAGGGTCACGCATTGGGCTTCCGTATTTTTGGTGTCACAAATAAAGTCACTTTAGAAAAAGATGGCTGTTGTTAGCAGAGCGTTCTGAGGGGACCTCACTAATTGAGTTAAAAACTGAGTCAAGCTCCACTGCATTACACATCATTCCGTAGAAAAACTCTGTGCAACAACAGCATCCTGATGCCTCATTAAAAATAAAAATAATAATAATGACAGAACTTCATACAATCCCAGTAAAGAGAACTGAGAATCTCCTGGAGTTTTATAAAATGGAATGGCCCTCCTTTATTTAGCCAGCATGGCAAACTAATAGCATAGGTCTTCTACTTGAGGCCTTGCCTGTGTGTAGGTGCTCTCTATCAGGAGGTCCAGTTTGGACTCCCATTTAACCAATACTGACTTCAGGATCGTTACATGAGAGAGGTAACAGGAGGCTCTGGGGTGGGTCCTGGGAATCTGCATTTTAACAAGTACCCCTGGTGACTCTGTTGCACACTTTGGGAAGAGCCTCAGAGAATAACTGTTAATGATATTCAACCAGGAATTTGCTTTTGGTAAGTGGGGCAGAGAATAAGTGAAGACATCACTAGAGAGCTGGTCAGCTTGGCATGGTTAACAAAGATAACAGGTTCTTTCTGAAATATTTAGCTAATCAACTGGAATGAAACTGAGTTATGGACCTGGCTTTTCAGTTTGTACCACTGAACTGTCCTTGGTGTATTTATTTCCTGTGAGTTATTTTTGGCCTTTCTTATCTTTTCTCACATATTGTTTGCAAATCGCCCTCTGTTTTCACAGTCTTCATGTCATTAGTGTTCTGTGTTGCAGAGCTGACTGTTCCTTGGGAAGGAATGACTCCATTGATCTAGGAACTTATGCAGGTGTTCTCACACATGCTGGATAGCAAATCGCCTGCAGAGCTTTTTAAACCTATAGCTACGCAGGTTCCACGCCTCACCCCAATCAGAATCTCTGGGCACAGGGGCCCAAAATCTATACCCTTAAAAACCTTTACTGTACAGCCACGCGTGAGAACCACTGATTTAATGATAAACCCAAAATCAAACCCATTGCCACTGAGTTGATTGTGACTCATAGCGATCCTATACGACAGAGTAGAACTGCCCCACAGGGTTCCCAAGGTTGTAATCTTCACAGAAGCAGGTCACCACATCTTTCTCCCATGAAACGGCTGGTGGATTTAAACCACCAACCTTTGGGTTAACAGCCGACCACTTTACCACCGAGCCACCAGAACTCGCCAGTTTAATGGTAAAACCAACTCAAACCAAACTCATTGCCATCAAGTTGATTCTGACTCATAGCGACCTTAGAAGACAGCAAAGGAGATTTTCTCTGAGACTTCAAATGTTTTTTTCTTGCTTGGACATCTATTTATTCCTGCTGTAACCAGAACTGGTGCTATACTTGATTTAATGTGCTCCCAGAAACTCTGATTTTGTGCTATGCCTGGCCTGATACTGAGCAATGTGATGAACAATGTCCAAGGTTACTCACTGGGCTTCACTTCTAGCACTAAGACACACTGACAAGGATGAAGTTCTCTCTAAGTGGCAGTTTAGTCCCCTTGATGAATAGTGAGAGAGAACTGCTTGAAGCAATGTGGTGGAATATCACACCACCTGGTCTGAAGGTTTTAGACAATTTAGCACTTAGACTCTTGAGCCACATCAGTACAACAAACTGGGTAATAAGAGCTTGGCTATGCTGAACCACAAAGCTTCTAGATGGCCAGTCTGTACACTAAGTTCAGGTCAAGTTTGAGAGATTTTAGAGGCAATGGGCTTCTTGACGTCCTGACTCTGGAATTACGGAAGAGCATCTGGGAAAATTTTTAAGACTTCTAAGGCAGGTTTGCTATGGCTGCTAACCAAAAGGCCAGCAGTTCGAATCCACCAGGTGCTCCTTGGAAACTCCACAGGGCAGTCCTACTCTGTCTTGTAGGGTCGCTATGAATCGGAATGGACTCGATGGCAGTGGGTTTTAAGGCAGGTTAGTGTACAACCACTCTAGCTTACACTGCAAGCATCAGGTCCCTGCATGTTTTTCCTATACTCCAAGTGCCCTTCCTGAACCTGCCCTTGTAGTTGTATGACAGACTGTAAATTACATAAAGTAGGGGGGACTTTATGCCAGAGTCTGGCCCAGCTGCCACTCAGAAACACATGCCCAATATTTCAGAACACAGTCCTGTTATTTCCAAGGATCATACAGTGTCCATTTCTACTTTCCATACCCCAACCCCAAGTTGGCATAGGTTGTTGTGCCTTAGCCTAAGGGTGGGTGGTGTGGGAATTAAACACAGCACAGTGGTGAAAGGTCAGGGGTTCCAATCCACCAGCTGCACCTGGGACAAAGCAGTCTGCTTCCCTAAAGATTTACAGCCTTGGAAACCCTATGGGACATTTCTACTCTGTCCTGTAGGGTCCTATGAGTCCAAATTGACAGCACAGCAGTGGGTTTGGTTCGTGGGTTTTTTCCCTCAGCAGGTGCCCAAACTATGAGTGTCACCAGGACACCCCCTGCTTAGTCAGTCACTGGAATGCTCTGCCTCACTGGAGGAAGAGGTCTCAAAACTTTAAAATAACATGGGGCAGGTGTAAAACCGACGCTTTCTGACAGATTTCCTTAAAATGTTGCTCCTCGAGGGTGGTCCTCGGACCAGGCGCATCATCACCACCACCTGGGAGCTAGTTAGAAAGGTGGACTCTCAGGTCCCTACCCCAAACTTACTGGATCTGAATCCGCATTTTAACAAGGTACCCAGGTGATGACTATTATTAGGATGTTAGGAACTATAGATGTAGCAAATGATCAATCAATCAGTCCCCGAACACGGATCCTCAGTCTTCTGCGCACGTCTCACACCTCTCTGCACTGTAGCAGCTGAGCCCCCAGGGACTTGGGAGCAGGCGGCCCAGGGCTATTTCGTGATTGGCTGCTGTGGCCACGTGACTGCCGCTGGGCCTCCCGTGCGAGCGGATTGGCTCTCGCGGCCGCTGACCGACAGGGCCGGGGCGGGCCAGAGCCTGGTCGGAGGGTCGCGCGCGTGGACCCGAGGGGCGAAGGCGGGAGAGCCTAGTGCGCCTGCGGGAGCGGCAGGGTTTTTCCCCCCCTCGCCAGCCGTCGGCGGAAGCCGGAGCGTTTCTTCCGAGGTGAGCCACGCCGCGGGGCTGCCGGTCCCCTCGCACGTTCGCCCGGTCGGGCGAGCGGGATGGGCGGGGCGGGGCGGGGTGAGCGGGATGGGCCTGGCAGGGCGGGTGGGGGTTCACACGCCCCTCCACCACCCCGGGATCCCCGATTCTGAGGTGGACGCAGACCCTCTTCCCTGGTGCGGGCGGGGTGGGGGCGGCTTGACCTGGAGACCGAGCCCGACCGAGCCCGAGTGCCTCCCGGAGAAACTTCTCTGGCCGCTCGACCTGCAGGCGAGCCCTCGGCCCAGGTTCCCCGCAGTTGGACGCTCTGAGTGGGCTGAAGGGCCCAGGTTCCCCGCAAGTGGGCGCTCTGAGTGGGCTGCAGGGCCCATGTTCCCCGCAGTTGGGCGCTCTGAGTGGGCTGCAGGGCCCATGTTCCCCGCAGTTGGGCGCTCTGAGTGGGCTGAAGGGCCCAGGTTCCCCGCAATTGGGCGCTCTGAGTGGGCTGCAGGGCCCAGGTTCCCCGCAGTCAGGCGC
Organism: Elephas maximus indicus; assembly: GCF_024166365.1. Lineage (NCBI taxonomy): Eukaryota > Metazoa > Chordata > Mammalia > Proboscidea > Elephantidae > Elephas > Elephas maximus. The sequence goes on from NC_064845.1 coordinate 28,116,599, forward strand.
TCTGAGTGGGCTGAAGGACCCAGGTTCCCCGCAGGTGGGCGCTCCGAGTGGGCTGCAGGGCCCATGTTCCCCGCAGTTGGGCGTCTGAGTGGGCTGCAGGGCCCATGTTCCCCTCAGTTGGGCGCTCTGAGTGGGCTGAAGGGCCCAGATTCCCCGCAATTGGGCGCTCTGAGTGGGCTGCAGGGCCCAGGTTCCCCGCAGTCAGGCGCTCTGAGTGGGCTGAAGGACCCAGGTTCCCCGCAGGTGGGTGCTCTGAGCGGGCTGCAGGGCCCAGGTTCTCCGCAGTTGGGCGCTCTGAGTGGGCTGCAGGGCCCATGTTCCCCTCAGTTGGGCGCTCTGAGTGGGCTGAAGGGCCCAGGTTCCCCGCAGTTGAGCGCTCTGAGTGGGCTGAAGGGCCCAGGTTCCCCGCAGGTGGGCGCTCTGTGTGAGCTGCAGGGCCCATGTTCCCCGCAGTTGGGCGCTCTGAGTGGGCTGCAGAGCCCAGGTTCCCCGCAGTTGGATGCTCTGAGTGCGCTGCAGGCCCAGGTTCCTCGCACTTGGGCGCTCTGAGTGGGCTGAAGGGACCCAGAGATTCGTTACAAAGGTAAAAATGTTCTAAGCAGCCAGGTGCTGGTGGAGCAGATCTAAATGAGAGGCTTAACTGCTGACTGGTAAATGTGAGGAAGGAAATGCCTGCAGTGAACTGCGGACAGGATCAGCACACTGAGATTCTTGTTCAGGAAGACAGGATTTTGTGTGTGTGTGTGTGTGGGGTGGGGGGTCGCTGTAAACTGAGGCTTTTCTGGGGCTGTTCAAGAGGGAAATTAGTTATTTTCAGCATGTTACTGGGCTGTAGGGTGAGGAAGGCAGGGTCTAAATTAAGCCTCTTCAGACTTCCTCAGTTCTTTGAAGTGTGTGTTTGAAGAAGACCATTTGGCTGGCAGAAGAGGGATGTGTGGGGAGGGAATATCTCCTGTAAACCACGCTTTGAAAATGGGAGGTGCGTGCAGGAGTTTAAGAGCAGATTAAAACTGCAGGGTATCCCCTACCTCTCTCCTCCATTTCCGCAGACCTGCAATACGAAGGGCATAGTGTACATCCTTATAGTGAAACATAAAAAGTCCCTTCAGTTTTCCAGTGGTTAACTCGTGTTAATTTTACTGTATTCTGGAGTTTGAATGTAATCCACTTAGAATTTATTCTGGCATGAGATTGACAAAGATTTATATTTACCTGATTCCTTGGAGACACCCTGATACCTTTTCCAAGCCCTTTTATTCCTCTTCTCCCTACAAATTTGTTTCTTTAGGAAACACTATGATTTTCAAACATGTAAAACATACTCCAGAGATGGTTTATCCAATAAGCAAGGTACACACGGGAATCTGTAGTCAAAATTTTCCCTGTTTTTCACCACATCAAAGGTGTGATGAAACCCCCATGAAATTGTTCACTACTGATTCGTGAGTAAACACAATTAACCCTGTTGTACACCTTGCTTACTGGCTAATCCACCCTTGCATACTGGCAAAATGTCTATACTTGATAGGCAATCAATTAGCTTGGCAAGTTAAAAAAAAAAATTGAAGACGGAGCACTTGGATCTGTTAGAGAGATGAGAACTCTGAGGTGAATGGAAGTAAAAGAAGTTGCAGCGAAGCTCAAGCTCGCTGGGAACAACTGTCCCTAGTAAAGTGAAATATAGGTTGTCGGCTAATAGTTTGGAACACAAAGCAAATTATTGGTAATAACTTAAAATTTTGTCTAAAATTTTTAAGTTGGTGATGGTGAGGGAAGGAATTCTGAAGGTTGAGAGAGGTGGTATAACTTGAAAAAGTATATGCTTTTAGATCTAAAAAAGAAAATGTCATTTTTGTCGTGCAGGCAATCCCCGGATTAAGAAGGAGCTGCCTTCCTAAATCTGTCTTTAAGTTGAATTTGTACATAAGCCGGAACAGTTAGGTATGGTTTGTATCTAATGTTAGTTAGCCAAATGTTTGTCTTAGCACGTAGTGTTCCTTTTGTAGACATAAAAAGCATTATAGAATCATTTCCAGATACACTCAAATATCTTAAACATGATAATATGGTGATAATAAGTGTTTTAATGCTCTTTGCAAAGTAGCACCTGTTTATTATTACGAGCCATTGTATATACCTCAAATTTTTAATATAAATAGGCTTTATGGGGATTGGTTTGTAACTACAGGTTGTATGTTAGTGGGACGTTTGTAACTGGGGACTGCCTGTGAAAACTACACAAAGGGCGTGCAGTTCTTACGTTCACCTGTGGAAGGGGCTGTGAAAAGGTTGAAAAACACTGATCAGGTTAAGCAAGGGAAACCAGGAAGATTGGCAGGCTGAGTGCATCTTGAGGGACGCAGCATGTATCAGTGACCTATAGCACAAGGGTTTACTCTCTGAATCAATGAAAGCTCAGTAGTGTTACTTTCAAAACAATAACAAAATCATTTCCTTCCTGTCCTTTCTGTCCCTTGGGTTAGGCACGGGGAGGATGGAGAGTGAATGAAAGATTAGAGTCCGACTTGCATGCCTAAGCAGTAGTATCCCTTGAGAAGGATCTGTGTCACATTGTGTACATGTAAGAGCCTTCACATTGGGAGGGATCTGAGCACCTTCCTTAGAATGTAAGGTAGAGCTAGATAGCATAGCTACAGGTGGGGGCTGGGAGTGCTGTTATCTGATACTGAAGCAGTGGGGGAAAAGGAGAGCCAGGAAATGTTGAATTCAGTAAGGCTTTTGCATTTGCAAGATTGAGGAGGCATTTCCAGGCAGAACTGCCTCATTGTTGGCCAGCCTGGCTTTGCTTTACATGGCTTCCAGACGACCTGCCAGTCACAGTGGAGGCTCCTGTGGAGGTTACACATCTCAGATGGTAGCTTATACTTATGATGTGCTCTAGAAAAGAAAGGCTCCTAAAGACAGAAGTCTAGGCTGCCATTCCTGTCACCCATGGGCTTCCAGAAAGCAGATTGTGCCCTCCCTACCAGCAGGTGGCACTGCTGTCTCTGGGAGTTCCTGGAGGAGGTGAAATAATGGAGCTGGCAAACTAGCAGTGTGTAGCCTCTAGTCTACAGGATCTTGAGAGGCTTTGTGAGATCTCAGTGAAAGAGAAGCTCAAAGAAAATAGTTGTGAAAGCCAAATTGTTTACGTAAGGTTGAAATAATGGGTTTTGTGGAGACTGAGGGATGGTTGCGGTTACTTTGCTAGGGGTGTGTGTGTGTTTGCATGTGTAGTGTGGGAGAAGGCAGGATGTAACCTAACAATTAAGCATCATAATACAGGTTTTGAATTTTGGGTTGCATAAATTGGGTAATTGAACCTGAAGTTGAAATCATGAGTCAATTAAAATTCCCCATAACTTCATAGTTTCTAATTCGTTGCATGTAAACCTAGCCTACACACATGGGTGGGATTCTGGAAACATACATGTGACTTTTAAACCTGATCAATATCCAGTAATTATAAACCTTGAAGGTAGGGGTGAATGTTGGTTAATTAGTATATTTCAGGGCTGGCACAGAAGGCAGGTCAAAGTTATTCTGAAATCAGTTTCTTCTAGAACTTGGAACTTTCTAATAAGTATGGATTTTCTTAAATTCTGTCCCTTTGAGGTTGTATTCACAACCCAAAACTTGAACATTGGTTTTATTGACCTCACGAGCCATGGTTCATTCATCCATTCTCTTTTCTGAAATAACTAGATGGCTGTTCTTTGAGGTGAATTTTGTATACATGATGTTTGAGGGAGATGGGTGCTGTTGCCAGTGAAAGGGAGGTTACAGTGTATAATGAGGACCTCAGCTTTGACCCTGACCCAGGTAGAGTACACTGCCTTTGGTGCCAGTATGCCAGTCACCTGCTTCTTCTTTCAGTTCGTATTCTATGTTCAGCTTATTGAAGATTTATTTCTGTCTCTCTTCAAATGAACTGATGAGCTTGTTTTTACTAGCAATGACAAATCCTAAAATTCTGCTGGTGCTAGCTCAACATTGTTAGTCATTAAAAAATTTAGGGAGATGCAAATCAAAACCACAAAGACATACCACCTCACCCCCACTAGAATGGTATAATGAAAAAAAAAAAGAGGAAAATAACAGGTGTTTGCAAGGATGTGGAGAAATTGGAACCCTCGTTCATTACTGGTGGGAATGCAAAATGCCATAGTCGCTGTGGAAAACAGTTTGGTGGTTCCTCAAAAAAGTTCAACATAGAGCTATCATATGAGCCAGCAGTTCCAATCCTAAGCATATGGCCCAAAGAATTGAAAGCAGGGATGCAAACAGCACCTAACAACAATAACAGCAATGACCCTCAGAGGAAGGCAGGGTATTTTACAGATGGGGAAATCAAGACTCAGAGTTAAGTAACTAAGGCAAGGTTACTGTGCTTGTGTCTTATCCCAAATTTCTTGCTCTAAACCTAATGCAGCCAGAATGCTCATTAGAAGTGAGGATAGCAAAACTTCATCTCACATGCTTTGGACATATGATCAGGAGGGTCGAGCCCCTGAAGAACATCATGCTTGGAAAAATAGAAGGTCACCAAAAAAGAGGAAAGCCCTCAATGAGATGGATTGACACACTGACTGAAACAGTGGGCTCAAAGACAGCAATGATTGTGAGGATGACACAGGACCAGGCAGTGTTTCATTCTGTTGTACACAGGGTCTCTGTGAGTCAGAATTGACGGCACCTAACAACAACAACAACAAACGTAATGCTGTCTTCCTGGTTGGGCTGGAGTCAGCCTTGTACAACAGAGATTCCTGGCTGCTGAGCAGTCCGTGTGGATAGCTCTAGCCCGCATAATGTGAGTGGAAGTGGGAGGTACTGAGATCCATTTCTAGGGAAAAGAGACAAACTCAACAAGATAACTCCCATGCAGCTCCTCCATTGTGTTTTCCACTCCTAGCTGGCTTGAAAGGAGTGAAGTCCCCAGAACAACCTTGGTCTTTGAGGGGAAGGGGAGATTGGTGTAGGCACAGGTATCTGGTTGCAGAAGGGGATCACGCTCTGAACAAGGCAGGGGGCTGCCAGCCGTCCCCCCGAGTGTCTGTGAGGAAAGTGTGTCCCTGTTCCCTAGGATGCAGAGTTCGGTGGGTTCTGCAGCTGGACCACGGGCACCGAATGCTTTTGGTTGTAAGGACTGGTAGGCATCACTTACCCTTGGACCCCTGTCGTGGGTGGCTAGGTGAGAAGGGTGGAGCCACCAGTCCTCAGGCCCCTGATGTAGGTAGGTGAAAACCCTGTGTAAGAGTCAAAGAGTTGTCAAACATCAAAAACCCACCTCTCCACCACATAGCTGAGACTGTTAAAGTCAGATCTCAAGCAGATGCACCGTTGCGGTCTACCAACAAGGGCCTAATCTGAAATGGGCCCACACAGCTCCATGCAGGGGTTAAAGGTATTCAAAGTTCACAGACCATTTGTGCCTGGACAGGAGCCGCTTCTGTCCTGAGCTCCCCAGCTTAGTGGAGCTGGTAGATTATTTTTTCCCCCAAGGCCGGGAGAATGGCTTAGGGTGTGCATCAGGACCTATCTCAGGCCCAGGGAAATCAATGGCCACTGAAGCTGGCTTGGTGGCTTGGGGGCACGGTAAAATAAACGCAAGTACTTAGCTTTTGCCGAGAGAGCTGTTCTTCTGTGGTTTGGGAGGTGTGAGTAGACTGTGCGGCTGGCTGTCTCTCCCTGAGGAAACCATGTCCTGAATGCCACCACCAGCCCTGCTGCAGTTGCTCTGGGGGATTGTGCCTGAGGGGCACTGGTTCCTGCCAAGTCAGGTCCAGCAACTCCTTGAAGCTTCTGACCCATCTCTCCGTCCCCCTGCCACTCAGTCTGACTTCTGAACTTTGCCTTTGGTGTTCAGGGATCCTCCCTTATCATATATATAACCATTTCACTTGTTTTTTCAGGTCTTTGTTGTAAGAGGGATCCTGGAAGCATCTGACTATTCCACCATCTTGGCCCCGCCTCACCCCAGAGCAACCTTAGAAATTGTTTTAGAGATGGCAAGACTTGTCAGCCTGGGTCCCTGGATCACTGCATTGAGGAGGCCCACCTCAGTGACAGACCTTTCACCTGTCCAGTATGTGTACAGGAGCTAGAAGTAAACTTTTATTTTGAGCTTGAACCATTATCTGTGTTTGGGTCTATTTCTTAAGCACTTAGCCAACTTTAACAAATACACTCGAGCAGTGACTTAGTAATTGAAGTCGTGGGTCTGTTGGCCTAATGCATTCATTCCTTTTTTTGTCTCTGGCAGTTGGTGATTGATTGATCATGGTCCAGCATGCAGAAGTGAGTGAGTGGTGAAAAGCAGCAGAGCTGATGGATTGTGAAGATGTATTTGAAGGCTGTCACACTGTCTACTTCAGGGTAAGGCAAAGGCAGTGGCTGCCAGTGTTACTCTGACTTTGCCAGGTCATAGGGACTCTTGTCTCTCCAGCCTCTTGGAGTTAGTGCAGTGGGATACCCTGCCTGTGAAAGGTTCCCAAAGCCTCTGTTGATTCAACTCATAGACACCATGCTTATGAATAATTGTGAAGAGAAAACCATTAGGTTTTGGGTGATAGGATGGAATTCGTTATGTGGGTGGAAATATCTCAGGCATCATTAGGGATTTATTGACATGAGACATGATTTTCCTAGAACCAGGGAAGGGTTGTTGAGACTTCCTGAGGCGTGTTGTCGAGAATGGAACCAGGTCTGATTGCCCTTTTCTTGTACCATATCAGGTTGTTAGCTCTGCCAACTCACATTCCCTCAACCACCATCCTCCTTCTCCGTGTATCACTTTCCTTAGCTGTTCTTTTGTTAATTACTTTTTCTAGAAAGGAAACAGCTTGCCAAAGAGTTGAGGATTCCAGGTTTGGTGGATAATAGCATTAGCAAAGCACATGGTTCTGCCAGTTCCACTTTATCCTTCATCAGTGGCAGTCACATGTCCATTTACTCATCTATTTACAGTTCTTGTTTTTTTTTAGTGAATCAGGCAAGGAGCCCTGGTGGCGCAAAGGCTAAGCACTTCGCTGCTAACCATAAGACTGACAGTTGAAACCCACCCAGCGGCTAGAAGAAAGACCTGGGAATCTGAAGGCAGCTAACAACAGTGAATCAGGCATTGGCATTGGGAGCATTATGACCAAGGCTGGCTTTGAGCTCTCATTTGTGCTGACGATTTTTGAGGCCAGAAGGAGAAAGTCAGTGTTTCGTGTACCCTTCTGAGAGTCCAGGTAGAAGTCTTGGAAGAAGGAGTAGAAAAGACACCACATCTCTTTTTGAGCTCTCCAGCTTCTCCAGCTTGAACTCAAAGCAGACTCCTTGAAGAGAAAATTAAAACTAATAGAAATCTAAGCAGAGCCAAGGATGGTTAGGAAAGAGGGACAGGGAGTGAAAAATTAAAAAAGAAATATTGTATTCAGCTTAAAAACTGGTTGGAGTGTTGTTTTCAGCTTACGATAGTAATTTGGAGCCCTTACTAGGTAATGTCCCATTGCCCAGCCTCAGACAGAGGGCAGCCAGAAAGGCTGATGTCCTTAGGTGCCTCACATGGCTTGGTAATGAATGTAATTTACTGAGCAAAAGAGACAACTAGGGGCTGTAGATCTCTGGAGATTCCCATCAATGTACATCATTACTGCTGTGGAGTGATGCATGTGTGTGGGGATGAGCAAAGCAGAGAAAAGGCAGCTGCAAGAGCATGTCAGCAACTGAAGAATCCAGGTGAGCAACCAGGCACAGGCAGACCACAGCTTAGGGGATGGAGGTTGCTAAGGAAAGGAGCTGGTCTTTGCCAGGTTTTCTCAATAAAGGAAAAGAGCTGGGCTTTGTGAGCTCTACTCATGTTCCTCTATGGCTCCCTATATCGTGTGTTTTAAAAAAATATATATATATTTTTTAAGAGTAACTAAAAAGTATTTTTTTTTTTAAGTATAACATGTTGGAAATAGCACTTGACTGCCATGTGTAAATGCTGTACAATGATAAAATTGTAGAGTAAGCCATTCTTTAACTATCAATTAGGGGCCAAAGAACATAGTCCTAGAGATTAGGTCAATGCAGTTGACATTTTGATCCAGACAGTTCTTGTTTGTTGCGGGGGCGGGGGGAAGGGGGAGTTGTTGTAGGATGTTTAGCAGCATCACTGGCCTCTGCTCACTGGATGCCGGTAGCACTGCCCCCCCCCCGAATTGTGACAATCAAAAATGTCTCCAGACATGGCAGATGTCTGCCTGAGCGGGGAGGGGCACCAAAAGAGCCCCAGGTGAGAGTGACTACAGTGGGAGATAGGAATTTAATCTTGCTTTGAGTTTTTCTGGGATTGTATTTTAATGATTTAACCTCATCGTGCCTCAGTTTCACTACCTGTAGACACAGTGTAAGGAAGTAATGTGCATAGAACTGCGTGGCAACTAGGGGGTTGTATAAGTGCTCAGAAACAATACCTCTCTCCCCACATTTCCAAGACCCAAAGATCACTCTTAATCTTTGTGATGGCAGTAAGTGAGGAGCAGTGGAAATTTGGAGAAGGGTAAAGGCTTAGTGGTGTGGGAAATGGTGAACAGCAGTGGCATCTGAGTTTATTTGAAGGCATCCTGTCCTAGTTTATTGTGACAGTGTATTCTGGATGAAGGCTTTCTTTTGGAGAGGAAAGAAAGGGGAGGGTGGAGGAGGCAGGAAGGAGGCTGCTCAGAAGAGCAGTCAGGAAAGTGCACTTTTTGGGGTGATCTCGTGATGTGAAACTGACTCATGTATAGTTGGGCCAGAGGACACAGAGAAGTAACCTCCAAAATCAAAGTGTCTTTTCAAATGACTGCTGATCCAGAAGAGTTGTTGCAGGTGATTAATGAAGACCAGAGACTTTTTGGAAAAGTCTGTTTGTTCTAGAGCCTTTAGGTTTTTGTCTCCTCTCTTTCGGAATATGGAAAAATGTTGTCTTCACATAGGCTTTTCATAAATGCTTTACTATGATCCATGTGTTCTTTTATTACTCTTCAGAACTGTGTGTTGAAAAGGTGAAAAAGGCTGTAATCCTGATCTAGACCTGAGTGATCTACGTAATTTTGATAGAAAGCACCAACTTGACTCTAGGACGGGCAGTGCAGGAATTAGATGTGAACCATCCTGGAAGGCTAGCATTCACCCTTGCTGTGTTTTTGGTCTCTGTAGTGTTAGACACACTTGCAAAGTTTATGACAAACGTGGACAAATCTTGGATCTAATACGTGGAGAAGCCTTCTTAGACAGGTAGCCTTGTTTTTTCATATTCTGTCTGCCCTGCATTTATAGTACTAGGTGTTAAGTTTTTTTTTTTTTTTAATAATTTTTATTGTGCTTTAAGTGAAAGTTTACAAATCGAGTCAGTCTGTCACACATAAACCTATATCCACCTTACTACATACTCCCATTTACTCTCCCCCTAATGAGTCAGCCCGCTCCCTCCCTCCAGTCTTACCTTCTGTGACTTTTTTGCCAGTTTCTAACCCTCTCTACCCTCCCATCTCCCCTCCAGACAGGAGATGACAACACAGTCTGAAGTTTCCACCTGATACAAGTAGCTCACTCTTCATCAGCATCTCTCTCCAATCCATTGTCCAGTCCCTTCCATGTCTGATCAGTTGTCTTCGGGAATGGTTCGTGCCCTGGGCCAATAGAAGGTTTGGGGACCATGACTGCCGAGATTCTTCTAGTCTCAGTCAGACCATTAAGTCTGGTCTTTTTATGAGAATTTGGGGTCTGCATCCCAGTGTTCTCCTGCTCCCACATGGGTTCCCTGTTGTGCTCCCTGTCAAGGCAGTCATTGGTTGGCCAGGCACCATCCAGTTCTTCTGGTCTCAGGATGATCAAAGTCTGTAGTTCATGTGGCCTTTTCTGTCTCTTGGGCTCATAGTTATCGTGTGACCTTGGTGTTTTTCGTTCTCCTTTGATCCACGTGGGTTGAGACCAATTGATGCATCTTGGATGGCCGCTTGTTAGCTTTTAAGACCCCAGACGCCACACTTCAAAGTGGGATGCAGAATGTTTTCATAATAGCATTATTTTGCCAATTGACTTAGAAGTCCCCTTAAGCCGTAGTCCCCAAACCCCCGCCTTTGCTCCACTGACCTTCGAAGCATTCAGTTTATACCGGAAACTTCTTTGCTTTTGGTCCAGTCCAGTTGAGCTGACCTTCCCTGTATTGAGTATTGTTCTTCCGTTCACCTAAAGTAGTTCTTATCTACTAACTAATCGGTAAATAACCCTGTCCCACACTCCCTCCCTCCCCGCTCTTGTAACCAGAAAAGAATGTGTTCTTCTCAGTTTATACTATTTCTCAAGATCTTAGAATAGTGGTCTTATACAATATTTGTCCTTTTGCATCTGACTAATTTCACTCAGCATAATGCCTTCCAGATTCTTCCATGTTATGAAATGTTTCACAGATTCGTCACTGTTCTTTATCGATGCATAGTATCCCATTGTGTGAATATACCATAATTTATTTAACCTTTCATCTGTTGATGGACACCTTGGTTGCTTCCAGCTTTTTGCTATTGTAAACAGAGCTGCAATTAACATGGGTGTGCATATATCTGTTCGTGTAAAGGCTCTTATTTCCCTATTCTGAGGAGTGGGATTTCTGGGTTGTATGGTAGTTCTATTTCTAACTTTTTAAGAAAATGCCAGATAGACTTCCAAAGTGGTTGTACCAATTTACATTCCCACCAGCACTGTATAAGAGTTCCAATCTCCCTGTAGCCCCTCCAACATTTATCATTTTGTGTTTTTTGGATTAATGCCAGACTTGTTGGAGTAAGATGGAATCTCATTATAGTTTTAATTTGCATTTTTCTAATGGCTAATGATCGAGAGCATTTTTCTCATGTATCTGTTAGCTGCCTGAATACCTTCTTTAGTGAAGTGCGTGTTCATATCCTTTGCCCACTTTTTGATTGGGTTGTTTTTCTTTTTGTGGTTGAGTTTTAACAGAATCATACAGATTTTAGAGATCAGGCGCTGGTCGGAGATGTCATAGCTTTAAATTCTTTCCTAATCTGTAGGTAGTCTTTTTACTCTTTTGGTGAAGTCTTTAGATGAGCATAGGTGTTGGATTTTTAGGAGCTCCCAGTTATCTGGTTTCTCTTCGTCGTTTTTGGTAATGTTTTGTATTCTGTTTATGCCTTGCATTAGGGCTTCTAAGGTTGTCCCTATTTTTTCTTCCATGATCTTTATCGTTTTAGTCTTTATGTTTAGGTCTTTGATCCACTTGGAGTTAGTTTTTGTGCATGGTGTGAGGTGTGGGTCCTGTTTCATTTTTTTGCAAATGGATATCCAGTTATGCCAGCACCGTTTGTTAAAAAGACTGTCTTTTCCCCATTTAAGTGACACTGGGCCTTTGTCAAATATCAGCTGCTCATATGTGGATGGATTTATATCTGGGTTCTCAATTCTGTTCCATTGGTCTATGTGCCTGTTGTTGTACCAGTACCAGGCTGTTTTGACTAGTGTGGCTGTATAATAGGTTCTAAAATCAGATAGAGTGAGGCCTCCCACTTTCTTCTTCTTTTTCAGTAATGCTTTACTTATCCGAGGCTTGTTTCCCTTCCATATGAAGTTGGTGATTTGTTTCTCTATTACATTAAAAAAGGTCATTTGAATTTGGATCGGAAATATAGATGGCTTTTGGTAGAATAGACATTTTTACTGTGTTAAGTCTTCCTATCCATGAGCAAGGTATGTTTTTCCACTTAAGTAGGTCCTTCTTAGTTTCTTGCAGTAGTACTTTGTAGTTTTCTTTGTATAGGTCTTTTACATCTTTGGTAAGATTTATTCCTAAGTCTTTTATCTTCTTGGGGGCTACTGTGAATGGTATTGATTTGGTGATTTCCTCTTCGATGTTCTTTTTGTTGATGTAGAGGAATCCAAGTGATTTTTGTATATTTATGTTATAACCTGAGACACTGCCAAACTCTTCTATTAGTTTCAGTAGTTTTCTGGAGGATTCCTTAGGGTTTTCTGTGTATAAGATCATGTCATCTGCAAATAGAGGTAATTTTACTTCCTCCCTGCCAATCCTGATGCCCTTTATTTCTTTGTCTAGCCTAATAGCTCTGGGTAGGACCTCTAGCACAATATTGAATAAGAGCGGTGATAAAGGGCATCCTTGTCTGGTTCCTGTTCTCAGCGGAAATGCTTTCAGGCTCTCTCCATTTAGAGTGATGTTGGCTGTTGACTTTGCATAGATGCCCTTTATTATGTTGAGGAATTTTCCTTCAATTCCTGTTTTGCTGTGAGTTTTTATCATGAATGGGTGTTGGACTTTGTCAAATGCCTTTTCTGCATCAATTGATAAGATCATGTGGTTTTTGTCTTTTGTTTTATGTATATGGTGGATTACATTAATGGTTTTTCTCATATTAAACCAGCCTTGCATACCTGGTATAAATCCCACTTGGTTGTGGTGTTATTTTTTTAATATGTTGTTGAATTCCATTGGCTAGAATTTTGTTGAGGATTTTTGCGTCTATGTTCATTAGGGATATAGGTTTGTAATTTTCTTTATTTGTGATGTCTTTACCTGGTTTTGGTATCAGGAATATTGTGGCTTCATAGAATGAGTTAGGCAGTATTCCATCATTTTCTATGCTTTGAAATACCTTTAGTAGTAGTGGTGTTAACTCTTCTCTGAAAGTTTGGTAGAACTCTGCAGTAGAGCCATCCAGGCCAGGGCTTTTTTTTATTGGGAGTTTTTTGATTACCGTTTCAAACTCTTTTTTTTATTATGCGTCTATTTATTTGTTCTAATTCTGATTGTGTTTGTTTAAGTAAGTAGTGTTTTTCTAGGAATTCATCCATTTCTTCTAGGTTTGCAAATTTGTTAAAGTACAATTTTTCATAATAATCTGATATGATTCTTTTAATTTCATTTGGGTGTGTTGTGATGTGGCCCATCTCGTTTCTTATTCGGATTATTTGTTTCCTTTCCTGTATTTCCTTAGTTATTCTGGCCAGTGGTTTATCAATTTTGTTAGTTTTTTCAAAGAACCAGCTTTTGGCTTTGTTAATTCTTTCAATTGTTTTTCTGTTCTCTATTTCATTTAGTTCAGCTCTAATTTTTATTATTTGTTTTCTTCTTGTGCGTGATGGATTCTTTTGTTGCTCGCATTCTATTTGTTCAAGTTGTGGGGACAGTTCTCTGATTTTGGCTGTTTTTTCTTTATGTATGTGTGCATTTATCGATATAAACTGACCTCTGAGCCCTGCTTTTGCTGTGTCCCAGAGGTTTGGATAGGAAGTATTTTCATTCTCATTGCATTCTATGAATTTCTTTATTCCCTCCTTAATGTTTTCTATAAGCCAGTCTTTTTTGAGCAGAGTATTGTTCAGTTTCCAAGTATTTGATTTCTTTTCCCTGATTTTTCTGTTATTGATTTCCACTTTTATGACCTTGTAGTCTGAGAAGATGCTTTGTAATATTTCGATGTTTTGGATTCTGCAAAGGTTTGTTTTATGACCTAATATGTCATCTATTCTAGAGAGTGTTCCATGTGCACTAGAAAAAAAAGTATACTTTGCAGCTGTTGGATGCAGTGTTCTGTATAAGTCTATGAGGTCAAGTTGGTTGATTGTAGCAATTAGGTCTTCCGTGTATCTATTGAGCTTCTCACTGAAGGGCAGTCCTATCCTTCTTAGAAAGTGGTGTGTTGAAATCTCCTACTATAATTGTGGAGGTGTCTATCTGACTTTTCAGTTCTGTTAAAGTTTGTTTTATGTATCTTGCAGCTCTGTCATTGGGTGGATAAATGTTTAATATGGTTCTATCTTCCTGGTCAATTGTCCCTTTAATCATTATGTAGTGTCCTTTATCCTTTGTGGTAGATTTAACTTTAAAGTCTATTTTTTCAGAAATTAATATTGCTACTCCTGCTCTTTTTTGCTTCTTGTTTGCTTGATATATTTTTTTCCATCTTTGAGTTTTAGTTTGTTTGTGTCTCAAAGTATAAAGTGTGTCTCTTGTAGGCAGCATATAGATGGATCGTGTTTCCTTATCCAGTCTGAGACTCTCGGTCTCTTCATTGGTGCATTTAGTCCATTTACATTCAGCATATTTATAGATAAGTATGTGTTTATTACAGTCATTTTGATGCTTCTTTGTGTCTGTTGTTGACAATTTCACTTTTCCACTTACTTTTTTGTGCTGAGACGTTTTTCTTTGTAAAATGTGTGTTCCTCGTTATCACAGTAGTTGAATTTATGTTGGTTGAGTCATTATGTTTTTCTTTGTTTTTATTTTGAGTTATGGAATTGTTATACTTCTTTGTGGTTACTTTAACATTTACCCGTATTTTTCTAAGTGAAAACCTAACTTGAATCGTCCTATATCGCCTTGTTTTCCTCTCCATATGGCAGTTCTATGCCTCCTGTATTTAGTCCCTCTTCTTGATTATTGTGATCTTTTACATAATGACTTCAATGATTCCCTGTTTTGAGCATTTTTTTCTTGTTAAAATTAATCTTAATTTGTTTTTGTGATTTCCCTATTTGAGTTGATATCAGGATGTTCTGTTCTGTGACCTTGTGTTGTGTTGGTATCTGATATTATTGATTTTGTGGCCAATTTCCTTTAATACTTGGTTTTTGCAAATTCTCTAAGCTTGTGTTTATCTGTAAATGTTTTAATTTCACCTTCATATTTGAGAGAGAGTTTTGCTGAATATATGATCCTTGGCTGGCAGTTTTTCTCCTTCAGTGCTCTATATATGTCATCCCAATGCCTTCTTGCCTGTATGATTTCTGCTGAGTAGTCTGAACTTATTCTTATTGATTCTCCTTTGTAGGAGACCTGTCTTTTATCCCTGTCTGCTTTTAAAATTTTCCCTTTATCTTTGGTTTTGGCAAGTTTGATGATAATACGTCTTGGTGATTTTCTTTTTGGATCAATCTTAAATGGGGTTCGATGAGCATCTTGGATAGATATCCTTTCATTTTTCATGATGTCAGGGAAGTTTTCTGCCAACAGATCTTCAACTATTCTCTCTGTATTTTCTGTTATCCCTCCCTGTTCTGGAACTCCAATCACACGCAAGTTATTATTCTTGATAGAGTCCCACATGATTCTTAGGGTTCCTTCATTTTAAAAAAATTCTTTTATGTGATTTTTCTTTATATTGTTGTCCATTGCCTTATTCTCCAACTCCCCCTCTCTGCATTCCAATTGCTCGATTCCGCTCCTCTAACTTCCTATTGAGTTGTCTAATTCTGTAATTCTACTGTTAGTCTTTTGGATTTCTGAATGCTGTCTCTCTATGGATTCTTGCAGCTTGTTAATGATTCCACTATGTTCTTGAATAATCTTTTTGAGTTCTTCAACTGCTTTATCAGTGTGTTCCTTGTCTTTTTGTGTAGATTGCCTTATTTCATTTTTGAGGTCACCCGTGATGTCTTGAAGCATTGTGTAAATTAGTTTTTTATATTCTGTATCTGGCAATTCCAGGATTGTATCTTCGTTTGGGCAAGATTTTAATTCTTTAATTTGGGGAGTTGTAGAGGTAATCATGTGATTTGATATTGACTGCTGTCTCCGAGCCATCTATAAGATATTGTAATGATTTATTTTATATTTGCTCCCTGAGTCTTATCTTGTTTTGTTTTCTTTCAATATACGTAGATGGGCTACTAGATTGTGCTGTCTTGATTGTTGTAGCCTTTGAATCACTTATGTCCTATTACCAGCTGGCTTGGGCTGTTACCAGGTATATAAGCCTAAGAGTCCATTCACTATTCTTGGGTAGAATCTGATTTTCGGTCACCAAGTGTGTGGTGTAGACTGTCACCTATTTAATGGAGGAGTAGTGATAGTTGTGTGCACCAGATTCTAATAGCAGCAGGAGGTCACACTCCAGTGGGGGCAGGATGCTGACAGGGTTCCCCCAGGTGCCACTGAGGTAGGTGTGCTCTATTCCTAAAGCACTTTGGTGGGTGGGCTCTGCAGATGTACCTTAGGCACCCAATGCATGTACCTCTACAGATTGGTAGGTGTCACTATCCTCAGACTCCTATGGCAGGAGGCTAGGTGGTTTGGGTGAACCTTCAGCCCTCAGTTTTCGGTTGTGGGTCAGTGAGGCCTCTGTTTAATAGGTAGAGATATCAGACCTGGGCAATCTGTCTTTCCAGTAATCCGCTAAAACAATTACAGTCAGATCCCTATCAGAATTGCCTTTGCATTATAATAGCCACCTTGTGGCCTGTAGGGATGAAAGCCCAAGACTGTGGATCTCATATGCTTGGCTGGAGCTGGTTCTGTATTTTCAGTCCACTTTCGGGAAGTCAGGGAAGGATTTTTGGTCCCTGGGTTTTTTGTAGCTGCTTCTTTCAGGCCAGGAGAATGGGTTAGGAAAAGACAAAAAACAAACAAACAAAGAAAAACTGCAGAGTACTTCACTCTCTGGCGCAGAAAATTCCAATATTAATGAAGCCGCCTGGGAAGGGGAGGGGAGGGATCAGATAGGAGAGAGTAGCACCCAGGAATATAGACAAAGTTACTTACCTTGTTTGGTAATGACTGTTTTTTCTGAGATTCCCGAGGGGCGTGTAGCCTGTGTGCTCTGGCTGGGTCGAGATTGCCCCCGAGGGTCAGGCCCGTGTCCCGTGCTATTGCCGTCTCAGAAGCCATGGTCAGTTCCTCCGCTCCCAGTCCAAAGCCCAGCTCCAAGGTTCCCCGGCTGGGACGCCGCACTTCAGGCTCCAAAACCAGTCACTGCCTACTGGTGACTTCTCCTGCTGTCAGCCGCACTGCTGCGTTGCCTGCGTGCACTAGCTGGGCATCCCCCGAGGTCACTTCTTGGGGCTAGGGCTGTGTCCCGTGATTTGTGCCGTCTGAGAAGCCGTGGTCAGTTCCTCCGCTCCCAGTACAAAGCCCGGCGCCAAGGTTCCCCAGCTGGGACGCCGCACTTCAGGCTTCAAAACCAGTCGCTGCCTACTGGTGACTTCTCCTCCTGTCAGCCGTGTCGCTGCACTGCCTGCGTGCACTGGCTGGGCTTCCCCCGAGGTCAGTTCTGGGGGCTAGTGCTGTTTCCTGTGTTTGTTCCGTCTCAGGATACTGTGCTCAGCTCCCCTGTGCCCAGTCCAAAGCCTGGCGTCAAGGTTTTCTGACTGGGATGGTGGCTCCAGGCTCCGAAAACAGTTGCTGCTTCCCTGTGATTGCTCGTTCTCTGGTTAGCTGCATCCGTGTGCAGCCTGCTTCCACTGGCTGAGTCTCTGTCACTCAGGTCAACTCTTTAGATTTGTGTTTGATGGTCAGGGTTCGTAGATTGTCACGTATGTGATCGATTCACTTGTTTTTCTGAGTCTTTGTTGCAAGAGGGATCCGAGGTAGCTTCTACCTAGTCAGCCATCTTGGTCCCGAGGTGTTAAGTGTTTACTAGAAGAAAGGGAGACTTCCGTGTAGCAGAAAGGGGACAGTGAGAGAAGCTGTTCTTGTAGATAGGTTGGTGTCTTAGTCGTCTAATGCTGCTGTAACAGAAATGCCACAAATGGATGGCTTTAACAAAGAGAAATTTGTTCTTTCACAGTTTAGGAGGCTAGAAGTCCAAATTCATGATGCTAGCTCCAGGGGAAGGCTCTTTCTCTGTGTGAGCTCTGGGGGGAGGTCCTTGTCAGCAATCTTCCCATCCTAGAAGCTTCTAAGTGCAGGGGCCTTGAGTCCAAAGGAAGCGCTCCCCTCCTGGGTCTGTGTTCTTGGTGTTAGGAGGTCCCCATGTGTCTGTCCTCACTTCTCTCTTTTATATCTTCAAAGAGATTGATTTAAAATAAAAACTAATTTTGTAGATTGACTCCTGCCTCATTAACATAACTGCCACCAATCCCACCTCATTAACATTCTAGAGGTAGGATTTACAATGCATAGGAAATTACATCAGATGATCAAGTGGTGGACAGTCATACAATACTGGGAATCCTGGCCTAGCCATGTTGACTTACATTTTGAGGGGGACACAATTCAATCTATGACAGTTGGTGTTTGAATGGTTGAAGTTTTTATTTTAGTACCACTCAGAGTGTGGTCCTAGCAGTATCAGCATTACCTGGGAACTTGTTAGAGATGTAAATGATAGGGGCTCAACCCATACCTCCTGAATCAGACACTTGGGGTTGGAGCTCAATAATCTGTGTTTTAACAAGCCCACCATGATTCTTACGTGTGCTAAAATTTGAGAGTGCTGGTCTAGTCATGCGTGATATGCTGAAATTTTATGCGTAGTGTCTGCATGTGTATGGAGGGCAAGGGCTAAGGAAGTGCTTTATCAGGTAGTCGGAGGATGAGTAAGACTGTCTTGTGATATACTTTGGTATCATTTTCCCAGGGCATGGTCTAAGCCTTTAACTATGCTGTCCAGTACAATAGGCACAGGCCACAGGTGGCTATTTATACTTAAATTAAATACAATTAAAAAAAACTTAGTCACTTGAACTAGCCACCTTTCAAGTGCTCAGTAGCCACATGTGCTTAGTGCTGCCTTATTGGAGAGCACAGATGTAGAGCACGTTCATCATCACAGGAAGTTCTATTGGACAGCACTGTTTCAGCCTGTAATGACCCCTGTTTGACTCATACAGGCTTGAAACCCCCACTTGTAGTGATGGTATGTTCTAGTTAAGTGAATACGTCAAGTCGTTGAAAACAGAATTGAGTTTTGGACTTCTGTACTCTGGGGAGACTTTCAGTCTGTAGTTGTAATCGGGTGAACTATTTACCTTGTGTTGGCATCTGCCTGGTATAGAAAGTGCCGTGGGTCTGTCTCCCACATAATTGAGCACACTGCCTCTAAAATACTTGCACTTCACTCTGCTAAGCTGTCTCTTTCCATTTGGTCTCCCCATGCCCTGACAATTGGTGGTAAAGCTTGTTTGTGCAGGATGTCTCTGTCAACACTGCCTAGAGCTTTATAACGTGTCTGGAAGAGGTGACAAGAGAATTTCACCTCTTCTGTTTCCCCAGCATGGCTCAAAAAACTGTTTCCTAAAAAAAAGAGAGGATATTAATTCACAAACTTAATCTGTGAAGAGTTATCCTCTGAATAATTAATCTCTAAGGTGAAATTTCAACAGACATAGTACAGCACAGATTTAGTAATTAGTCCCTTTAGTATCGTGGAAAAAATTTCAGTTGTTACTTTATTGCTATTATCAAGGAGCTCTGACGATGCAGTGGTTAAGTGCTCAGCTGCTAACCGAAAGGTCGTGGTTCGAACCCAGCAGTTGCTCTGTGGGAGAAAGATGTGGCAGTCTGCTTGTCTAAAGATTACAGCTTTGGAAACCCTGTGGGGCAGTCTACTCTGTCCTGTCAGGTTGTTCTGAGTTGGAATTGACTTGATGGTAATAAGTTTGGTTTTGGCATTGCTGTTATCAACAACAGCAATAATTATTCTTAGTTGCTAAGAAATTATCCTAATTGGAACAAATGAAAAGATGTGGGAATGCACAGTTTTTCAAAGATGAAACTGAAAGGTAACTGGGCCCATGGGAGGGGGTATGAGAGTAAGAACTTTGTTTGTCTTTAGCATTATTGCTGGAGGTGAGGGAAGGAGGTGCATAGGGGCTCACATTGATCTTTGGAGAGTCTTAACTTGAGTGGTTCACTTCTTACGGAGGATGTTGCTTGTTCTCTTACTGCCGTCCTCTCTTTAATTTCCATTTCTTACCCTTTTCTGTCTGCCCAGAATGTTGGAGGGGGCCCAGTGTTTCTCAAGGAGGGTGTTTTGGTGTGATTTATCATTGTATGGAACTGTCCTTGCCCATTTAGGAACATTGAGCATCCCTGGTCACTCGATGCCCGTGTTACTCCAACCTAACCAAGTCATCATGTCAAGCAAAGATATCCACCCCACCCACAATACACATTTCCAAATGCCTGTGATTGAGAATCACTGGCTGCTAAAGAGATGAGCTTGGTGTCTTTTTTGGGAGGGAGAAGTGATTAGAGTTGGTGAAGGTGCAGGTGCTCCGAGGGGCTGGCTCATTAATTTCTGACACAGCTGGCCCCAAACAGCCACTTCTTGCAGTGCTGGAACTGATGTTGGGAACTAATTTTATTCTATTAGACTAGAAGAATTGCATTTTGCTACTGCAAGACTTGGCCCTCGAGGGTGAAGGTCGAGAGAGACCTCTGTTACTGCCACAGAGGGACCTAACTCATGAGCAGGAAGATAGTTCCTGGTCTGGTGCCACTCCAGGGTGTGTCTGCTCTAATATTGGCTGCTCATTCGTACTCTACTTCTTGGCCATTCACATGACTCAGCATTTCCATTTTGGCTTCTCTTCTGGTGTCTTTCTGCTCTTGCTCTCCCTTCTTGCTCCCACAACCTAGCTGATGGTCTGTATATGGACCAAACTCCAAGAAAAGAATGGACTATGATAGGTTCTGTAGTAGCTATCATCCCTATTGGCCTAAGCTCTTATACCAGGCAATCCGATGGATGCTGATACCTTCTGCTGGTCTCTTAGTCACTTAGTGCTGCTATGGCAGAAATACCACAAGTGGGTGGCTTTAAGAAAGAGAAATTTATTTTCTCACAATCTAGTAAGCTACTAGTCCAAATTCAGGGCGTCAGTTCCAGGGGAAGGCTTTGTCTCAAGGCTTTCTTTTCTCAAGGAAAGCTGTTGTCTTCAATCTTCCCCTGGTCAAGGAGCTTCTCAGGTGCAGGGACCCTGGGTCCAAACATGCTCTGCTCCTAGTGCTTCTTTCTTGGTGGTATGAGGTCCCCCTCTCTGCTAGCTTCCCTTTCCTTTTCTGTCTTGTAAGATAAATGTGGTGCAGGCCACACCCCAGGGAAACCCCCTTTACAATGAATCAGTGGTGTGACCTCAGTAAGGGTGTTACAATCCTACCTTATCCTCTTTAACATAAAATTACAATCATAAAATGGAGGAAACCGCACAATTGGAAATCATGGCCCAGCCAAATTGATACATACATTTTTGGGGGGGACATAATTCAATCCACGACATGGTCCAAACATTTGTGACCTAAGGCTACTTGCTTCAGTAAGGACTGTGGTCCTGGCAATTTTCCTAGAAGAGAGCAGTGGTAGAATAGACTGATAGAACATGAAACCCCTCTCCAGTGTAAACCAAAGAAACCAGTTGCCCTTGCATCATTTCTGACTCCAGGTGACCCCATATGTGCGGAGTAGACCTGTTCCATAGAGTTTTCAATGCCGTGAGCTTACAGGAACAGGTCAGCAGTCCTTTCTTCCAGGGAGCCTCAGAGTGGCTTCGAACTACCACCGTTTTGGTTAGTAGTCAAGTGCTTAACCATTTGCACCACCCAGGGACTCCTTCTCTAGTATGTTGCTGTTGTTGGTTGCCATCAAGTTGATTCCAACTCATAGCAAGAGCGTGCGTGCAGAGTAGAGCTGCTCCATAGGGTTTTCAACGCTGTGACCTTTTAGAAGTAGATCTTCCAACCTTTCAGCTAGTAATGGAGTGCGTCACTGTTTGCGCCACTCAGGGACTTCTTTCTCTGACATAGGGACCCTGAATTGTTAACTTCTGGAATCAGTATACATAGCATTTGTGGGTTCTGTGTAGCATAGACAATTGGAAGGTCGTTCACAGATCTTACATGTTCTCATGTTCGGTAGCATTTGGGGAAAAGCATGGACCCGTTCTTTTAATTGAGATGATGGGCTACATCTCAGTATAGAATAACAGGGAAGTTGCTAGACTAGATGATTGGGACATGGGGAGTTGTATTTACCATATGGATATCCTATTTTTTGCATCCGTCAAGTGTGATTCTCTCAGGCACTCATGGATCCCACGAGAATAACGGCTAGGTGACTGTCTAAATGTTGAAAGACGTTTTGACATCTGTGACAATTGCTGTTCAACAGCTGGGTTTGTAAGATTCTAGTTCTGACAAAGAAAATAACTTGGCTTATTAGTATAAAAATAAATTCCATATAAATGTTGTCATTTTGGGGATTACTGTCTTAGAGAGAGTGTAGTTAAAATTTTTTTATAGTGGGTTTTGTTCATGTGAACCAACGATTGAGTGTGACCTTACAAGGGAATGCATTATAATATCACAGAGAGCTCTGTCCTTATTCCTGATTCTGTGTCAGGGTAAGAACGACAGTCCAGGTTCCATTGGGACCGGCACAGCTGTGAGCGGGGTGATCTGTGGCAGCACAAAGAGCTCATGATGTCGATGAAGTCATTTAAGGCTCTAACACTGAATTCTTCTCACTGAGTAGCTGGATCCCCGTGGCACTAACAGAGAATCAGTCAGCGCTTCCTTAGAGGGATGGAGCTTTGTCGATTGGGAGTCAGCAGAGAAGGGGTGCAGCAGGGCTTCTCCAGCTGGTGGGTGAGGAGGAAGTGTAGTTTGTTACCCAGGGGTGGCCAGGGTCAGCTTTCTCACCCAGCTGCTGACTACTGAAGTGAAAAGAACAGAGAGGAATCATTTGCTCCAGTTGCTCTTCTTTCTCTTCTTGAAGATCCCTACACCCTCTATGGAATTAAAAAAAAAAAAAAAATGAGAAGAGAAAAAAGTGCAAAATTATATATAGTTCATTTTAACATATATATGTATTTCTTTTGAATAGGAAGATTTATACAAAGATAACCATGTGTTGCCAGAAGATTAAAACCTTTCATTTTATTTTTAAATGAGCATTAATCTTGCAGGCTAAGCTAGATAAAGTAGCTTAAATCTGTGTATATATAATTTTTTTTTACAAAAATAAAACAAAATTATCATTGTTCCCATAGGATCGGGAATTAACTTGCAACAACCCTCGATGAAGATTATGTAGCAATGGTAAAGATATCTGCTCCCCCCAGGATGTAAGGAGATCCTGAGAGATCCTGAAAGATGGCTGAGGGCCTAAAATCTTGGATACTTGAATCCTGTCCTGCCGTAGGGCACTCCCTGTGAGACCCCTGAAGGATAAATGTGCACCAGGGGAAGGACTGGGGGGTAGATGTTTGACTGCGGACCTGTGACTGAGGACCCCCCCACCCCGCACCTAGTGAGCCGCCCGCCCTTCCCATTAGGTGCGGAAAGGGGCGATGCTTCTTGGTGCTCTCTGTCCTGAGCCCATCATTGGTTCTTGCCTTGGACTTCCAAACAACTAAAGCCGTGGCTGACTTAATGTTTTTAAATGTGACCCGTTCCTAGCAGCGCATCTCCTTAGAGGGGGCATCAGAAACAAGGAAGAAAGCAGGCAAGGGGGAGCATGATTCTCCTAGCTATCAATAGCTTTCCCTGTTCCACTAGAAAGAACTTTTATTGGTCACTTTTTTTTCCCCTCTTCTTATTTGATTTTATTCTTTTTTTATTGGAGGCTGTGTCAAGGGAACAAGGTTGGGAGGTGGGAAAGTGTGTACCCCCAATTACTGGGTACTCTGTGTCCTGTTGGGAGCACCATGAAGTTTGCCTTCCTGTCCTCCTTATCTGCAGTCCTTGGTGGCTAAGTTCCAAGATGGCAAATCAGCCAGCAGTGAGCTGGTGTCTCTCCAGCTGAGTAACCATGGCCCATTGGAAAGCAGTGGAGGCCACATACAGGGGAAAAGGGTGAGGGTGGGAAAGCATGTATCCCTGGTTACTGGGTGCTCTGTCTCCTGTTGGGAGCTCTGTGAAGTTCCCTTCTTGTACTCCTCGTTTGTGTTCCTTTGTGGCTGTGGTCCAAGATGGCAAATGCGTGCTGCCTTAGCTGGTAGGGGACCTCCACTCTGTAGTTCTCCTGTTCTCTGTCAGTTTCTTATTCCATTTGGTGCTTGATTGAGTTCTGTATTCTTTCATTTGATGCTTCGGCTTCCAGGATTGACATTCGTATCTGTTTTACTTAGTTTTTCTGGTCTTTGCTGCAGAAGGATGGCATGGCGCTTCTGTCTATAGCTTCGTGTTGGCTCCACCTCTTTCTCATTGGATTTTAAGAATTTTTCAATTTCATTTTTAATTTCTTCTATTACCCAATAGTTTTTAAGTAAGTTGTTATTCAGTTTCCATGTATTTTTTTTTTACTGTTCTTTCTATTATTGATTTCTAGTTTTATAGCATTATGATCAAAGATGTTCTGCATTACAGGTATACATCACTTAACATTCTTCTGGGTAATATCCAACTGCATACATGTCTGTGGTTCCATAAAGTTATAATAGAGTTTAGAAATCCCAATCACAGAACAGGATGTAGCAGATGTACTTTGCTGGAAATCTGATCCGTCTCTCACTAGCTGTCTGGGTCCCACATCGGCCCTGGCCCCGGGGGCAGAGGGGGAGAGGGTCTCGGTGCCCATCTGTGGCTGCCTGTCCTGCTATTTTCACCTCAGGCAGGGTGATGCTGCCAGAGCTGCTGAGGGGTATGCCCTGCTGAGGCCACAGCTGCAGTCAGCCTGGGCGCCCTACACTTGAAGGTCAGGCCTGAGGCTGCAGCTCCTCCCATTGTGGTTGGTCACCTAATTATTTGGCTCATGGGGGTGGTAGGAGAAAGAATAGGAAAGGCATGTGGAGATATGATGTAAAGGAGGGTGGGCAGGACTGGAAGAGTTTAAAGCCATTATGGGGGATGGGGGAGGCAGGGAGGAATGAAGGGAATAGAGCTGGCAGCTGGCTGGACAGCAAGTGCGTGCCACAGCAGGTTGGGGGCCAGGTGTGGCTCCTGGAGATGGGCTAGTAGCCATGCAGGACTGACTACGGCAGAGCGAAATTTTTGCACATTCCCTTGGTGTGGCTGGTGACCATCCTGTGTACCTCTCTCCTGTGTATACTGTGGTGTTCACACAACATCCTAATCACGTAATGTCATATTTCACAGAATGTATTGTGGACATTAAGTGGTACATACATACCTGTACTTTGATGTTTTTTAATTTATTGAGGTTTGGTTTGTGGCCTAAAATGTGGCCTCTTCTGGAGAATGATACATGCGCATTGGAGAAGAATGTGTACCGTGCTGCCGTTGGATGGTGTGTTCTGTATATATCTAGAAGGTCGAGTTGATTGGTTGTGTTAATTTAGATCTTCTGTATCTTTTTTTTTTAAAGTTTATTGTGGTTGAAATGAAAGTTTACAAATCAAGTCAGTCTCTCATACAAAAACTCTGCATATCTTGCTATGTACTCCTAGCTGCTCTTCCCCTAATGAGACAGCGCACTCCTCCTCTCCACCCTGTATTCCCTGTGTCCATTCAACCAGCTCCTATCCCTTTCTGCTTTCTCATCCCACCTCTAGACAGGAGCTGCCCACATAGTCTCATGTGTCTACTTGAGTCAAGAAGGTCACTTCTCACCAGTATGACTTTCTGTCTTATAGTCCAGTCCAATCCATGTCTGAAGAGTTGGCTTTTGGAATAGATCCAGTCTTGGGCTGACAGAGGTTCCAGGGACCATGACCTCCTGGGTCCCTCTAGTCTCAGTCAGAGCATTAAGTCGTCTTTTGAGGAGAATTTGAGGTCTGCATCCCATTGTCTTCCTGCTCCATCAGGAATTTTCTTTTGTGCCCCCTGCCAGGGCAGTCGTCGGTGGTAGCTGGGCATCATCTGGTTCTTCTGGTCTCAGGCTGATGTAGTGTCTGGTTTATGTGGCCCTTTCTGAGACCAACTGATGCTCTTAGATGGCTGCTTGCTAGCATGACCCCAGACGCCACCCACCAAAGTGAAATGCAGAACTTTTTCTTAATCTACTTTGTTATGCCAGTTGACCTAGATGTTCCCTGAAATCATGGTTCCCAGACCCCAGTCCTGCTACTCTGGCCTTTGAAGTGTTTGGTTGTAATCAGGAAACTTCTTAGCTTTTTGTTTAGTCCAGTTGTGTTGACCTCCCCTGTATTGTGTGTTATCTTTCCCTTCGCCTAAAATGGTTCTTGTCTACTATCTAATTAGTGAATACCCCTCTCAGTTCCTCCCCACCCTCATAACCGTAAAAATAATATTTTCTTTCATGTTTAAGCTTTTTCCTGAGTTCTTACAATAGTGGTCTCATATAATGTTTGTCCTTTGGCAACTGACTGATTTCACTCAGCATTATGCCTTCCAGATTCCTCCATGTTATGAGATACTTCATGGATTCTTCATTGTTCTTCATTGTTAGGTAGTACTCCATTATGGGAATATACCGTTATTTGTCCATTCATCCGTTAATGGGCACCTTGGTTGCTTCCATCTTTTTTGCTGCTGTAAACGATGCCACAGTGAACATGGATGTGCATATACTGTTTATGTGAAGGCTCTTATTAAGTATATATTCCAAGGAGTGGGATTGCTGGATCATTTGGTAGTTCTATGTCTAGCTTTCTAGGGAAGCGCCAAATTGATTTCCAAAATAGTACCATTTTACGTTCCCACTAGCAGTGTATAAGTGTTCCAGTCTCTCTACATTTTCTTGAATATTTATTATTTTGTGTTTTTTGGATTAACAGTAGCATTGTTGGGGTGAGATGGTATCTCATTGTAGTTTTGATTTACATAGTGAGCATTTCCTCATGTATCTGTTAGCCCCTGAATGTCTTTGGTGAAGAGCCTGTTCATGTCCTTTGCCCATTTTTTAATTGGGTTATTTGTCTTTTTGTTGTTGAGTTTTTGCTGTCTTGTGTAGATTTTAGAGATGAGGTGCTGATCGGATTTTTCGTAGCCAAAAACTTTTTCCCAGTCTGTTGGTTAGACCTGCTGTATCTTTGTTGAGTTTCTTTCAAGTTGTTCTGTCCTTCATTGAAAGTGATGTGTTAAAGTTTTCTACTATTGTTGTAGAACTTTCTGTTTTACTATTGTAGAACTCCAATTCTGTTAGAGTTTGCTTTATGTATTTTGGAGCTCTGTTATTAGGTACATAAATATTATGATTATGTCCTTTTGGTGGATTAACCCTTTAATAGTTAATGATGCCCTTCTGTCTCTTATAATGGATGTTGACTTTAAGACTGTTTTATCAGAGATTATTATTGCCATTCCTACTCTCTTTTAGTTACTATTTGTTTGATTTTTTTCTCCATCCTTTGATTTTTAACCATTTATGTCCTCATGTCTGAAGTGTGTCTGTTGTAGGCAACATATTGATGGATCATGGAGTTTTTTAAATCCATTCTGCTACTCTCTGTCTCTTCTCTGTGTGATTATTGATAGGTATGAATTTACTGTTATTTTGTTATGCCTTTTTTTTTTTTTTTTTTTGGTGTTGGTAATGATTTCTTTGTTCCACTTAAATTTTTTTGCTAAATTCTTTCTGTTTATGGATTTTCTTTCCATACCCTCAATTGTTGTTGACTTTGTGCTTACTGATTCTTTTTGATTTTCTTTTTGTTTGGTGAGTAGATTTATTAATTTTGCCTGTGGTTACTATGAAATTTACCTTTATCTTCCTAAGTTTAAAACAGTCTGTTATATCTTGATACCACCTTGACTTCCTCTCCATTTATTCCCCCTTTTTTGTTTAGAAGTTGTCATTGTTTACAGATTGACAGCTCTGGTACCCTGTTTTCAGTTTTGCACTTTATTTTACTTTTGAGAATTCTTTATCTGTGTTGGTATCTGTGTGATGTTGTTATGTGTCTTAATTTCAGATTGTTCTCTGATATTGTTGGTTCTCTGTCTGAAGGACTCCCTTTAATGTTTTTTTTGAAAGATTGGTCTGATTTTTAAAAATTCCCTTATTTTTCTTTTATCTGAAAATGTTCTAGTTTTGTCATTCTATTTGAAAGACAGTTTTGCTGAATATATGATTCTTGGTTGGCAGTTCTTTTCTTTGAGTGCTTTATATATGTCATCCCATTACCTTCTTGCTGCATGTTTTCTGCTGAGAAATCAGTGCTTAGTCTTATTGGTGCCCCCTTGCAGGTGATATTTTGTTTTTCTTAAGCTGCTCTTAGAATTCTTTCTTTGGTTTTGGAAAGTTTGATTATGATATGTCTTAGTGACTTTTTGGGGGGTCTGGCATTGACTCAACGGCGCTGGGTTTGGTTTGTTTGGTTTATCCCCTATGGGGTTTGTTGAGCTTCTTGGATGGAAACCTTCTTGTCTTTGATGACATTAGGGAAATTTTCTGGCAATAAATCTTTGAAAATTCTCTCTATACTTTTTTTTTTCTCTTCCTCTTCTGGAATTTCTATTATGTGTAAATTATTATTCTTGATAGTGTTCCATATAACTCTTAAGCTTTCTTCATTTTTTGTCATTCTTTTTTGTGATTGTTCTTCAAAGAAATTAGTAACAAGGTATTTGTTCTCTATTTTGCGGGTTCTTTCTCTCATTGATTAAATTCTACTTCTGTGTACTCCATTGAATTATTTACTTCTGATATTTTATTGTTAATCTTCTGAATTTCTAGTTGTTGTTATTGTATGGTTTCTAATTGTCTATCTTGTGATTTTGTTCTTGTATTGTTTTCCTGAATTCTTCTAGGGTTTTGTCTGTGTTTTCCTTGATCTCTTTGACGGTCCTATATATGTCTTTTGAATCCCTCATCAGGTGGTTCTATTACTGTTTCTTCCTCAGTAAGGTTTTCTGCTCCTTTATTTTGCTCACTTGTTTGAGCTGTCTTATCCTTTTTCTTCCTGTGATTTTTTTATTGTGTACTGTCTCTGAGGTATTAAGGTGTTAATTTATTTATATATTTCCTTCTTGATTGTATGTTTTGTGCTGATATTTTTTTTATTATACTTTAGATAAGGGTTTACAGTACAAACTAGCTTCTCACTAAACCGTTGGTACACATACTCTTTTGTGACATTGGATATCAACCCCACAATATGTCAACACTCTCCCTTCCCTGACCTTGGGTTCCTAGTTACCAGCTTTCCTGTCCCCACCTGCCTTCTCGTCCTTGCCCCTGGGCTAGTGTGCCCCTTTAGTCTTGTTTTGTTTTATGCGCTGTTGAATCTTTGGCTGAAGGGTGAGCCTCAGGAGTGACTTCATTACTGAGCTAAAAGTGTGATGGGGGCCATACTCTTGGGGTTTCTGTAGTCTGTCAAGCCAATAAGTCTGGTCTTTTTTTTGTGAGTTAGAATTTTGTTCTACATTTTTCTCCATCTCTGTCCAGAGCTCTCTATTGTGATCCCTGTCAGAGCAGTCAGTGGTGGTAGCCAGGCACCATGTAGTTGCACTGGACTCAATCTGGTGGAGGCTGTGGTAATTTTGGTCCATTAGTCCTTTGGATTAATCTCTCCCTTGTGTCTTTAGTTTTCTTCATTCTACCTTGCTCCTGATGCATGCTAATTTGTTTTGTTTTGATGTATCCAGAGCCTTGTTTCTTTTCTTTCTCTTTAGAATGCCTTTATTCCTTTGTATTATTTATTTTGTGGTTCTGGCTTATTGTTACTTTGGTGGTATATTTTGGCTGAACATGATTTCCTCTCACTATGGGGTATGGTGGGTCACACTCATGTGTGAATCTTCTTTGGGTAGGCTCGTTTGTCTTCCCTTACTGGATTGAGTGGAGGTGGGAGAGCTGGTTCTTCTCCTGATATGGGGTGACAAGTGTTGGGTGCAGGTTCCTTCCACAGCACTTATGGGACCATGGGATCCTTCTGGGTTAGTGATAGAGTTAGTGTGTTTTCTGGAGGTCAGG
The DNA here is from genome assembly GCF_024166365.1 of Elephas maximus indicus. Classification (NCBI taxonomy): domain Eukaryota; kingdom Metazoa; phylum Chordata; class Mammalia; order Proboscidea; family Elephantidae; genus Elephas; species Elephas maximus. Next base: position 28,146,142 of record NC_064845.1, read on the forward strand.
GCAGGATGTTTGCATATCCACCATGAGAGAGTGCTACCCAAATAGATGGGGTAGGCCCACTGTACATGCACAAATTGTTATCTTATTAGGTGGTAGGGTATCAAGGGGTTTCAGCACAAGTGTAGACAGCCTGCAAGAACTCTTTGGATGTGGGATGTGTGGCATTGCAGATGGTCAGATGTAGGCTGAGGGCACTAGGATCTCCTGATCATCATTTCACGGAGGTTCAGTTGGCACCTGTCAGGATATATTGCCATTGCTGCTGAGGTGATGTGTCTTTCCAGCTGGTTACTGGAGCATGGGTGCAGGGAGCATTCTTACTGATCTCTGGGTTGGGCGTTGTGTGTGTGCACTGCTGGTTTCCCAGTGGTTGGGGTGAGAGTGCATGGGTCACGTGTCACTGGGTAGGTAGCACAGGAGCTTTCACTGCTGATCGCCAGGTGGGTGGAATGGTGGGCGGGAGAGGGGAGTTTCACTCCTCCGATTGCCAGTCTGGTGGTGGGAGTGGTGGTCTGGGTAGCGCAGGGGTGGATGGAGCGTGCATGAGCCTCTGGTTGCAGGTCCGACAGTGTACGACTGTGTGCTGTGGATTGCCAAGTGTGCAAGTTGGCATGAGAATGGATGGGGCAGATGCAAACCTCAGGTTGCAAGTGTGACAGCACGGGGCTGTGTGATGTGGATTGCCAAGTGACGAAGGGAAGAGAGGCACACTCCTGGGAACTGGGAGGGAAGCGGGGAGCATAGAGAGGGAGCTGAGGCACTCCCCACAGAGTGCAACCAGTGATCAGGACCAGCTCTGACCAGATGCTGGGAGTGGGCTGTTCAGAGTCTGGTCAAGTGAGGGATCTCTAGTTGCCACTTCAAGGATCCTCCACTCTGGCAGTGCCAGCTGCCCTAATGACCAGAAACTGCTGCTGGTGAGTACTTCTGCCCTGTTTTATACCTCACTCCCTACTCTGTGTTTGCCTGGATCCCTAGGGCTCTCGCCTGCTTTCCTGCACTTTGCTTCCTTAGATATGGTTCATGTTTTGCTCACCTCGTTTTGTTCCACGTTTGTCTACACAGTATCTCTATCTCTTAATGGGGGTTCTGTGAAGTTGCCTTCCTGAGCTCCTCACCCAGGAATGTAACTCACTTTGTCTTAAGATGGCCACATGGTGCTGGGCTGGCTGGCAGGACGCCTACAGTCTGTAAGTCTTGTTTGCTGTTTTCATTCAGTTCTCCTTTCCTTCGGTGTTTGACTCATTTGCTGTTCTGGGTTCCCAGATTGTCATCTGTCTTAGTCATCTAGTGCTACTGTAATAGAAATACCACTAGTGGATGGCTTTAAGAAAGAGAAGTTTATTCTGTCAAAGTCCAGTAGGCCAGAAGTCTGAATTCAGGGCGCCAGGTCCACGGGAAGGCTTTCTGTCTTTGTCAGCTCTGGAGGAAAGTCCTTGTCATCAGTCTTCCCTTGGTCTGGGAGCATCTCAGTGCAGAAATGTCAGATCCAAAGGACACACTCTGTTCCCAGCACTGCATTCATGGTGGTGTGAGGTTCCCATGTGTCTCTGCTCACTCCTCTGTCTCATATCTCAAAATAGATTGGCTTAAGACACTACCTAATCTTGCAGATCTCATCAGTATACCTGCCACTAATCCATCTCATTACATCATAGTGATAGGATTTACAACACATAGAAAAATATCACGAAAGGACAAAATGGTAGAGAATCACACTATACTGGAAATCATGGCCTAGCCAAGTTCACAGATATTTTTGGGGGACACAGTTCGCTCCATGACATCATCTTTATCTGTTTCACTTTGTTTCTTGGTTCTTTGCTGTAGAGGGACAGCATGGTGTGTGTGAGTAAGCTGCCATCTTGGGTCATTTCCTACTTCCTTAGGTTTTGTTTCTCTGGGAATATTCTATTTTTTGCCCTCAGTTTTGAAGGACAGTTTTGTCAGATACAGAATTATTAGTTGGCAGTTTCTTTTTTTTCTTTCATGGTTATAAGTATGTGACCCCACTGCTTTCTGGCCTTCATGGTTTCTGAGGAGAAATTGATACTTAAATCTTTTTTAGGATTCTTTGCATGTGATGATTTGCTTCTCTCTTGCTGCTTTCAAAACTTTATCTTTGGTGTTCATCAGCTTGATTATAATGTGTCTCACTGTGGATCTCTTTAGGTTTATCCTTGGAGTTCATTGAGCTTCTTGCATGCATAGATTCATTACTTCCATCAAGTTTGGTAAGTTTTCAGCCATTATTTCTTGAAATATTCTTTCTGTCCCTTTCTTACTTTCTCCTCATTCTGGGATTTCCATAATGTGTATATTTTCTGCATGGTGGTGTCCTACAGGTCTGTTAGACTGTGTACATTGTTTTGAAATTCTTTTTTCTGTCGGTTTCTCAGATTGAATTATTTCAATTGTCCTATCTTCAGGTTCACTGATTCTTCCTTCTGCCAGCTCAGATCTGCTGTTGAGCCCCTCTAGTGAATTTTTCATTTCAGTTATTGTACTTTTCTATTTGGTTCGTTTTTGTATATATATATAATTTATATCTCTACTGATATTCTCGCTTTGTTTATAGATTGTTTTTTCTGATTTCCTTTAGTTCTCTGTGTTTTCTTTTAGCTCTTTGAGCATATTTAAAAGAGTTGTTTAAAAGTCTTTATCTAGTAAGTCCAGTATCTTGGCTTTTTTGGGGATGATTTCTGTCACTTTGTTCCTTTGAGTGGGCCATTCTCCCTTGTTTCTCTGTGTACGTTGTGATTTTTTTAATCGAAACTCAGATATTTGAGTAATATGGTAACTCTTTAAATGAGATTCTCCCCCTTCTACCGGACTTTCCTTTCTTCCTCCATTCCTCTCTGTTTGTCTCTTTGTTTTGTTGTTGAAGTCCATTGGTTTAGTGACTTTCACAAATCATTTTTGCAAAGTCTGAATTACTTGGTGTGTGTGTTCACTGAAGTCTCTGTTTCTTTAGGCTGTGCTCAACTATTGTTCTGACAGAGACTTCCATGAACACTAGGAGTTGAAAAGAAAAAGAAAAAAAATGAAAGAAAACAGGAAAAAGAAGCAAAGAAAAAGTAAGCAATGAGAGAAAAAGTCCTTTGTGGTCCTTGCAGATAGGGTCTGTCCTGCAACACTCCTTCAATACTTAGGAAGGTTTACGCTGACCTAGAGATCAACCCCAAGTGAATGTTAAAGGTGTTCTCAGGTCTTTTCTGGGTGAGCATCTTAACCTAGGCGTTCGTATGTCTTTTTAAATTCTTCAGTATACCTGGGTGCTACTGAATGCCCCAGCTTACCAATGAAGCTCTCTTTCTGGCCCCTAACCTTACCCCACAGCTTTCTAACATGTGTCTGAATCTTCTTCTCTTAGCCCAGGACTTTCAGTGAGCCTGCTGCTCCTCCACCTCTACTACCTCTAAGATAGATGCTATAGAGATGTGTGTTTTGCCTCAGCCCTTTAGGTGGCCACTGACAGGTTCAAACAGACAAACATAGTACTTTGTGCATAAGGTTTGGTTTGCTCCTTTCAGAATCCAGGACCAGAGTCCCAGGCTGAAAATATGGGTTGCCCCTTCAAGCTGGCTACTGAGCCAGGGCAGGGGAGAGGCATAGGCCAGTAACAGAAAGCCACACAGTTTTCCTCCCATTTTCTTGACGTTACCCCCTTCTGGATTCAGTGTTTGTTTGATTGCCATGAGCCTCTGACTGTGTACCAGAGTTCTGACAAGGTTAATTCTGACAGATTCTACTTGCTTTTCGTGTTTATTTGGTAGTCAGGAGCTTGGAGCTTTTTACTTTACCATCATGGTGATATCATTCTAGCATTACTATGTTTCATTTGGTTCCCAAGTCTACAATTCATCTCTATTTCTATGAGCTTAAACTTTTCAAATGGAATTATGACTTAGGTACAGTAAAATGCACAGATCATCAGTATACAGTCTGATGAGCTTTGAAAAATGCAAACAGCATGTAACCCACTATGAAAATAAGGCTATTTCTGTCTCATCAGTAATTTCAATTTGCCCCTTTCGAGTTAATTCTACTCCCCCTCCCCACAAGATAATTAGCATAGCTTATTTTTGTCTGCTCTAGAATTTCGTATGAATGGAATCACACAGCATGTCGTCTTTTATATCAGGTATTTCCTACCTTCTATGAATTTAAATTAAACTTTTCACTTTCTATGGTGCTACCAAAAAAAAAAAAAAAAAACCCTTCCCTGCACATTTCATGTGGAGCAACCTGTCTTGAACATGTTTAAATATCATGGGTAAAGAGAGGTCTAACTTTAAAAGTCAGAGAATGGCTTGGTATTTTGGAAATGGGTTTAGTACTTCCTAGTTACATGACCATCTGAGTTTTGGCAGTTAAGCTCTCTGAACATCACTTATCGCTTTTAAAATAATTGTTGTAATATTTACCTCACAAGATTTTTTTTATTAGGATACAATCAAATAATGCATATAAAGTACTCACCACTTATGAGTACTAAAAAATCCTCATTCTCCTCTAGGCCAACAAGGCTAATAGCAGTAACCAACAAATATTTTGACTGTTTGTGTGAGTAATCAGGTATCTGTCAATTACAATTGTAATTACAATGACTCTGTGTTGGTTGCTGTTGTTTTTAGGTGCGTCTGAGTTGATCCTGACTCATAGCAACCCTGTGTACAACAGAACGAAACACTGGCAGGTCCTGCGCCACCCTCACAGTTGGTGTTATGCTTAAGCCCATTCTTGCAGCCACTGTGTCAATCCATCTTGCTGAGGGTCTTTCTCTTTTTCGCTGGCCATTTAGTTTATGATGTCCTTCTCGACGGACAGGGCCCTCCTGATAACATGTGCAAATTATGTGAGACAAAGTCTCACCCACCTTGCTTCTAATGAGCATTCTGTCTGTACTTCTTGCAAGACAGATTTGTTTGTTCTTCTGGCAGTTCATGGTATTTTCAATATTCTTCACCAACACTATAATTCAAATATACCAATTCTTCTTCAGTCTTCCTTAATTATTGTCCAGCTTTCATGGGCATATGAGGCAATTGAAAACATCGTGGCTTGAGTCAGGCGGACCTTAGTTGTTAAAGTGACATCTTTGCTTTCTAACACTTCAAAGAGATACTTGGAGCACACTTGCCCAAATGCAATGTGTCGTCTGATTTCTTGACTGCTTCTTCCATGGATGTTGATTGTGGATCCAAGTAGAATGAAATCCTTGACAACTTCAATCTTTTCTTCGTTAATTTCAATATTCTTTATTGGTCCAGTTGTCAGGATTTCTGTTTTGTTCATGTTGAAGTGTAATCCATACTGAAGGCTGTGGTCCTTGATCTTCATCAGTAAGCGCTTCAAGTCCTCTTCACTTTCAGCAAGCAAGGTTGTGTCATCTGCATGTCTCAGGTTGTTAATGAGTCTTCCTCCAATCCTATGTTGCTAAGTAGGTCCAAATCAGTATTGTTCTCTTCTACCATCACAATCTGTATTTATTCCTTTTGTTTTTTAACAGTTTACAGAACGTTGTTTTCATGTTACCTCATTTAATCTTCATTGCATCCCGTATGAAAAATAGCTGATGTTCTCTTGTTTTACAGATGCGGAAACTGAGATTCGATGTCGTTAAGTTACTTTCTCCAAACCTTCCAAATAATTAATGGATTTTAAAACTAGACCTTCTGGAACCACAACTTGTACTTTTCATAAGGCAATATTGTATCCCCTGGAATGGAAACAGGTGGTGACCCAAGACTCTCAAGTCTTGCTGTCAGTCAGTCAGTGCCCAGGAGAGTTTCCAGACACAACTTGTGGACCCAGGAGTAGGCAGGGAAGATGAGTGTATTCAGTCCCCTAAGCTATCCACTTGTCTCCCTTCCCCTACTTAAATGGTGCTTGGCTGTGAATTGACTATGGCCTAATGGCTCCTTTGTGCATTCTTTCACTCAACAGGTGTGTGTTATTTTGGCCATATGTGTGACTACTGTAGTTCAGAAACCATTCTGCCCACTCAGAATTCAGCAATAAGCAAAATAGATTAAAAAAAAAAAGTCTGTGCTCTAATAGAGCTTAAATTCTCAGTGGAGAATGTGGTAATAGATAAATGAAGAAACATGTTCATTTACTTATTCATTTAATTTTGGGGACAATAAGTACTTTGGAGAGAAATAAAACCAGTAAGAGGAACCTGGAGTTTCGGGCCATGAGGCTTGTTGTTTTAGATAGGTGATGAGGGATGACCTTGTTAAGGTGAAGGAATTGGGGAAATGAGACACAGATATGGGGAGAAGGGTAGTGCTCTAAGATGAATGAACAGCAAGATGAAAAGCACTAATGCAGCAGGGTGTGTGGGGTTTTCTAGAAAGAGCAAGGAAACCAGTGAGTCCGGAGCAGAGTGAGCCAGGGGAAGATGATAAGAGAGGAGTAATAGGGGACAATCATGGTGAGCCTTATTGGTCATTTGTCTTTTTTTTTTATGGTGAACAGATTTTTTTTTTCTGAATTTTAGTAGTTTTTTTGTTATTGAGAATATACAGAACAAAACATACACCAATTCAACATTTTCTGCATGTACAATTTAGTGACACTGATTGCATTCTTCATGTTGTGCAACCATTCTCACCCTCCTTTTTTGAGTGGTTCCTTCCTCATTAACATAGACTCACCCTATATAGATGGTTCTTAAAAGAGCATATTGCTGAACTCTTGGCCGATTTTAAGATGACTTCAGGGAATATTTTTGGTTTAATGTTTAAAAATCATTTCAGGGCAATAGTTTTAGTGGTTAATCTAGTCTGTATGGCTCCAGAAAGTATGGATTCCATGAGAATTTGAAGTTCTGCAATCAGGATTCTTCTATGGACTTTTTGATCAAAATGCTTAGTAATGGTGGAGAGACACCATCCAGTTTTTCTGGTCTTATGGCAAAGGAGGCGGTTGTTCATGGAGGTTATTAGCTACACGTTCCATCTCCTCCTCTTATTCCTGACTCTCTTTCTTCCCCGCATTGCTTCAGGTGAATAGAGTCCAATTGTGCCTTGGACAGCTGCCTGCAAGCGTTTTAAGACCTCAGTCACTACAAAACAAACTAGAAGGTAAAACAGAAGTGCTAAATACATTATTGGATCAGTCAACTGGGATGGTCCATGAAATCATAACTGTAAACCTCCAAGCCAAGGACCAAATCCCATGAGGTGTTTGGTTATGCATAAGCAGCCTCAACAGCTACTCTTTCTTTTCTTTTTTGTAGTTATAAATATATCTATCACACAACTTTTGCCAATTCAGCTTTTTACAGATGTATAATTGACAGCAATTTTTTTTTTTACAGTACTTAGCTGTGCAACCCTTGTTTAATCAATGCGATTTTTGCAACACCGTCAACCCCCGTTTCCTCGTCCTTCCCTGCCTCGGGTAACCACTAATAAACTTTGGGCTCTGTGCATTTGCCTTTTCTTGTCTTTTTATATAATGGAGGTCATGTAATATTTTTCCTTTTATGACTGGCTTATTTCACTCAGCATACTGTCACATGTAACAAGACTTTATTTCTCCTACTGGATGACAGTATTCCATTGTATGCATGTACCACATTTTGTTTATGCATTCATTTGTAAATGGGTATTTCGGTTGTTTCCACCTTTTGACTATTGTGAATAGTGCTGCAGTGAACATTCTTGCACAAGTCCCTATTTGAGTCTTTGCTATCAAGCCTTTCAGGTATATACCTAGGAGTGGAATTCCTCGGTCATATGGTAGCTCCATTTTTGGGATAAAAAATTTTTTCTTTTTATTTATGGTGCTTTAAGTGAAAGGCTACAAATCAAGTCAGTTTCTCATACAAAATCTTATGAACACCTTGCTATGTACTTCTAGCTGCTCCCCCCGCAATGAGACAGCACACTCCTCATCTCCAACCTGTATTCCCGGTGTCCATTCAACTGGCTCTTATACCTCTCTGCTTTCTCATCTTACCTCTAAACAGTAGTTGCCCAAATAGTCTCATCTGTGTGCTTGAGCCAAAAATCTCACTCCTCACTAGTATTATTTTCTGTCTTATTGTGCAGTCCAATCCATGTCTGAAGAATTGGCTTTGGGAATGGTACCAGTCTTGGGGTAACAAAGGGTCTGGGGACCATGACTTGCAGGTTACCTCTAGTCTCAGTCAGATCATTAAGCCTAGTCTTTTATATGAATTTGAGGTCTGCATCCCACTGTTCTCCTGCTCCATCAGGGATTCTCTATTGTGTTCCCTGTCAGGGTAGTCATCGGTTGCAGCTGGGCACCATCTAGTTCTTCTGGTCTCAGATTGATGTAGTCTCTGGTTTATGTGGCCCTTTCTGTCTCTTGGGCTCATCTTTACCTTATGTCTTTGTTATTTTTCATTTCCTCTTGCTCCAGGTGGGTTGAGACCAATTGATGAATCTTAGATGGCTGCCTGCTAGCATTTAAGACCCCAGATGCCACTCACCAATGTGGGATGCAGAATGTTTCCTTTGTACATTTTGTTATGCTAATGACTTAGATGTCTCCTGAAAACATGGTCCTCAAACCTCCAACCCTGCTTCTGGCCTTCAAAGTGTTCAGTTGTATTCAGGAAACTTCCTTTCTTTTAGTTTAGTCCAGTTGTGCTGAGCTCTCCTGTATTGTGTGCTGTCTTGCCCTTCACTGAAAATAGTTGTTGTCTGCTATCTAATTAGTGAATACCCCTTCCCTCCCTCCCCACCCTCATATCCATGAAAGAATATTTTCTTCTGTGTTTAAACTTTTTCTTGAATTCTTGTAATAGTGGTCACGTACAATGTTCGTCCTTTTGTAGCTGACTAATTTCACTCAGCATAATGCCTTCCAGATTCCTCCATACTATAGATGTTTCACGGATTCATCATTGTTCTTAACCATTGTGTAGTATTCCATTTTGTGAATATACCATCATTTATCTATTCATCCATTGATGGGCACCTTGGTTGCTTCCATTTTTTGCTATTATAAACAGTGCTGCAGTGACCATGGGTGTGCATGTATCTGTTTATGTGAGGGCTCTTATTTCTCTAAGATAGATTCCAAGAAGTGGGATTGCTGGATTGTATGGTAGTTCTATTTCTAGCTTTCTAAGCAAGCGCCAACTCAATTTCCAAAGTGGTTGTACCATTTTACATTCCCGTCAGCAGTGTATAAGTGTTCCAGTCTCTCCACAAGCTCTCGTACATTTATCATTTTGTATTGTTTGGATTAATGTCAGCATTGTTTGGGTGAGATGGTATCTCATTGTAGTTTTGATTTGGATTTCTCTAATGGCTAATGACTGTGAGCATTTCCTCATGTATCTGTTAGCTGCCTTAATGTCTTCTTTGGTGAAGTGCCTGTTCATATCCTTTGCCCGTTTTTTAATTGCATTATTTGTCTTTTTGTAGTTGAATTTTTACAGTATCATGTAGGTTTTAGAGATCAGATGCTGATGAGAATTGTGGTAGCCCAAAACTTTTTCCCAGTCCGTAGGTTATCTTTTTACTCTTTTGGTGAAGTCTTTGGATGAGCATAGGTGTTTGATTTTTAGGGGCTCCCAGATATCGAGTTTCTCTTCTGGTGTTTGTGGAATGTTACTAACGTTTTCCATACTGTTTATGCTATGTATTAGGGCTCCTAGCACTGTCTGTATTTTTTCTTCCATGATCTTTATTGTTTTAGATTTTCTGTTTAGGTCTTTGGTCCATTTTGACTTAGTTTTTGTGTGTGGTGTGAGGTATGGGTCTTGTTTCCTTTTTTTGCAGATGGATATCCTCTTATGCCAGCACCATTTGTTAAAGAGACTGTCTTTTCCTTATTTAACAGACTTTGGGCCTTTGTCAAGTATCAGCTGCTCTTATGTGGATGGATTTATGTGTGGATTCTCAGTTCTGTTCCATTGGTCTCTGTATCTGTTGTACCAGTACCAGGTTGTTTTGACTACTTGGCGGTATAATATGTTCTAAAATCAGGTAGTGCAAGGCCTCCCTCTTTGTTCGTTTCTTCAATAATGCTTAACTTATCGGTGACCTCTTTCCTTTCCATATGAAGTTGGTGATTGGTTTCTCCATCTCATTAAAATCTGTCATTGGTATTTGGAATGGGATTGCATTGTATCTATGGATCACTTTGGGTAGAACAGACATTTTTACAATGTTGAGTCTCCCTATCCATGAGCAAGGTATGTTTTTCCACTTATGTTGGTCTCTTTTGGTTTCTTGCATTAACGTCTTGTAGTTTTCTTTGTATAGATCTTTTACATCTCTGGTTAGATTTATTCCTAAGTATTTTCTCTTCTTGGGGGCAATTGTAAATGGTATTGATTTGGTGATTTCCTGTTTGATGTTCTGTTTGTTGGTTTAGAGGGATCCGAATGTTTTTTGTATATTTTTCTTGTATCCTGGTAGTCTGCTGAAATGTTCTATTAGTTTCAGTAGTTTTCTTGAGGATTACTTAGGGTTTTCTATGTATAAGATAATGTCATCTGCAGAGATTCTTTTACTTCTTCTTCGCTAATTTGGGTGCCCTTTATTTCTGTATCTAGCCTAATCGCTCTGGCTAGGACATCCAGTACAATGTTGAATAAGAGTGATGATAAAGGGCATCCTTCTCTGGTTCCCTTTCTCAAGGGGGATGCTTTCAGACCCTCTGCATTTAGGATGATGTTGGCTGTTGGCTTTGTATAAATGCCCTGTATTATGTTGAGGAATTTCCCTTATATTCTTATTTTGCTGAGAGTTTTTATCATGAACATATGTGGGACTTTGTCAAATGCCTTTTGTGCATCATTGATAAGATCATGTGGCTCTTGTCTTTTGTTTTATTTATATGGTGGATTCCATTGGTTGTATTTCTAACGTTGAGCCCTCCCTGCATACCTGATATGAATCCCACTTGGTCATGGCGAATTATCTTTTTTTGATATGTTGTTGAAATCTTTTGGCTAGAAGTTTGTTGAGGGTTTTTGCATCTAGGTTCATGAGGGATATAGATCTATAATTTTCTTTTTCTCTGGTATCTTTACGTGGCTTTTGTGTCAGGGAAATGCTGGCTTCATAGAATGAGTTTGGGAGTATCCCATCCTTTTCTATGCTGTGTAATACCTTTAGTAGTAGTTGGGTTAACTCGTCTCTGAAAGTTTGGTAGAATTCTCCAGTGAAGCCATCAGGATGAGAACTTTTTTTTTGTTGGGAGTTCTTTAATTACCTTTTCAGTCTCTTCTTTTGATACGAATTTTAGTTGTTCTACTTCTATTTGTGTTCATTTATGTAGGTAGTGTGTTTCTAAAATTTGTCCATTTTTTCTATGTTTTCATATTTGTTAGAGTACAATTTTTCATAGTAATCTGAAATGATTCTTTTAATTTCAGTTGGGTCCGTAGTGACATCACCCATCTCATTTCTTATTTCAGTTATTTGCTTCGTCTCCTGTTTTTCTTTTGTAAGTCTGGCCAGTGGCTTATCGATTGTTAATCTTTTCAGAGAAAGAGCTCTTGGTCTTGTTAACTCTTTCAATTGTTTCGCTCTTCTCTATTTCATTTAGTTCTGCACTAAATTTTATTATTTGCTTACTTCTGGTGCCTGAGGGTTTTTTCTGCTACTGTCTTATTTGTTCAAGTTGTAGGGGTAGTTCTTTGACTTCGGCCCTTTCTTCTTTTTGGGCTTGTGCATTTATTGCTATAAATTAACCTTAGAGCACTGCTTTAGTTGAGTCCCAGAGATTCTGATAGGAAGTGTTTTCATTCTCATTGGATTCTATGAATTTCTTTATTCTGTCCATAATTTCTTCTATAACCCAGTCGTTTTTGAGCAAGGTGTTGTTCCATTTCCATGTGTTTGATTTCTTTTCCCTGCTTTTTCTGTTATTGATTTCTACTTTTATGGCTTTATGATCAGAGAAGATGCTTTGTAATATTTTTATGTTTTGGATCCTGTTAAGGCTTGCTTTATGACCTAATATGTGGTGTCTTCTTGAGAATGTTCCATGAACGTTGGAAAAGAAAGCATACTTGTCTGCTGTTGGGTGGAGTGTTCTGTGTTTGTCTGCAAAGTCAAGGTGGTTGACTGTGGCATTTAGATCTTCCGTGTCTTTGTCGAGCATCTTTCTGGATGTTCTGTCCTTCACCGAAAGTGGTGTGTTGAAGTCTCCTACTATTACTATATAGCTGTCTATCTCACTTTTCAGCGCTGTTAGAGTTTGCTTTATGTATCTTGCAGCCCTGTCGTTGGGTGCATAAATATTTAATATGGTAATATCCTCCTGGTATATTGTCCCTTTAATCATTATATAGTGTCCTTCCTCATCCTTTGTGGTGGATTTAACTTTAAAGTCTATTTTGTCAGAAATTACTGTTGACACTCCTGCTCTTTTTTGATTGTTGTTTGCTTGATATATATGTTTTTTCCATGTTCTGAGCTTTAGTTTGTTTGTGTGTTTCTAAGTCTAAGATGTGTCTCTTGTAGGCAGCATATAAACGGATCGTGTATTTTTTTAACCATTCTGCCACTCTCTGCCTTTTTATTGGCACATTAAGTCCATTTCCATTCAGGGAAATTATGGATAAGTATGAGTTTAGTGCTTTCATTTTGATGTCTTTTTTTGTGTGCTGTTGACCATTTCTTTTTTCCACTGAATTTTTTGTGTTGAGTAGTTTTTCTGTATAAATTGTCTTTTCCTTTTTTTCAGTGTTGATTTTGTTTTTGCTGAGTCTTTATGTTTTTCTTATATTTTATTTTGATGTGTGGGGGTGTTAATCTCCTTTGTGGTTACGGTATTATTTACCCCTAGTTTTCTAAGTTTAAACCAAACTTTTATCTGTATATTGCCTTGACTCCTTCATATGAAAAATCTATGAGTACATTTTCTTGTCCCTCTTGATTGATTTAATGTCTTCTTTTACACGATGACGTCCCTGTTTCCCTGTTTTGTGCAGTTTTTTTATCTTGATTTATTTTTGTGATTTCCCTACCTTGGTTGATATCTGATTTCTCTGTCCTGTGTTCTAATCTTGGGTTTTTGTCTGATGCTATTGACTTTTTTAACCAGAAAACTTCCTTTAGTATTTCTTGTAATTTTGTTTTAGTTATTGCGAATTCCCTAAACTTCTGTTTATGTGGAAATGTCTTAATTTTGCCTTCATATTTGAGAGACAGTTTTGCTGGATATGTGATTCTTGGCTAGCAGTTTTTTTCCTTCAAGGCTTTTTATATGTTATTCCATTGCCTTCTTGCCTTCATGGTTTCTGTTGAGTAGTCTGAGCTTATTCTTACTGACTCTCCTTTGTAGGTGACTTTTTGTTTATCCCTAGCTGCTCTTAAAATTCTCTTTATCTTTGGTTTTGGCATGTTTGGTTATAATATGTCTTGGTGACTTTCTTTTGGGATCTACCTTGTGTGGGGTTAGGTGAGTATCTTGGATAGATAGCTTGTCATCTTTCATGGTATCAGGGAAGTTTTCTGCCAGTAAATCTTCAGTAATTCTGTCTGTATTTTCTGTTTTCCCTCCCTGTTCTAGTACTTGAATCACACGTAGGTTATTTCTCTTGATAGAGTTCCACATGTTTCTTAGGGTTTATTCAGTTTTTAAAATTCTTTTATTGGTTTTTCTTCAAATATATTGGTGTCAAGTGTGTTATCTTCAGTCCTGTTAATTCTGACTTTCATTTCTTCAGTTGTGCTCATCTGACTTTCTATTGAGTTCTCTGATTCTGAAGTATAAATTATTGTTGCAGTTCTGAATTTCTGATTGCCGTGTCTCTATGGATTCTTTCAGCCTTTTAAATTTTTCGTTATGTTCTTGAATAACCGTCTTAATTTCCTCAAATGCTTTATCTGTGTATTCTTTGTTTGTTCTGCAATTTGCCTGATCTCCTTCCTGATCTCTTGAAGAGCTCTGTATATTACTATTTTGGATTCTACCCCTGGTAATTCCAGAAAGACCTCTTCATTCTGAAATTTCTTTTATTCTGTTTTGGGAGCTTGTTCAAGAGATCTTTGTCTGCTTCTTTATATGATTTGATATTGACCATTGTCTCCAAGCCACCTATAAGTTCCTGTATTAATTTATTTTGTTTGCTTACTGTCTTAGCTTCTTACTTTGTTTTGTTTCAATATACCCAAATAGGCTGCTGGAATGAGCTAACTTGATTATCGGAGCCTTTTAAGCTGTAATGCCTTTTCACGAGATGGCTAGTGCTGTTACCAAGTATACGAGCATAGGAGTCCATTCACTTTTCTTGTCTGGATTCAGCACAGGTGTCCAGTGAACAGGTTACCAAGTGTGTGGTGCATGCTGTCACCTGTGGTCTGAGAGGAGAGTAATGATTGGTATATGCACAAGTTTCTTGTTGCAGCAGGAGGTCAAACTCTGAGCAAGTCGGGGCTGAGAACCACCCCCCACGTGTCTGTGAGGAATTGGAGTCCCTGTTCTCTAGAGCATACAGGTGGGTGGGCTCTGATGCCGTCCCATAGCCACCCAGTGCTTTTAAGTATAAGGACTGGGAGGCACCACTTATCCTTGGACCGGTGTTGTGGGTGGCTAGGTGGTATGGGTGGAAACACCAGTCCTGAAGCCCCTGATGTGGGTAGGTGAGGACCCTGCTTAACAGGCAGAGCAGTGTCAAATATCAAAAACTTGGCTCTCCACCCCACAGCTGAAACAGTTAAAGTCAGACTTCAGGCACATAAACCCTTGCAGTGTAACAGCAAAGGCTTAGCTACTGAAATGGGACACAGGTCCATGCAGGGGTCAAAGGCATTCAAAGTCATGGAGTGTTTGTGCCTGAACAGGAGCCACTTCTTCCCTAAGTTCCCAGTTTAGGGGAGCCAGGAGATTATTCTTCTCCCCGTTTGTTAATTTGTTCCTTCTGTAAGGCTAGGAGAATGGCGTAAGGTGCACAGTAGGACCTAGCTCAGGCCCAGGTAAACTGACTATCACTGAAGCTGACTTAGGACCTGGGGCAGAGGGAGGAGGGATCAGATAAATCTACCCGGTAAATTAGATGCACGCACTTAACTTTTGCCAAGAAGGCTGTTCTTCGCTGATTCCTGAGGCATGAGTAGATTCTGCTACTCACTCTCTTTGGCTGAGAAAACCGCATTCAGCGTGCTACAGCCACTCCTGCAGTGGTCAAGCCAGGGGATTGGGTCTTAGGGTCACCGGTTCCCACTGAGACAGGTCCAGCAACTCCTCATGCTTCTGAACCATCTCTCCCTCCCCCTGCTGCTCAGTCCAGTGTCTTAACTTTGCTTTGATGTTCACGGGTCCTCGCTTTTCATATGTATAATCAATTCACTGTTTTTTTGGGTCTTATGTGTAAAAGGGACCACCGGAAGCATCTGAGTACTTCCCTGTCTTTGCCCTGCCTGTCCTATTTTAGTTTTTTGAGGAACTGCTATAGTTTTCCACAACTGCTGTACCATTTTGTATTCCCACCAGTAGTGGGTAAGGGCTCCAATTTCCCCACATCCTAACCAACATCTGTTATTTTTTTTTATTGTTAGACATCCTGGAGGAAGTGACATGGTATCTCATTGTGTTTTTGATTCGCATCCCTATGATGGCTAATGACGCTGAGCATCTTTTCATGTGTCTGGTGGCCATTTGAATGCCCTCTTTGGTGAAATGTCTGTTCAAGCCCTTTCCCCATTTTATGATTTTTTTATTTGTCTTTTTGTCACTAAGAGTAAGAATTGACTCTTTGGCAACGTATTTGGTTTGGTTTTTTGTTGAAGTTTTGTATATAGTTTGATTGTTAGATTCTTATACGACATAGAGTTCCTGAAGATATTCTGCAATTTGGTAGCTTGTGTTTTCACTGTTTTGATAAAGTGTTTTTACTTTTTATGAAGTTCCATTTTTTTATTTTGCCTTTTATTCTTTTATTATTATATTAAATAAGCCATTGTTAAAAGCTGGACCTCAAAGCACTGCCCCTGCATTTTCTTCTAAGAAATTTATGGTTTTTGTTAGCACATCCGTGAGAGCCAAAATACAACCTTGAGTATACCAACCAAGCAACCCAACCCTGTTGCCATCAAGTCTATCCTGACTCATAGCAACCCTATAGGACAGAGTAGAATTGCCCCCATAGAGTTTCCAAGGTGTGCCTGGTGGATTCAAATTGCTGATCTGTTGGTTAGCACCTGTAGCACTTAACCACTACACCACCAGGGCTTTGACCTTGAGTATATACCACCTGAATTTAGACACCATCTTAAGAATAGATTTCATACATTGAATACTAATGACCAAAGACCAGAAAAGTTGTGGGATGGCATCAAGGACATCACACACGAAGAAAACAAAAGGTCATTAAAAAAGAGAAGAAAGAAAGAAAAGACCAAAATGAATGTCAGAAGAGACTCTGAATATTGCTCTTGAACATAGAGAAACTAAAACGAATAGAAGAAATGATGATGTAAAAGAGCTGAACAGAAGATTTCAAAGGTCCGTTCGAGAAGACAAAGTATTATAATGAAATGTGCAAAGACATGGAATTAGAAGACCAAAGGGGAGGAACACACTAAGCATTTCTGAAGCTGAAAGAACTGAAGAAAAAATTCAAGCCATGAGTTGCAGTATTGAAGGATTCTACAGGAAAATATTGAATAACACAGGAAGCACCAAAAGTAGATGGAAGGAATACACAAAGTCACTTTACCAAAAAGAATTGGTTGATGTTCAGCTCTTTCAGGAGGTAGTATGTGATCAAGAAGCAATGCTACTGAAAAAAGAAGCCCAACCTGTACTGAAGGCATTGGCGAAAAGCAAGGCTGTAAGAATTGGCAGAATACCAATTGAGATGTTTCAACAAATGAATGCAGTGCTGGAGGTGCCCACTTATCTGTGTCAAGAAATTTGGAAGCCGTGTACTTGGCCAAGCCACTGGACAAGATCCATATTTGTGCCCATTCCAAATGAAGGCGATGCAACAGAAATTATTGAACGACATCATCAATATCACACAGAGGTAAAATTTTGCTGAAGATCATTCAAAGGTGGTTGTAGGAATACATTAACGGGGAACTGCCAGAAGTTCAAGCCAGATTCAGAAGAGGACTTGGAATAAGGTGCATCATTATTGATGTGAGATGGCCCTTGGCTGAAAGCGGGGAATACCAGAAAGATGTTTACCTGTTTTATTGACTATGCAGAGACATTCAACTGTGTAGATCATAACAAATTATGGGTAACATTTTAAAGAATGGGTATTCCAGTACACTTAATTTTGCTCATGAGGAACCTGTACATAGACCAAGAGGCAGTCATTTGAACAGAACAAGGGGATACTAAGTGGTTTAAAGTTAAGAAAGGTGTGCGTCAGGGTTGTATCCTTTCAGCATACTTTTTCGATCTGTATGCTGAACAAATAATCTAACTACATGAAGAAGGATGGGGCATCAGGATTGGAAGAAGACTCATTAACAACCTGAGATATGGAGATGTCACAACCTTGCTTGCTGCCTTAAAGCACATACCGATGAAGATCAAAGATGACAACCTTCAGTATGAATTGCAACTCAACATAAAGAAACCAAGACATTTCCAACATGGCTCTATAGACAGAAGCAGCATGCCATCCCTCTGCAGCAAAGACCCAAAAAACAAAACAAATATATACATCAATTCTGGAACCTTAAGCATCAAATGGAGGAATAAAGAACTCGATCAAGCATCAAATGGAATAAGAAACTGATAGAGAACAGAGAAAACAGAGAGCTACGAAGTGGTGGTCCCCTACTACCAGCTAATGCGGCATGGATTCGCCATCTTGGACTACAGCCACCAAGGAATACAGACAGGGAGTATGAGAAGGCAACTTCATGGAGCTCCGAACAGGAGACAGAGCACCTGGTAACCAGGCATATGTGTTGTCTTAAGCTAGGTTCTTTGGAGAAGCAAAAGCAGTAAAGCGTATATACATGTACATACGTGTATATATATGTGTGTGTGTGTGTGTGTGTGTGTGTATCAATCACATGATTGTAGAGGCTGGAACAACCCATGTCCATGGATCAGGATAGAGGTTTCTCCTGATTCATATAGCCCCAGGGCCTGGCGAACCCTAGATGGTCAGATCAAAGAGGAGGGCTTTTGCTCCCAGGCTGTGAAGGCTGATGAATGTCAAGATTGGCTGGTAGGTTGCTAGCTCAAGTCCCAAGAACCAGAGGTCAGATGAACTCGAGGTGCCTGCAGGGTCCAGAATCAGCCAAAAGCCTTGGCAAGGCAAGCAGGGAGGAAGTAGGCAGCAGAGGGAGGAGAGATGAAGGCTGAGGGGCAGTGAACTGCCACATGCCCTGCCTCTGCTGATGCCACTCAGAATCGGGGGTGATTACATATCAGATTTCAACAGGAAGTGATCACAATACTCTACAACTGCCAAAACATTGATAATCATGGCCCAGCCCAAGCTGACATGCAATCTTAACCATCACGGTCCACGCCTTGTCTGCGTGGCACCTGTACACATCTCTCCAAACCATACAACATCTCTGAATAAAGACAATTAGAAAGTCACACTTGCAGCTAACATGATACAACTAACACACATCCAGCCGAAAACACACTAGCCCTGTTTACATCTTACATTTTATAAGTGAAGAAAACAAAAATATTTGATGCACACATACAAAGGAGAAATACTCATAAGAATTACAGTCCTCGTTTCTACAAGTGGTCACGTGGCTGCAACTGGTATTTAGAGCTACCTTCTACCACCACCCATTCCTTATTCCCTTTGCCCTCAGCAAGCACCTCAGCAGGTCATGGTTCTTTGCCTGGTGGGATGACCCAAACCTTCATTCCTGAAGGGCCTGGGCCATTAGTAGTCATGTCGGAATTGGGTTGCTGTAGTTTTCCGTTGACTTTAATCACAAGGCATGGTAGTACTAGGGGACACCTTAAGGTATCTCCTGCATTCCAGACATACTCTTCTTTACTTCCATTATGTAATATCAATCTGATTTCCTCTTGGTAATAAGGATCAATCACACCAGCCAGTATGGTAACTCCCTTCTTTGCTTGTTGATCCAGAGACATAAGGAACCCAAAGTGGCCAGGTGGCATTCGTAGCTTCCAGTTTAGTGGAATCAGTGATGCGTCTCCAGGTGGTAGCATTCTTCCCTTTGGAACTAAGACCTGTAGACATGCAAAGCATAAGGTTGCAGGGACAGGAAGAAGAATCTTATGAGTGGATGACTAGGGGTAATAGTGCATGGTGCCACTTCCATTTCTACCCCTTGATTCCTGGACCCATGAATCCTGATTATGGGAGCAACAGTACCGTATAGTAGGCGCTGGTTTAGAGCATATAGAGCCTCTGGAGAACACAGCCCCAAACCTGCAAGGTATTGCCACCTACCTAGCACTGTAATTGTGACTTCAGGGGGCCATTCCATCATTCTGTCAAACCAGCTGCTTCAGAATGATGGGGAACATGGTAACATTAGTGAATTCCATGAGCATGGGCCCACTGCTGCACTTCATTTGCTGTGAAGTGAGTCCCTTGATCAGAGGGAATGCTGTGTGAGATACCATAACGGTGGATAAGACATTCTGTAAGTTCACGGATGGTAGTTTTGGCAGAAGCGTTGCATACTGGGAAGGGAAATCCTTATCCAGAGTAAGTGTATATTCCCCTAAGAACAAAACGCTGCCTTTTTCGTGATGGAAGCGGTCCAGTATAATCAATTTGCCACCAGCTTGTTGACTGATCACATTAAGGGATGGTGCCATATTGGAGAGTCAGTATTGGTCTCTGCTGCTGGCAGATTGGATGCTCATCAGTGGCTGTAGCCAAGTCAGCTTTGGTGAGTGGAAGTCCATGTTGTTGGGTCCATGCATAACCTTCATCCCTGCCACCAGGGCCACTTTCTTCATGAGTCCCTTGAACAATGATGGGAGTAGCTGGGGAAAGAAGATGACTGGTTTCCACAGAACACATCACCCTATCCACTTAATTGTTAGAATAATCCTCTGCTGAGGTCACCCTTTGGTGAGCATTCACATGAGGCACATATCTTCACTTCCTTGGCCCATTCAGAGAGGACTATCCACACACCTGTTCCCTATAAATTCTTGTCTCCAATTTTTGGATCATATTCCTTCCAAGTCCCTGAGCATCGAGCCAAACCTTTGGACACAGCCTATGTATCAGTATACAAGCTGACATCTGGCCATTTCTCCTTCCAAACAAAGTGAAGAACCAGGTGCACTGCTCAAAGTTCTGCCTGTTGGGAGGAATTCCCGTCAGCACTGTCCTTCAGGGAGGTCCCAGAAAGGACTGAAATGCTGCCAGTCTTCACTTTTGAGTGGTGCCTGCATATTGCAGAGAATCATCTGTAAACCATGTACAAGTTTCTCTTTTTCAGTCAACTGATCAGAAGGAGCTCCCCATGAGGCCATAGGTGCAGACTGGGAAATTGAAGGTAATGTGATAGGAATAGAGACCATGGGCATTTGGGCTATTTCCTCATGCAACTTACTCATGCTTTGAAGTCCTGCTTGGGCCCAATCTTGTATATACTGCTTCCATTTAATGATGGAGTTCTGCTGTGCACATCCAACTTTATGTCTCTGTGGGTCATACAACACCCAGTTCATGATGGACAGCTCAGCCCGCATGGTGAGTTGGTGTCCCGTGGTTAAGCATTCAGTCTCTACTAAGGCCCAGTAACATGCCAAAAGCTGTTTCTCAAAAGGAGAGTAGTTAAATGCAGAGGATGGCAGGGCTTCGCTCCAAAATCCTAAGGGTCTGTGCAGTGGTTCACCAGTAGGGGCCTGCCAAAGACTCCAGACAGAATCTCCATCTGCCATGGACGCTTCAAGCACCATTGGATCAGCGGGATCATATGGCCCAAGTGGCAGAGTGGCTTACACAGCAGCCTGAACCTGTTGCAGAACCTTCTCTTGTTCTGGGCCCCACTCAAAACTAGCAGCTTTTCAAGTCACTTGATAAATATGCTGGAGTAGCACACTGAAATGAGAAACATATTGCGTCCAAATTCCAAAGAGGCTCCGTAGGCATTGTACCTCTGTTTTAGTTGTGGGGGCAGCCAGATGCAATTACTTATCCTTCAGTTTAGAAGGAATATCTCGACATGCCCCATACCACTGGACCCCTAAAAATTTGACTGAGGTGGTAGGTGCCTGAATTTTTGTGGGATTAATTTACCTCTCTCTGGCAGGGAAACGTTTTACCAATAAGTCCAGAGTCATTGATACTTCTTCCTTACTAGGTCCAATCAGCATAATGCCGTCAATGTAGTGGACCAGCTGTGACATCTTATTGAAGGGAAAGGCAATCATGGTCCCTGCTGACTAAATTATGACATAGGGCTGGAGAGCTCATGGAGCGCTGAGGTAGGCCAGTGAAGGTGTATTGCTGGCCTTTCCAGCTGAAGGCAAACTTCTTCTGATGGTCCTTGGAAACAGCTATGGAGAAAAAGGCATTAGCCAGTTCAATAGCTGCACACCAGGTACCAGGACATGTATTAATTTGCTCAAGCAATGAAACTACATCTGGAACAGCATCTGGAGTTGGAGTCAAAACCTGGCTAAGTTTTTGATAACCTACTGTCATCCTGCAAGATCATCTGTTTTTTGCACAGGCCAAATAGGCGAGTTGAATGGGGGATGTGGTGAGAATCACCACCCCTGCATCCTTCAAGTCCTTGATGGTGGCAGTAATGTCTGCAATTCCTCCAGGAATGCAGTATAGCTTTTGGTTTACTGTTTTCCTAGGTAGGGGCAGTTGTAATGGCTTCCACTTGGCTTTTCCTACCAAAATAGCTCTTTCTTCATTTGTTAGGGATTCAGTGTGGTGTTTCTGCCGGTCGTTGAGTATATCTATTGCAATAATGCATTCTGGCACTGGGAAAATCACTATGGGGGGATTCAGGGACCCACTGGACCTACTGTGAAACAAGCATGAGCCAAGACTGCATTAATAACCTGACCTCTGTATATCCCCACTCTGACTGGTGGGCTCCAGTGCCGTTTTGGGTCTCCTGGAATTAGTGCCAGTTCAGAGCTACTGTCCGGTAATCCCCAAAAAGTCTGATTATTCTCTTTTCTTCAATGAAAAGTCACTCTCATAAAAGGTTGTAGACACCTTTGGGGAAGGCTAGGAGAGAATTGAGCGTATAAATTTTTGAGAGTGTATTGGAGTCCTTCCTCATGGGGACCTGGCCTCCCCTTCATTGAAGGGGTTGTGGGTCTTTAAATTTGCTCAAGTATGGGAGTTGACTGAGAGCGATTTGAGTTAGACCGGTGTTCACCTGAACTAGAATTCTTCTGCTCATACAGATCAAGTAAATATTTAGTAGATTTCCTATCTAATTCACTCCCAGGGACACCATGACTAAGTAGTCTTAAGTCCATATGAGTCACACTATTCTGTTTACTGCTTTGATTCTGCTGTCCATCACTGTAACCATGTCCGCTTGTGTTTGTTGATTGAGTGCTGCCACTTGGCCCCTACCATCACAGGGTCCAATCATCCCCATTGTGTTTAGCTGTCTTAATTCAGTTAGGGCAGTTCCCACTGTCGAATCTGATTTACATAAAATAGCAATCACAGTAATCTTCAGTGATGCTGAATTTCCCTTCACAAATTTTTTCCTCACAGTTGTGGTAAAAGGTGTGTCCTCTGGGCATCCATGTGTGGGTCTGTGGGTTTCACCTGAGAAATGCATTTTAGCATGGCAGTATCTCTAAGCCTTTGAATACCTTCTTCTACAGGATACCAAGGCAGGTCTGGTACTTCAACTTGATTTAGTGTAGGCCACTGCATAACCCATGCTTCAGCAACCCAAGCAGAGGAACTATTAGATCTTTTCCTAACTTCTTGAGGTGAAACACTGAATGAAGAATCTGTGCTTAGTGGACCCATAGCAATAAACTCAGACCGATCCATCTTTACGTTCCTTAGAGCATTATCCTGCACCCTTAATAACCATTCCCACACCTATTCCCCAGGTTCCTGTTTGTACATATTAGAAAACTCAAGCACTTCTCTTGGAGTGTAACATACTTCCTCCTGGGTCACACTTTGTACTTCACCTTTTGTGGTTCGCTGGGACTTAAGTCTAGTTATACGTCTAGAAGCCAGAATCTGTAGTGTGGAATTGTTTTGAGAACATTCAGCACTGTGTTGTAAAGCATCTGCCTCAGATGATGCCCCAGGCAATGGCTCAAGCAAGGGCTCTTTAGAGGCAGCTGGGCAAGGGCTAATTTCATTAAATGGAAGTGGAGGGGCTGAGGTGCTTACTGGACAGGGTGGTGTAGCAGACAAACGTCAAGTGGTTCTATTGGCAACCCAACCAACAGGAGTGATTAAATGGAATTTAGGGGCTCAGTGTCTCCAGTTTTCTAATTATCTTCCAATATGTCCCCATCCCAAGTTTCAGGATCTTATTTCTTCCCAATCAGTGCCCTCATTTTAACTTCAGACACCTCTTGAGGTTGGCAATTGAAGTAGCATTGTAATTCAGCCACTCTTACAGTAAGACTCTGGTTTGGCTTTTGGCAATATCAGTGTTATTGCTACAAGCAATAACGCTTTCTTTCAAAGCACAAGTGGAAACTTTGAGGTGGTTTATGCTGCACTTGAGCTTTGACACTGAAGCCCTGAGCGCATCTGTTTCACCAGTTTGTCTAGTGAAAGTAGGACCAACCAACCAGCTTCTGTATACTTCTCATTATGAGAAAATTGTTGAAAGGTATCATATATGCAATCACCCAGAGCCTCGCCTTTCACCAATACCTGATCTGTTGGTGGTGATAATTTGCATATTTGAATTGCCTCACGGCATGGATTAGCAGTGCCTTCTTTACTACTGAGAGCAGAGTCATCAACATCTTTGAAACTAACCATACTTGAAAATTAATTTAGAAAACTCATCCTTACAATTTAGTTTGTCTAGAACCACTCTCGGTATCAACTGTCTTAGGCTGGGTTCTCTAGAGAAGCAAAACTAGTCAAGGGTATAAATATATATAGAAAGAGAGATTTACATCAAGGAAGCAGCTCATGTGATTGTAGATTTGCAAGTCCATGAATCAGGAGAGAGGCTTCTTCTGATTTATGTAGCTGTAGGGGCTGGCAAAGCCCAGATTGGTAGGCTAGAGAGCAGGGCTCTTAAACTCCCAGTCTGTGAAGGTTGATGAATCCCAGGATCAGCAGATAAGTCCCAAGAACTGGAAGTCGGATGAACAAGAGACAGATGCAGGATCCAGAGCAAGCCAAGAGCCTTGGCAAGATGAGCAGGAAGGAAGTACGTGGCAGAGGGTGAAGAGAGAAAGGCTGAGTGGGGAGTGAGCCACCACAGGCCCTACCTGCACTGATACCACTCAGAAGGTTCCATTATGGGGGTTCCATATCTGAAATCCACATATCAGATTTCAACAGGGAAGTGATCACAACATTGTACAACAGGGAAGACACGGAGAATCGTGGCCCAGCGAAGTTGACACACACAATCTTAACAATCACACATGCCTTGTGATTAATGTCAGTGGAAAATTACAGCAATTCAGTTACAACTTGAGTATTAATGGCCCAGACCTTTTAGGAATGACAGTTTGGGTCACTCCACCAGGCAGAGAGCCACGACGAGCTGAGGTGCTTGCTTAGAGCAAAGGGAACATGGAATAGGTGGTGGAAGAAGGTAGTTCTAAATACCAGTTAGGGCCATGTGACCAGTTGCAGAAATGAGGAGTGTAACTGTTATGAGTGTTTCTGCTTTGTATGTGTGCATCAAATATTTTTGTTTACTCAACTTATAAAATATAAGATGTAAACAGGGCTAGTGCATTTTTGGTTGTATGTGTGTTCATTGTATCATGTTAGCACCAGAATGCCTTTATATTTGTCTTTATTCAGAGATTATTTATGGTTTAAGGAGATGTGTAGAGGTGAAAAGTTGGAAAGGGGTGAACTGTGATAGTTAAGAATATGTGTTAACTTGGTGTGCCGTGATTCTCAGAGTTTTGGCTGTAATGTTATGTTGTGGTCAGTTCCCTGTGGAGATTTGATATGTGATTACCCCCATGGTGCCACATGATGTGAGTAGGCAATTGGTTGAAGGGGAGTTTCCTTGGGCGTGTGTCCTGCATCTATTTTGTGCAGACATTCTGTCAGGGCTCGGGAGCTTTTGTCATTGTGGAATCTGCAGCTGGCTTCTGTTCGTCTCACCTCCAGTTTTTGGGACGTGAGCTAACAGTTTACCTGTGGTCTTGCCTGCCACTCTTTGGATTTGTTCATCTTCACAGCCTGTGAGCAAAAGCCCTGCTCTCCAGCCTGCCGATGTTGGGTACACCAGCACCTGAGGCTACGTGAATCAGGAGAGGCCTCTATCCTGACCCACAGACTTGGGATGTTATGGCCTCTAAAACCGTGTGAGCCATTTTCTTGATAGAAATCTCTCTCTATATATAGGTATTTATGCACTTTACTGGTTTTGCTTCTTTAGAGAACGCTGCCTAATTCAGAACATTCACATGAGATACAAATATGTTTGCTTCTTTGGATTGTTCAGAGAGGTCTGTCACATGCCACTTCTTCATACTTCCTTGGCTCCAAATTCCAATCATGTTCCTTCCAAGTCCCTGGCTATCCAGTCAAACTATTGGCCACAACCCATGAATCAGTGTACAGCTGTATATATGGCCATTTATCCTTGCAAGTAAAGTGAAAACTCATGTTCACTGATTGAAGTTCTGCCCATTGAGAGGCTATTCCCTCACCACTGTCCCTCAGGGAGGTCCCAGAAAGGGGCTGTAGTGCTTTGCTGCCACTGTCCATGTTCAGGTGGTGCCTGCATATCATGCAGAGAAACACCTGTCAACCAGACATCAGTTTCTCTTCCTCAGTCAACTGATCATGAGGTCATAGATGAAGACTAGGAAAGGGCAAGTAATGTAATAGGGGTGGAGGCCATGGGCATTTGGGCCATTTCCTCCTGCGACTTACTTGAGCCTTCAGGTCCTGCTCAGGCCTGATATCATGTATACCACTTGCATGTAATGATGGAGTGCGGCTCTGCACATCTGGCTTTATGGCTCCGTAAGTCAGACAACACCCAGTTCATGATGGGCAGCTCTGGATGCATTGTGACCTGGTGTCCTACGGTTAAGTGTTCAGTCTCTACTAAGGCCCTGTAACAAGCCAAAAGCTGTTTCTCAAAAGGAGAGTAGTTAAATGCAGAGGATGGCAGGGCTGTGCTCCCAAATCCTAAGGATCTGCACTGTGATTCACCAATAGGGGCCTGCCAGAGACTCTAAACAGGACTCCAAAGACCATCTCTGTCTGCCACTGTCGCTTCCCAAACCACTGGCTCTGCCAGATCATATGGCCCACGTGGCAGAGCAGCTTGGACGTCAGACTGAACCTGTTGCAGAGCTTTCTCTTGTTGTGGGCCCTACTCAAAAGGTGCAGCTTTCAAACCACTGATAAATAGGCTGGAGCAGCACACCCAAATGAGGGATATGATGCCTCCGAAACCCAAAGAGGCCCAACAAATGTTGTGCCTCCTCTTTAGCTGTAGGAAGGGCCAGATACATCAACTTATCCTTCACTTTACAAGGAATATTTCAACATCCCCCACACCACTGGAGCCCTAGAAATTTCACTGAAATGTAGGCATATGGACTTTGTCAGAATAATTTTCCACCCTCTAGTTTGCAAAGGAAACTCTGGTGGCATACAGTGGTTAAGTGCTTCAGCTGCTAACCAAGAGGTCCGCAATTCGAATCCGCCAGGTGTTCCTTTGAAACTCTATCGGGCAGATCTAATCAGTCCTATAGGGTCACTACGAGTCAGAATCGACTCGATGGCAGTGTGTTTGGTTTTTGGGTTAGCATGCAAGTATCTTACCAATAAGTCTAGAGTATTGATACTTCTTTCTTACTAGGTTCAGGCAGCAGAACGCCATTAATGTAACGGACCAATGTGACGCCTTCTGGAAAGGAAAAGCAATCAAGCTCCCTGAGGACTGAATTATGACATACACCTTGAGAATTGATATACCCCCGAG
Organism: Elephas maximus indicus; assembly: GCF_024166365.1. Taxonomy (NCBI): domain Eukaryota; kingdom Metazoa; phylum Chordata; class Mammalia; order Proboscidea; family Elephantidae; genus Elephas; species Elephas maximus. The sequence goes on from NC_064845.1 coordinate 28,173,180, forward strand.
ATAAATTAATGCAGGTGTATTGCTGGCCTGACCAAGTGAAGGCAAACTGCTTCTGGTGGTCCTTTAAAACAGGGATAGAGAAAAAGGCATCAGGGAGACTAATGGCTGCATACCCCAGAAGATATATTAATTTTCAGGCCACATCCCCAAGGAAGCTTCTCTTCCAGCTGATTGGATGATCATATCACATCACAAAATGGAAGACGATTACATAATTTCGGCCAAATCCCTGAGAATCATGGCCTGACTAAGTTAACACGTAACATGAGCCATCACAGTGGTGACGAAAGTGTTCTGACATAGATACTGGTGATGGTTGAATAGGATTGTGAAAGTAGGTAAAGCCACTATATGACACACTTTAAAGCTATTAAAACAAAACTTTATTTAATAAGAAATCTATCAGTTAATACAGTATAAGCTATAAAGTATAAATTGAGCTGGAAAAATACCACAACAAGAGCGAAAAAACACCCACTGAGGTGAGAAGAAGAAAATGTCTCATTCTGAGGCTGATGTTCCCAGGCTGTGAATGAGGAGCTGCTGTGGAGGAGGCATGGCAAGTGGCTCTGCCTCTGGTGCCCGAGGCAGAGCTAGCGGTGGAAGATTTATTAGCCTGTGGGGCTCCAGTGTTGGAGTAGGAGCAGGATCGATATCAGCTGTTTGTCAGGAGCCAGTTGGAGGTGGCCCAGGATGGAGATCCGCCCCTCCAGCTGACTCTGTCTAGCGCCATCGCCGGACCTGTTGATGAAATAGCTGGTGCCCTAAGGACTTCCGGTGTTGGTGCAGGAGCAGGTGGTTGAGGAATCATTTCTGTAGGTGGCCCAGGATGGGAATCGAGCCCTCCAGCAGGCTCTTCCCCTGGTGCCGGGGCCAGAGATGGAGATGGACGGCTGTGTGCTATATTGAGCCCTGGTGTTGGTAGAGGTACAGGAGCAGGGTTGACATCAGCCGGTGGCCCAGGAGCCAGCTCTGAATGTAGCCCAGAATAAGAATCTCATTTTCCTCCTTTCTCCCCATTTGGTGCCAGTGCTGGAGCTGGTGATGCTGCTCTGTGGAGTCCCAGTGTTAGGCCAGGCGCATGATGGACCTCACCAGGCGGTCCAGGAGCTCGTTATGGTCTTGGCCCAGGGAGAGAATCTGATCTTTCAGGAGGCTGTCTGTCAGGTGGCAGTGCTCGACTTGCTGATGTAGGACCTGTTGTTGTACCCAGCTCCAATGTTCCTGCAGGAGCGGGATCTGACTCAGGAAGCGGTCCTTGAGTGTGTTCTGGAAGTTGCCCAGGGTAGAAATCCAGCTCTTCTGCGGGCTCTCCATCTGGTGATGGGATAGGCGGTGCTGTATTGAGCATCGGTGTCTGTACAGGATCAGAATCGACATCACTAGGCGGTCCAGGGCCCGGCTCAGGCGGTGGCCCTGGTTAAGAACGTGAACCCCCAGCGGGCTATCCATCCGCTGCCAGAGCTGAAGCTTGGGACAGAATAGCTGTTGCTCTGTCGACGTCTTGTGTTGGAGCAGGAGCTGGATTGACGTCAGCTGGTGTTCCAGGATCTGGTTCTGGAGGTTGCTCAAGATGGGAATCCACCTCTCCATCGGACTCTCCGCCTGATGCTGCTGATTTAGCTGGGGGAAGACCTGGGCTACGTCAAGCTCCAGTGTTGAAACAGGAGCAGAAGCAGGATTGACATCAGCCAGTGGTCCGGGAACTGGTTCTGGAGGTGGCCCAGGATACGAATCTGAGCCTCCATCTGGCTCTTCATCAGGTTCCAGTGCAGGAGCTGGTGATGGAAGCAGTGGTGCTCTGTGGAGCTCTGGTTTTGGTGCAGGAGCAGGATCAACCTCACCAGGTGGTACAGGGGCCGGTTCTGGAGGTGGCCCAGGATAAGAATCCCACCCTTCCGGCAGCTCTGGGTCTGGTGGCAGTGATGGAGCTGGCGATGGAATAGCTGGTGCTGTCTGCAGCTCTGGTGTTGGAGCAGCAGAAGGAGCAGGATTGACATCAGCTTGTGGTCCGGGAGCCATATCTGGATGTGGCCCAGGAGAGGGGTCCGCCCCTCCTGCCAGCTCTCCATCTGGTGCCAGTGCTGCAGCCGATGACATAGTAGGCGGTGCACTATGGCACTTTGGTGCTGCTATAGGAACCAAATGTACCCCAGGAGATTGTCCAGGAGCCGGTTCTCGGGGCAAAGATAGCTCTCGAGCTCCTTTTACCATTGGCGCTGGCCCCGGCTCTGGAGCTGCAAGAGGAGAAAGGTTCACCAACATGACTGCCTCTCCTCATGCCTTGCCAATGATGGAAAACACCCACTGCCACAAAGAGAAGCCCATTCCAAGATTTTCCACCCCGGAAAGTCTTCCCAGACTGTGGTCCACCAGAGGAGGGTGTGAAGTTACTCTGAGCTCTGGCTCAACCCCAACCCCTGGGGTTTTTCCGTCGTGCCCCTCCCAAGCTCACATGCAGTCATGCCCAGTCTTCCTCACCCTCTGGCTCTGCCTCAGTGACCTCCATTTGATCCAGCTGTGCCAAGAGAAGTTGGGCACAGCACTCCAGATGTGAGCCTGGCATGTTCACCTGCACATACTCCAGCACGAGCTTTAGGCAGGGGAAGTCTGGGGGCTGATTGAAATCCTCGGAATATTCCTTCAGCCATGTGCCCAGGATAAAAGAGATGGCGCTAGGGATGGGTGGTGAAGAGCAGGGTCAGAGGCCTGTCTTTTCCCACCACACTGCCCTCCCAGGGCACCCTTGCAATGGGCCAGTCCCTCTGCCTGCTCCTGCCCTTCCAAAGGTCAGGACCACCCTGCATCACACCCTCTGGTTATCCTGGCAGTGGCAGGCCTGGTTACTGACAGGGGGCTAGCACAGAGCCCTGTCCCAGGGAGCTCCCCATCCGTGGTCTGACCAACTCTCCTTCCTTGGGGAGCCTGAATTACATCCATTTCTGTCCCCTGGCCCTCTCCCCACTGGACAGTAACCCGCTAAGGGCACAGAAATGTGTGTCCGCATGTTCGTCTCACAGCCCGGCACACAATAGTGCTTCAGGATTATCTAATGCTGGGTGACACACAGGGTCCGCCCCCTGACCCAGATGTCCAAGCCATAATGCCCCTCCTCTGGAGCGTGTGCACCAGCATGCTGCCTGGTTGTCTGCACATGTGTGAGGGTCTCTTCTCCCATGGACACTGTTCTCCCCTGGAACAGGGGCCCCACATGCAGCTGAGCACCCATGACTGGGGACGGGGATTTCGGAGCAATTGTCTCCACTCCCCAACCCCCCCCCCACTTCCTGTTTTGGGCCCCAAATACAGAAGGGGGCAACCTGTGATGTGAAGGAATTTTGGGAGGATGAATTGTCTCAGGAGCCTCTCTGAGCCCCCAGCCTCCCCTCTGCTCCCCAGGACACCCAGGTTCCACTCCCATCTCTCTATGATTGCTTACGTCCTGCAGGATGCGCCCCTAAACTCATCCCTCTAGTGGAATCTAGATGAATGGGGCCCAGGGTCTGCCAACCCCAATCCAGACACAGGTCCCCTGTAACCTCCGTCCTTTTGCAGAGATAAGAGCCCCTCCTTCTCCACACAAAGTCCACTCACCCTTTCAGCTGCTCCTGGGGTTCACCGTACTCAGCAGAATAGAGGTGGTTACATCCATACCTAGAGGTGGTGTGAGGGTGTCACATCTAATGCACTGTGGACACTACTTGCTTAGGATGTCTAGTGTTCCTGTCTGACTCTCGGACTGGAATGGAGGCCCAGGAGGGCAGGGCTTTCCATCTGCTTTGTTCACGGAACAATGCTAAATACCCAGAACAGTGTCTGCAACAGTAGGGGTTTCACGGATCATTGGTGAATGAGTGAACCCACCCAGCACCTTCCCAGGTATCAGAGAGTCCTGTAGCCTCTCTTCCAGCCTCCAGGGATCTCTTTTCTGGCTATACCAAGGACAACCCAAAACCAAAACCAGTTCTTCTGATACCAAGGATAAGGACACACTAAATGGAATCTGAACATCCCCTTTACAGATGGGAGGTAGGTTTGCTGAAGGGCACGTAGTCAGTGAGGAGTGAGGCAGACAGCTTTCTCGTGATGGAGAACATGTGAAGATCCCAGCCCCTCCAGCACCCCTTACCGTAGAGATGGGCTCCGGGTACACACTTTCTGTGGATTATCCCATGTGGTCCTGACAGTAATTCTAGCTGATTGGACCTTTATCAGCCCACTTCTCAGGGGAGAAAACTGAGGCTCTGAGTGGTAAAGTGTCATTCTCCAGACTCACAGCTGGTAGGGAGTAGAGTCCCCATTGGGCTGTGGAGGGCAGAGTGCTCACCTTTGGAGCAGCCGGTCTAGGACCTGCTGGGTGGTGGCGTAGGTTCTATAGGTTCGCAGAAAGATGTCGATGTAGGAGAAGTCACCCTTTAGGAAAGTGGGCACCAGGAGCTCCACCAGCTTCTCTAGTGAGCCTGCCTTGAAGGTTTTCATCACCCAGGCCTCATCCAGGTCCTCGTTTGAACCACAGACACACTGAGGTGGGACAGAGGAGGGACATATTGTCAGAGGCAACCCCATAAACCACCAGGAGGGTTGGGGGCCCAGAGCTTAGACCAGACACTCCCTCTCCCTCAGTGACCTTTGGCAGGAGGTGCGACATGAGTGCCTTCAGCAGCAAACAGGACTCGAATTTCCAAGCAGAATTGGAGGTGGGGGCTGATTAGAAACATTAGGAACCTGAAGGGATTTCGTTTACTAAGTAACTATTGTCTTCTCCCTGAAGGAAGAGCAGTATCCCAGTGAGTCTTCACGAAACACCCCATTCCAGAGATGAGAAAACAGAGGCTTGGTGATATCCAGTGTCTTCTCGAGGTCACCTGGTCAGAGCCCAGAACTGTCCGACATTAGTGTTCCATGATGTTCCCTCTGTGCTACGTGAAGCCTGCTCTGCCCCTGACTCAGAGGGGAAGGTCTGGTCCAAGCTCACTCCCTCCCAGCTGGAGACAGTGCACAGAGCAGGCACACCCATGAGATAGCCAAGACATGGATTTTTCTTTCTGTGAATTAAAGGGGGTTTTGAGAACATGAAGCTATGGAGTACCCAGATGCATACAAGGTTGAGAACCTAGAGACCCTGGGGTGGGAGAAAGACCCCCGTAAAACTGAGGATCTGAACAGATGGCCCAGGGAGTGCAAATGTGAATGATCGGTAAAGGACTGAGAGGCGGTTCAGCTTCTTAGGGCCAACAGGTGCCTCGGAGCCACCCTGCAGTTCTGTTGGCCACCCTGACAGCAGACTGGCAAAACAGAAAAGAACCATAATACCTGGAACGGGCTTAATGCAGAGACGTGGCCAGCATCACAAACTGCTGGGCCACGGGACTGCGACCGCTGTTTTGGGGAGTCTGGCTCTAGTGATCCTAACTTGAAATGTGTGCATCCTCCCCCCAAGCATGCCACTCCTGGGAGTCTGTCGTGGGTGGGTGAGCGTGTGAGGACACACGTAAGCGTTCCTGCAGCCCTGCAGAAGGCATCAGTCCAGGGCCAGCAGCAGAGAGAGGCTCAGTCACTTGGGGACAGGCCTCCCTTCTGGAACATTCTGCAGCGAGTCAGGCTAGAGCCACTGACCTGAAGGGGTCACGTGATGTGTTCCCTGAGATTGCAGGTTGTAGAAAAAGATGTGTCATAGCATAAGCCCCTTGTTTTAGGATAAAAGAAGCCTGCCAAGTGTGATGATGTGTGAAGCTGGGAGAAGTTGTGCAAGGAGAGCCGAGCCGACTGCTGCCTGAGACCCTGGGGTTGAAAGTTCAACACTAAAACAGCAGCAACAGGCAAAATATGCATGGGCTTATGTGAAGTGCAGACAGTATAAAAACCTCATTTCTGATATTCCTACAACTATGGGAAGAGTGACTTTGTAGCTGGCCAGGGCAGGGAGGACAGTGGGGGAGGGGGGGATATCATTTTCTTGCGAGGCGACTGGGGACCCTTGAGAGGGAAAGTCCTCGGAGTGACCTGAGGTCCACAGGGTGGTGTCTTGGTCATCTTGGGTCCCTGGGTAGGGACGTCACTCCCCTCCCCCTGCACTCACCCAGAACCTGCGGCAGCCCTTCATCGCCCGTTTCTTGGGGTAAACCGAGGAGATGATGCCATTCTCCTTTTCCTTGGGGATCTCCTGCGGGGAGTTCTGCAGAGACAGTGCCAGCAGCGGCCAGGGAGGCGTCAAGAGCCCCTCTGAACCACCTCCTTCTGTTTCTGCCCCTGAAGCCCTTGTGCCTCCGAGGAGCTCCCAGTTCTCCTGTGCTGGATGGGTCGGCCTGGGGGCTGTACCATCCAGCCGTGACCATGTCCACGGATAGAGGAATCAACCTCTAATTACTGCAGCAGGATCTGGCAGAAGCTGGGCTGGCACACGGCAGCTGTGGCCCAGGCAATGCCAGCAGGTAGGGCTGCACTTTGACTCTCACACTCAGGGTGAGCTGGATCTCAGAGAAGGTCCAGATGAGAGTGCTGACTTAGCCTGTGACTCCGACAGTTCCTCCCTACGGCCTGGTCTGAACTGGAGCTCCTGGGTAGACTTATATCCCACTGTTCTGTGCGATCAGCGGGGTCAGGGCAGGGAAGTGAAAGAGGCCTCCCCATTTGCCACCCCAGCCCCCAGCCTCCCCAAGGCGCCCAACCTAATGGACTAGGCCCAGCCACGGTCAGACTCAGCCCCATGAACCCAGTGTGGTGAGAGGCCGTGGGGATGGAGCTTGGCGTTGCCCTCAATGTGTGCTAGTCCTGAAGCAGCAGCCCAATTTTCATCATCCTCATTATTATTCCTCCCCTCCCAGATCTCCCCCGGTCACATGGCTCCTCCTGCCCTGACCCCCACCACCTCTCTCCCAAATGGACCCTGCCTCATCCAACAACTTTCTGCCTCATCAGTTCTGTCCACATTTCCTCCCAGCCCCCATTCCCAGGGACCCCATGAGGACAAGGGCTGGCATGGCCTGGGGGGTGGTATGACCTTGGGGAGGGGTGTGGGGCTTCCCAGGTGGGGTCACAGTGGTGGCCTGGCCTGGATTGGCAACCCTGGGCCCCCCTGTGTTACCTTTGGATTCTTTTTGGTAAATGGCCTGAGCTGTCGTGGGTGGGGGATGAGACCATGTCTCAGCCTTTGTGGAAGTGTCGAACTCCTGGGTCTCTCAAGATTTGATACAAGGGAAGATGGGAGACAAGAAGAAAACATGTTTCTAGTTTGAGTGTCTCCACTCAAGTGAGGTGGGTAGGGGGCTGTGTTTTGAATGTTGGTCCCTGGTTACCAGGGTTCCAAGTTGTATGTACTCTGTCATCAAGGAAGTGAGGTCATGTCCTGGATCTCCTGACTTAGGCCTGATGGCAGATAAAACCTCCCCAAAGTCTCCCCTGGGCTGCTGAGTGCTCACCTCTCCCCATGCCATCTCCATACTTGTACACAGTGACACCAACACAGCCCTCCCCACCCCCACCCCCAGAACCTGAGGAAGGCCTGGGCGTAGCCAGGGCCCCAGCTTTGAGCTGACAGAGCTGGGTTCAGACAAAGGTCATCCTTGTCAACCAGTTTGTGACTGTGAACAAGTCTTTGTGTTTCTCAGAGCCTCCTCAGTCCCCTTACCCACACAATAGGAATCATTCTGGCATCTTCTTCCCAGGGACCTCAGCAGGTATATGTGAGATAACACCTGTAGAACCTGTGGGCTGACTAATCAGGGGTGGATTATCTAATAGGCAAGGTAAGCACAGGGCTTACCTGCTTGCCAGATTATGTGTAATGAACAGTTTCACCTTTTCACATTTTTTCAGCACATCTAATACTCTGCTTCTGGGTATGGCTGGCATCTGTTTCTCCCAACCCCACAGCACCTTCCTACAGAATCAAAGCCTCTTTTCAAATTTACAATCCCTGACGCGGGCAGATGACCCTGGAAGCAAGGTAAACACAGGTCTCCTTGTGCTTACTTACTAACCTGTAGTGAAGCATTTCACATGGGTTTTGCCACATCAAAGATGTGGTGTTCACCGTGCTTACCTTGCCTGTTGGATAATCTGCCCCTGTAGCTAATGCACAAACTCAGAGATGGAAGAATTTCAAGCAGGTGTGGGAAGCAGCATGGAGTACATCTCCAAACAGGGCTGGGTTCTGGTGGTGTGAGCTTGGGAAATTCACTTCCCCTCTTGGCCTCATTTCCCAGTCAGCACCAGGAGGGGTTTGGAATTAAATGAACATCAGATGGTGTCACCCTCTGCATAAAACCCTCCGATAACTTCCATTATATTTAGAATCTGACCCAGTGCCTCATCTCAGACTAGCGGATACGCAGCCTGCACGATGGCTCCCAACAATCCTACCTCCTGGTCTCCACATCCTGTGTGACCCCCTCCCCTCAGTGTGGATTGGACTCAGGGACTCACTTCTCAAGAGTGTTGTTAAGTGCCACTGAGTCGATTTCAATTCATAATGACCCCATTTGGGGCAATGTTTCTTGGCTCTCTTTTATCCTCTCTCTCTGTTTCTCTCTCAGTCGTCTCTGTCTGTCATTTATTTTTCTCTCTCCCTCCAGGCAGCAGCTGTGATGTATGACCTGCCCATGGAGAGACTCATGTGACAAAGACCTGGGGAGGGTCCTGATCAACAGACAGACAGGAGTGAGGCCCCCCAGTCCAAAAGCTCATGGAGTACTGCTGATAACATGGAAGTGAGTAGGGAGCAGATCGTCCGCAGTCAAGACTCAGCTGAGACCACAACCAGAGGCTCCTGAGAACTTGGAGAAGTCACCAGGTAAGCCATGCCTGGATTCCTGGCCCACAGAGACTGTGTGCTGTTGTGTGTTGTGAGTCATTAGTTTTGGGGGTTCTGTTATCACAGAGCAAGAGAGAACTCCACCAGCCCACCAGGTCATGGGTCCTGGACCTGTTCTCCTCCTCCCTGCCTCCTCTCCGCCTCAGCTCCCTCTAGCTCTACTGGCTGCATTTCAACCACTTCTCTGGACAAACTCACGTCTGTGTCCCAGTCTCTGCAACAGCTCTGTCTTCTTCCTGGCACGCTGTCCCCAGACTCGCGCAGCGCTGGTGCCTCCTGTCATTCTGGTCAGACATAAATGTCACCTTAGTGAGGCCTCCTGGACCACAGCCCAGTCTTGTCTCACAGCACCCTGCTTTATTTTCTCTATAAAATATGCTTTTTTCTTTGCATGTGTTTGTTTTCATGCTTTTATCCATCTTCATGTCTCCCCTACAGATTGTGAGTTCCAGCGTACAGGGACCACATGGGTCATTTTCAGAACCAGCTCCTGGACAACCTGCTGATGTTGATCCTGCTCCTGCACTAACACTGGAGCTCCACAGTGCACCAACTATTCCGTCACCAGCTCCATCACCAGCGTCAGATGGACAGTCAGCTGGAGGCGTAGAGTTCAATCGTAGCCACCTCCTGAATGGCTCCCAGATCACCTCCTGATGTTGATCCGGCTCCTGCTCAACATAAGAGCTCTATAGAGCACCAGGTCCTCCATCTCCAGCTCTGCCTCGGTCTCCAGAGGTTGAGCCATTTGCTGCAAGTCCTCCACGGCCATCCCTCATCACAGCTAGGGAACGTCAGCTCCAGAAACACACCCTTTCTTCAACTCACCTGAGCGGGAATTTCTTTGGTTTGGTGGTAATATTTTCCCAGATCACTTTATACTTCATAGTTTATGCTATTTTAACTGGTAGATTTCTCATAAAATTTGTTTTAATAATTTTTAAGTGTGTAGTATACTGGCTTTATATACTTTTACAATATTATTAACCATCATCAGTACCCACTTCATAACATTTTCATCACCACTGTGATAGTTAATGTTATGTGTCAGTTTGGTTAGGCCATGATTCTTAGGGGTTTGGCAGAAATTATGTAATCAGCCTCCATTTTGTGATCTGATGTGAGCAGTCAATCATTTGGAAGAGGAGTTTCCTTGGAGGAGTGAACTGCAAATTAACACATCTCCTGGTACCTGGTATGCAGCCGTTGATCTGGCCAATGCCTTTTTCTTCATCCTTCTTTTGAAGGACAGGCCCTTTTGGTGAATCACTGCACAGATCTGCAGGATTTTGGAGCAAAGCCGTACCATTCTCTGCAGGTAACTACTTTCCTTTTTTAATAATTTTTACTGTGCTTTAAGTGAAAGTTTACAAATCAAGTCAATCTATCACACACAAGCTTACTCCATACTCCATACTCCCACTAACTCTCCGCCAATGAGTCAGCCCGCTCCCTCCTTCCAGTCTCTCCTTTCGTGACAATTTTGCCAGTTTCTAACCCTCTCTACCCTCCCATCTCCCCTCCAGGCAGGAGACGCCAACACAGTCTCAAGTGTCCACCTGATACAAGTAGCTCACTCTTCATCAGCATCTCTCTCCATCCCATTGTTCAGTCCCTTCCATGTCTGATGAGTTGTCTTCGGGAATGGTTCCTGCCCTGGGCCAACAGAAGATTTGGGGACCATGACTGCCGGGATTCTCCTAGTCTCAGTCAGACCATTAAGTCTGGTCCTTTTATGAGAATTTGGGGTCTGCATCCCACTATCCTCCTGCTCTCTCAGGGGTTCTCTGTTGTGCTCCCTGTCAGGGCAGTCATGGGTTGTGGCCGGGCACCAACTAGTTCTTCTGGTCTCAGGATGATGTAAGTCTCTGGTTCATGTGGCGCTTTCTGTCTCTTGGGCTCATAGTTATCATGTGACCTTGGTGTTCTTCATTCTCCTTTCATCGAGATGGGTTGAGACCGACTGATGCACCTTAGATGGCCGCTTGTTAGCATTTAAGAACCCAGACGCCACGCTTCAAAGTGGGATGCAGAATGTTTTCATAATAGAATTTTTTTGCCAGTTGACTTAGAAGTCTCTTTAAGCCATAGGCCCCAAACCCCCACCCTTGCTCCGTTGACCTTCGAAGCATTCAGTTTATCCAGGAAACTTCTTAGCTTTTGGTCTAGTCCAGTTGAGCTGACCTTCCCTGTGTTGAGTATGGTCCTTCCCTTCACCTAAAGCAGTTCTTATCTACTAACTAATCAGCAAATAACCCTCTCCCACCCTCTCTCCCTCCCCCCTCTCGTAACCACAAATGTATATGTTCTTCTCAGTTTGTACTATTTCTCAAGATCTTATAATAGTGGTCTTATACAATATTTGTCCTTTTGCATCTGACTAAATTCACTCAGTATAATGCCTTCCAGGTTCCTCCATGTTATGAAATGTTTCACAGATTCGTCACTGTTCTTTATCGATGTGTAGTATTCCATTTTGTGAATATACCGTAATTTATTTACCCATTCATCCGTTGATGGACACCTTGGTTGCTTCTAGCTTTTTGCTATTGTAAACAGTGCTGCAATAAACATGGGTGTGCATATATCTGTTTGTGTAAAGGCTCTTATTTCTCTAGGTTATATTCTGAGGAGTGGGATTTCTATGTGTATGGTAGTTCTATTTCTAACTTTTGAAGAAAATGCCAGATAGATTTCCAAAGTGACTGTACCATTTTACATTCCCAGCAGTAGTGTATAAGAGTTCCAATCTCTCCGCAGGCTCTCCAAGATTTATTATTTTGTGTTTTTTGGATGAATGCCAGCCTTGTTGGAGTGACATGGAACCTCATTGTAGTTTTAATTTGCATTTCTCTAATGGCTACTGATCGAGAGCATTTTTCTCATGTATCTGTTAGCTGCCTGAATATCTTCTTTAGTGAAGTGCGTGTTCATATCCTTTGCCCACTTTTTGATTGGGTTGTTTGTCTTTTTGTGGTTGAGTTTTAACAGAATCATATAGATTTTAGAGATCAGGTGCTGGTCGGAGATATCACAGCTGAAAATTTTTTCCCAATCCGTAGGTGGTCTTTTTACTCTTTTGGTGAAGTCTTTAGATGAGCATAGGTGTTTGATTTTTAGGAGCTCCCAGTTATCTGGTTTCTCTTTGTCATTTTTAGTTATGTTTTGTATTCCATTTATGCCTTGTATTATTTTTTATTATTAGGGCTCCTAACGTTGTCCCTATTTTTTCTTCCATGATCTTTATCGTTTTAGTCTTTATGTTAAGTCTTTGATCCACTTGGAGTCAGTTTTTGTGCATGGTGTGAGGTATGTGTCCTGTTTCATTTTTTTGCAAATGGATATCCAGTTATGCCAGCAGCATTTGTTAAAAAGACTCTCTTTTCCCCAATTAACTGACACTGGGCCTTTGTCAAATTATCAGCTACTCATATGTGGATGGATTTATATCTGGGTTCTCCATTCTGTTCTATTGGTCTATGTGCCTGTTCTTGTACCAGTACCAGGCTGTTTTGACTACTGTGGCTGTGTAATACATTCTGAAATCAGGTAGAGTGAGGCCTCCCACTTTCTTCTTCTTTTTCAGTAATGCTTTACTTATCCGGGGCTTCTTTCCCTTCCAAATGAAGCTGGTGAATTGTTTCTCCATCACATTAAAAAATGTCATTGGAATTTAGATCGGAAGTGCATTGTATGTATAGATGGCTTTTGGTAGAAGAGGCATTTTTACTATGTTAAGTCTTCCTATCCAGGAGCAAGGTATGTTTTTCCACTTATGTAGGTCCCGTTTAGTTTCTTGCACTAGTATTTGTAGTTTTCTTTGTATAGGTCTTTTACATCTTTGGTAAGATTTATTCCTAAATCTTTTATCTTCTTGGGGGCTACTGTGAATGGTATTGATTTGGTGATTCCCTCTTCGTTGTTCTTTTTGTTGATGTAGAGGAATCCAAGTGATTTTTGTATGATTATCTTATAACCTGAGACTCTGCCAAACTCTTCTATTAGTTTCAGTAGTTTTCTGGAGGATTCCTTAGGGTTTTCTGTGTATAAGATCATATCATCTGCAAATAGAGATAATTTTACTTCTTTCTTACCAATCCGGATGCCCTTTATTTCTTTGTCTGGCCTAATTGCTCTGGCTAGGACCTCTAGCACAATGTTGAATAAGAGCGGTGATAAAGGGCGTCCTTGTCTGGTTCCCGTTCTCAAGGGAAATGCTTTCAGGCTCTCTCCATTTAGAGTGATATTGGCTGTTGGCTTTGTATTGATGCCCTTTATTATGTTGAGGAATTTTCCTTCAATTCCTATTTTGCTGAGAGTTTTTATCATGAATGGGTGTTGGACTTTGTCAAATGCCTTTTCTGCATCAATTGATAAGATCATGTGGTTTTTGTCTTTTGTTTTATTTATATGGTGGATTACATTAATGCTTTTCCTGATATTAAACCAACTTTGCATACCTGGTATAAATCCCACTTGGCCATGGTGGATTATTTTTTTGATACGTTGTTGAATTCTCTTGGCTAGAATTTTGTTGAGGATTTTTGCATCTATGTTCATGAAGGACATAGGTTTGTAATTTTCTTTTTTTGTGGTGTCTTTACCTGGTTTTGGTATCTGGGATATGGTGGCTTCATAGAGTGAGTTAGGTAGTATTCCATCATTTTCTATGTTTTGAAATACCTTTAGTAGTAGTGGTGTTAGCTATTCTCAGAATGTTTGGTAGAACTCTGCAGTGAAGCCGTCTGGGCCAGGGCTTTTTTTGGAGGGAGTTTTTTGATTACCTTTTCAATCTCTTTTTTTGTTATGGGTCTATTTAGTTGTTCTACTTCTGATTGTGTTAGTTTAGGTAGGTAGTGTTTTTCTAGGAATTCATCCATTTCTTCTAGGTTTGCAAATTTGTTAGAGTACAATTTTTGTAATAATCTGACATGATTCTTTTAATTTCAGTTGGGTCTGTTGTGACATGGCCCATCTCATTTCTTATTCGGGTTATGTGTTTCCTTTCCGGTATTTCTTTAGTCAGTCTGCCAAATGGTTTATCAATTTTGTTAATTTTTTCAAAGAACGAGCTTTTGACTTTGTTAATCCTTTCAATTGTTTTTCTGTTCTCTATTTCAGTTAGTTCAGCTCTAATTTTTATTATTTGTTTTCTTCTGGTGCCTGATGGATTCTTTTGTTGCTCGCTTTCTATTTGTTCAAGTTGTAGGGACAGTTCTCTGATTTTGGCTCTTTCTTCTTTATGTATGTGTGCATTTATCGATATAAACTGATCTCTGAGCACTGCTTTTGCTCTGTCCCAGAGGTTTGGATAGGAAGTGTTTTCATTCTCATTGCATTCTATGAATTTCTTTCTTCCCTCCTTAATGTCTTCTATAAGCCAGTTGTTTTTGAGCAGGGTATTGTTCAGTTTCCAAGTATTTGATTTCTTTTCCCTGATTTTTCTGTCATTGGTTTCCACTTTTATGGCCTTGTAGCCTGAGTAGATGCTTTGTAATATTTCGATGTTTTGGATTCTGCAAAGGTTTGTTTTATGACCTCATATGTGATCTATTGTAGAGAATGTACCATGTGCACTAGAAAAAAAACTATACTTTGCAGCTGTTGAATGGAGTGTTGTGTATAAGTCTGTGAGGTCAGTTTGGTTGATTGTAGCAATTAGGTCTTCCGTGTCTCTATTTAGCTTCTTACTGGAAGTCCTATCCTTCTTGGAAAGTGGTGTGTTGAAGTCTCCTACTGTAATTGTGGAGGTGTTTATCTCACTTTTCAGTTCTGTTAAAGTTTTCTTTATGTATCTTGCCGCCCTGTCATTGGGTGCATAAATATTCAATATGGTTATATCTTCCTGGTCAATTGTCCCTTTAATCATTATGTAGAGTCCTTCTTTATCCTTTGTGGTGGATTTAACTTTAAAGTGTATTTTGTCAGAAATTAATATTGCTATTCCTGCTCTTTTTTGCTTGTTGTTTGCTTGATATATTTTTTTCCATCCTTTGAGTTTTAGTTTGTTTGTGTCTCTGTGTGTAAAGTGTGTCTTTTGTAGGCAGCATATAGACGGATTGTGTTTCTTTATCCCGTCTGAGACTCTCTGTCTCTTTATTGGTGCATTTAGTCCATTTACATTCAGCGTAATTTTAGATAAGTATGTGTTTCTATGTCTTTAGTGCTGTCATTTTGATCCCTTTTTTTGTGTGTTGTTGACAATTTCACTTTTCCATTTGCTTTTTTGTGGTGAGACGTTTTTCTTTGTAAATTGTGTGTTTCTCATTTTCATAGTAGTTGAATTTATGTTGGTTGAGTTGTTATGTTTTTCTTGGTTTTTATTTTGAGTGATGGAATTGTTAGACCTCTTTGTGGTTACCTTAATATCTACCCCTATTTTTCTAAGTAAAAACCTAACTTGTATCGTCGTATATCGCCTTGTTTTCCTCTCCATATGGCAGTTCTATGCCTCCTGTATTTAGTCCCTCTTTTTGATTATTGTGATCTTTTACATAATGACTTCAATGATTCCCTGTTTTGAGCATTTTTTTCTTTTTAAAATTAATTTAATTTGTTTTTGTGATTTCCCTATTTGAGCTGATATCAGGATGTTCTGTTCTGTGACCTTGTGTTGGTATCTGATATTATTGATTTTGTGACCAAACAATTTCCTTTAGTATTTCTTGTAGCTGTGGTTTGGTTTTTGCAAATTCTCTAAGTTTGTGTTTATCTGTAAATGTCTTAATTTCACCTTCATATTTGAGAGAGAGTGTTGCTGGATATATGATCCTTGGCTGGCAGTTTTTCTCCTTCAGTTCTCTATATAAGTCATCCCATTGCCTTCTTGCCTGTATGGTTTCTGCTGAATTGTCTGAACTTATTTTTATTGATTCTCCTTTGTAGGAGACCTTTCTTTTATCCCTGGCTGCTTTTAAAATTTTCTCTTTATCTTTGGTTTTGGCAAGTTTGATGATAATACGTCTTGGTGATTTTCTTTTTGGATCAATCTTAAATGGGGTTCGATGAGCATCTTGGATAGGTATTCTTTCGTCTTTCTTGATGTCAGGGAAGTTTTCTGCCAACAGATCTTCAACTATTCTCTCTGTGTTTTCTGTTATTCCTCCCTGTTCTGGAATTCCAATCACACGCAAGTTATTCTTCCTGGTAGAGTCCCACATAATTCTTAGGGATTCTTTATTTTTTTATATTCTTTTATCTGATTTTTTTTCAGGTATATTGGTGTCAATTCCCTGGTCCTCCAGATCTCCCACTCTGCATTCCAATTGCTCGAGTCTGCTCCTCTGACTTCCTATTGCGTTGTCTAGTTCTGTAATTTTATTGTTAATCTTTTGGATTTCTGAATGCTGTCTCTCTATGGATTGTTGCAGCGTATTAATGTTTCCACTATGTTCTTGAATAATCTTTTTGATTTCTTCAACTGCTTTATCAGTGTCTTCCTTGTCTTTTTCTGTAGATTTCCTTATTTCATTTATGAGGTCACCCCTGATGTCTTGAAGCATTTTGTCAATTAGTTTTTTATATTCTGCATCTGGCAATTCCAGGATTGTATCTGCATTTGGGAAAGATTTTGATTCTTTAGTTTGGGGAGTTGTGGAAACAATCATGGTCTGCTTCTTTATGTGGTTTGATATCGACTGCTATCTCTGAGCCATCTATAAGAAATTGTAATGATTTATTTTATATCTGTTCTCTGAGTCTTATCTTGTTTGGTTTTCTTTCAATATACGTAGATGGGCTACTAGATTGCACTGTCTTGATTATTGTAGCCCTTGAATCACTTATGTCCTATTACCAGCTGGTTTGGGCTGTTACCAGATATAGAAGCCTAAGAGTCCATTCACTATTCTTGAGTAGAATCTGATTTTGGCTCACCAAGTGTTTGGTGCAGATTGTCACCTATCCGCCTAGAGGAGTAGTGGTGATAGTTGCGTGCACCAGATTCTAGTGGCAGGAGGGGGTCACACTCCATGGGGGGCAGGATGCTGACAGGCTTCCCCCCAGTGCCAGTGAGGTAGGTGTGTCTCTCTTCCTAAAGCACTTTGGTGGGTGGGCTCTGCAGATGTACCTTAGGGACCCAATGCATGCACCTCTACAGATTGGTATGTGTCACCATCCTCAGACCCCTAAGGCAGGAGGCTAGGTGGTCTGGGGGGAGCTTCAGCCCTCAGGTCCCCGATGTGGGTCAGTGAGGGCTCTGTTTAATATGCAGAGATATCAGACCTGGGAAACTTGTTTTTCCAGTAATCCACTAAAACAATTACAGTCAGATCACTATCAGATTTGCCTTTGCATTATAATAGCCACCTTGTTGCCTGTAGGGATGAAAGCCCAAGACTGTGGATCTCATATGCTTGGCTGGAGCTGGTTCTGTATTTTTAGTCCAATTTCAGGAAGTCAGGGAAGGATTTTTGGTCCCTGGGTTTTTTGTTGCTGCTTCTGTCTGGCCAGGAGGATGGGTTAGGAAAAGACCAAAAGATAAAAAAACGGCAGAGCACTTCACTCTCTGGCTCAGAAAATTCCAATGTTAATGAAGCTGCTTGGGATGGGTAGGGGAGGGATCAGAAAAATAGGAGAGGGTAGCACCCTGGAATATAGAGAAAGTTACTTATCTTGCTTGGGGATGACTGTTTTATCTGAGATTCCTGAGGGGTGTGTAGCCTGTGTGCATTGGCTGGGTCAAGATTGCCCCCAAGGGTCAGGCCTGCGTCCTGTGTTTGTGCTGTCTCAGAAGCCGTGGACAGTTCCTCCGCTCCCAGTCCAAAGCCCAGTGCCAAGGTTCCCAGGCTGGGATGCCGCAGTCCAGGCTCCCAAACCAGTCACTGCCTCCTGGTGACTTCTCCTGTCAGCTGCGTTGCTGCGCTGCCTGCGTGCACTGGCTGGGCTTCCCCGGAGGTCAATTCTGGGGGCTAGGGCTGGTTCCCCTGTTTGTGCTGTCTCAATTTCAGATTCAGGAGGCGGGGCCAGGATGGCTAACTAGTCAGAAGCTTCCCCTGAACCCTCTTGCAAAAAAGACCCGAGAAAACAAGTGAATCAATTATATATATGACAATGTACAAACCCTGAAGATCAAGCACAGAACTAAGGAATCGATCTGAGTGACAGAGGAGCAAGAGACAGTGCAGAAGCAGTGACGAATTGCCGAGCCCACGCAGCACCTCAGCTCCGATTCCTCGGCACCGTTCTCCAGTGCAAGTGTCGCAGGGCTGATGGTGGTTTCCTGAGACACGGCAGATTCAGCAAAAGAGTGCAAGCTAAGTGGCACACCCCTGACTCTGTGGTGTGTCTACAGCAGGGCTGGCCACAGCATTTTAGAAGTAGCTGCTTCAGTGAAAAAAGGCAAATGAAGTGCCGGCACCCCGACCCCCTGGTGTGACAGCCGCTGGTCTGGCTGTGGAGTTTAGGACACAGCTGCTTTAGCAGAAGAAGGCAAGCACGGAATGCAGCTCTAACCCCCTGGGGCAATGTCGGTGGGTACCAGCCAGTGCACACAGGCTACATGCATCCTGGAATCTGTGATAAAAGAGCACTCTCGGTACAAGATAGATGATTTTGTCTAATTTACCACATGGATCTAATAGCTCTTCCCTCTGAAGTACTCTCTCCTATCTATCTGATCCCTCCCGCCTCTGCGCAGCAGGCTTCATTAGGAGGTGAATTCCCTGGGCCTGGGATAGAATCTGTTGCACCCTCTCTGAGCCATTCTCCAGGCGTGGGAGATGGAGCCAATTAACAAACATGGGGAAAATACTTTCCTAACTCCCCTAAACTGGAAGCTCAGAGCAGAAGTGGCTCCAGTCCAGGCATAAGTGATCCACAGACTTTGGCTTTCACCCCTACGTGGATCCAGGTAGCTATTATAATGCAAGGGGAAATCTCTTAGAGATCTGACTGTAATGGTTTCAGCTGTGTGGTGGAGAGGCAGGTTTTGGAGGTCTGAAACCACTCTGCCTATTAAACAGAGCCCTCACCTACCCACAGCAGGGACCTGAGGGCTGAGGCTCCACCCATGCCACCTAGCCACTCATGAAAGGGGTCTGAGGATAGTGGTACCTACCAGTCTTTACAGGGATAAGCACTGGGTGCCTAAGGTACAGCTAAAGAGCCCACCCACCAGAGCACTCTAGAGAACAGAGACTCTCCTTCCTCACTGACATTTGGGGGAAGACTGTCAGCACTCTGCCATCCTCAGAGTGTGAACCCCTGCTGCTACCAGAAACCAGTGCATACAACCACTATCACTACCCCTCTAAGATAGTAGGTGAGAGCCTACACCACGCACTAGGTGACCAACTGTCAGTACACCTGAGCTGAATCTACACAAGAATAGTGAATGGACTGTTAGGCTTATATACCTGGTAACAGTTCTAACCATCTGGTAACAGGACATTAGTGCTTCAAAAAAAAAAAAGCGTCCAATAATCAAGTTAGCACACTCTAGTAGTCTATTTGGGTATATTGAAACAAAAGAAAGCAAGAAGCTAGGACACAGTGAGAAAATATAAAATAAATTATTACAAGAACTTACAGATGGCTCAGAGACAGCAGTTGATATCAAATCACATAACGAGGCAGACTGTGATGGCTTCAACAAACTCCCAAAAACAGAGAATCAAGGACTTTCCCGGAGGAAGATGTATTCCTGGAATTGCCAGATGTACAATACAAAAGATTAATATACAGAACACATGAAGACATCAGGGATGACATCAGGCAATATACAGAAAAGCCAAGGAACACACAGATAAAGCAGTTTAGAAATTAAGATTATTCAAGAACGTTATGAAAAATTAATAAGCTGCAAGAATCCATAGAGACAGCATTCAGAAATTGACAAGATTAACAATAAAATTATAGAATTAGACAACACAATAGGAAGTCAGAGTAACAGAATTGAGGAGGTGGAATGCAGAATCACGTCAGACTCTATCAAGAAGAATAACTTGTGAGTGATTTGCATACAAGAACAGGGAGGGATAAGAGAAAATACAGAGGGAATTGTTGAAGGTGTGTTGGCAGAAAACTTCCCTGACAGAGTGAAAGATGAAAGGACATCTATCCTAGAACCCCATACACTGTAGGTCCCAAAAGAAAGTCACGAAGACATATTATCATCATTCTTGCCAAAACCAAAGATAATGAGAAAATTTTAAGAGCAGCCAGGGATAAGCAACATCATCATCTAGAAAGGAGAATGAATAAGAATAAGTTCAGACTACTCGGCAGACACAATGTAGGCAAGAATGCAGTGGGAGGACATATATGGAGCATCAAAGGAGAAAAATTGCCAGCCAAGAATCATATATCCAGCAAAACTGTCTCTCAAATATGAAGGTGAAATGAAATCATTTCCACATAAACACAAGCTTAGGGAATGTGCAAAAACCAAACCAAAACTACAAGAAATAATAAAGGGAATTCTCTAGTTAGAAAATCAATAATGTTAGATATCAACAGAGCACTAGGACACAGAACAGAGCATTCAGACATCAACTCAGATAGGGAAAGCACAAAAATTAAGATGAAAAAAAGCTGAAAACAGGGAATCAGTGATGTCACTATGTGAAAGATGACAATAATCAATAAAGAGGGACTAAATGAGGTAGCCCCCACATGTCTGTGTTGCTGTGATGCTGGAAGCTAGCCGCTGGTATTCAGACACCAGTAGGGTAACCCATGGAGGACAGGTTTCAGCTGAGCTTCCAGACTAAGACAGACTAGGAAGAAGGACCCTGCAGTCTACTTGTGAAAAGAATTAGCCAGTGAAAACCTTATGAATAGCAGTGGAACATTGTCTGATATAGTGCTGGAAGATGAGCTCCCCAGGTTTGAAGGCACTCCTAAGATGACTGGGGAAGAGCTGCCTCCTCAAAGTAGAGTGGACCTTAATGATGAGGATGGAGTAAAGCTTTCGGGGCCTTCATTTGCTGATGTGGCATGAATCAAAATGAGAAGAAACAGCTGCAAACATCCGTTAATAATCGGAACCTGGAATGTATGAAGTACGAATCTAGGAAAATCGGAAATTGTCGAAAATGAAATGGAATGCATAAACATCGATACCCTAGGCCTTAGTGAACTGAAATGGACTGGTATTGGCCATTTTGAATTGGACAATCATATAGTCTACTGTGCTGGCAAAGACAACTTGAAGAGGAATGGTATTGCATTCACTGTCAGAAAGAATGTTTCAAGATCTATCCTGAAGTACAACGCTGTCAGTGATAGGATAATATCCAAATGCCTACAAGGAAGACTGGTTAATGCGACTATTATTCAAATGTACGTACCAACCACTAGGGCCAAAGATGAAGAAATAGAAGATTTTTATCAGCTGCTGCAGTCTGAAATTGATTGAACATGCAAACAGGATGCTTTGATAATTACTGGTGATTGGAATGCGAAAGATGGAAACAAAGAAGAAGGATCAGTAGTTGGAAAATATGGCCTTTGTGATGAACAATGTGTGAAAAATGTAGGAGATCGAATGATAGAATTTTGCAAGACCAGTGACTTCTTCATTGCAAACATTTTCCTTCACCAACATAAATGGTGACTATACACATGGACCTTTCCAGATGGAACACACAGAAATCAAACTGACTACATAAAGAAAAAAAAAAAATTTTTTTTTCTTTTTTTGTGGAAGAGACGATGGAAAAGGTCAATATCATCAGTCAGAACAAGGCCAGGGCTGTGGAACAGGCCATCAATTGCTCATATGCAAGTTCAAGCTGAAAGTGAAGAAAATCAGAGCAAGCCCACGAGAACCAAAATATGACCTTGAGTATATCCCACCTGAATTTAGAGACCATCTCAAGAATAGATTTGACGCATTGAACACTAGTGACCAAAGACCAGGGGAGTTGTGGAATGACATCAAGGACATCAACCATGGAGAAAGCAAGAGGTCACTGAGAAAACAAGAAGGAAAGAAAAGACCAAGGTGGATATCAGAGGAGACTCTGAAACTCGCTCTTGAGCGTCGAGCAGCTAAAGCAAAAGGAAGAATTGATGAAGTAAAAGAACTGAACAGAAGATTTCAAAGGGGCTCTCGAGAAGACAAAGTAAAGTATTATAAGAACATGTGCAAAGAGCTGGAGATGGAAAACCAAAAGGGAAGAACACGCTCGGCCTTTCTCAAGCTGAAAGAACTGAAGAAAAAATGCAAGCCTCGAGTTGCAACAGTGAAAGATTCCATGGAGAAAATATTAAACGACGCAGGAAACATCAAAAGAAGATGGAAGGAACACACAGAGTCAGTATACCAAAAAGAATTAGGCGATATGCAACTATTTCAAGAGGTGGCATATGTCAGGAACCGATGGTACTGAAGGAAGAAGTCCAAGCTGCTCTGAAGTCATTGGCGAAAAACAAGGCTCCAGGAATTGATGGAATATCAATTGAGATGTTTCAACAAACAGATGCAGCACTGGAGGTGCTCACTCATCTATGCCAAGAAATATGGAAGACAGCTTCCTGGCCAACTGACTGGAAGAGATCCATATTTATGCCTATTCCCAAGAAAGGTGATCCAACCGAATGTGGAAATTATAGAACAATATCATTAATATCACACACAAGCAAAATTTTGCTGAAGATCATTCAAAAACAGCTGCAACAGTACATCAACAAGGAACTGCCAGAAATTCAGACCGGTTTCAGAAGAGGACGTAGAACCAGGAATATCATTGCTGATGGCAGATGGATCCTGGCTGAAAGCAGAGAATACCAGAAGGATGTTTACCTGTGTTTTATTGACTATGCAAAGGCATTCGACTGTGTGGATCATAACAAATTATGGATAACATTGCGAAGAATGAGAATTCCAGAGCACTTAATTGTGCTCATGAGGAATCTTTACGTAGACCAAGAGGCAGTTGTTCAGACAGAACAAGAGGATACTGATCGGTTTAAAGTCAGGAAAGGTGTGCGTCAGGGTTGTATTCTTTCATCATGCCTATTCAATCTGTACACTGAGGAAATAATACGAGACGATGGACTATATGAAGATGAACAGGCATCAGGATTGGAGGAAGGCTCATTAACAGCCTGCATTATGCAGATGACACAACCTGGCTTGCTGAAAGTGAAGAGGATTTGAAGCACTTACTAATGAAAATCAAAGACCACAGCCTTCAGTATGGATTGCACCTCAACATAAAGAAAAACAATCCTCACAACTGGTCCAATGAGCAATATCATGATAAATAGAGAAAAGATTGAAGTTGTCAAGGATTTCATTTTACTTGTATCCACCATCAATAGCCATGGAAGCAGCAGTCAAGAAATGAAAAGACGCATTGAATTGGGTGAATCTGCTGCAAGGGACCTCTTTCAATTGTTGAAAAGCAAAGGTGTCACCTTGAAGACTAAGGTGTGCCTGACCCAAGCCATGGTTGGTATTTTCAATCGCATCATATGCATGTGAAAGCTGGACAATGAATAAGGAAGACTGAAGAAGAATTGACGCCTTGGAATTGTGGTGTTGACGAAGAATATTGATTATACCGCGGACTGCCAAAAGAATGAAGAAATCTGTCTTGGAAGACGTACAGCCAGAATGCTCCTTAGAAGCAAGGATGGCGAGACTGCATCTTACATACTTTGGACATGTTGTCAGGAGGGATCAGTCCCTGGAGAAGGGCATCATGCTTGGCAGAGTACAGGGTCATTGGAAAAGAGGAAGACCCTCAACAAGGTGGATTGACGGAGTGGCTGCAACAATGAGCTCAAGCATAAGAATGATTGTTAAGGATGCTTAGGACCAGGCAGTGTTTCATTCTGTTGTGCATAGGGTTGCTATGAGTTGGAACTGACTCGACAGCGCCTAACAACAACAACAACAAGGAACATCAATTAATGCAACTATTATTCAAATTTACACACCAACCACTAATGACAGAGATGAAGAAATTGAAGATTTTTACCAATTCTGCAGCCTGAAATTGATCAAATATGCAATCAAGATGCATTGGTAATTACTGGTGATTGGAAGGAGAAAGTTGGAAACACACATGAAGGATTAGTAGTTGAAAAATATGGCCTTGGTGATAGAAACTATGTGGGAGATTGCATGATAGAATTTTGCAAGACCAGTAAACTATTCATTGCAAATACCTTTTCTCAGCAACATAAATGATGACTACACACGTAGACCTTGCCAGATGGAATACAAAGGAATAAAATCGACATATGTGGAATCTACGTATGTGGAGACAACTGAGACATTCAGTATCATCAGTCAGCACAAGGCTGGGGCTGACTGCAGAGGAGGCCATCAATTACTCATATGCAAGTTCAATTTGAAGGTGAAGAAAATTAAAACAAGTCCACAAGAGCCAAAGTACACCCTTGAGTATAAAAAAAAAAAAAAAAAATTTTTTTTTTTTTAGCCAACCTGGATTTAGAGACCATCTCCAGAACAGATTTGATGCATTGAACACTAATGAATGAAGAGCAGATAAGTTGTAGGATCATGCATAAAGGACATCATACATGAAGACAGCAAAAGATCCTTAAAAAGACAAAAACCAAAAAGACCAAAATGGATGTCAGAAGAGACTCTGAAACTTACTCATGAACATCCTGTAGCTAAAGGAAATGGAAGAAATGATGAGTAAAAGAGCTGAACAGAAGATTTCAAATGGCATCCAAGACGACAAAGTAAAGTTTATAATGAAATGTGCAAGACCTGGAGTTAGAAAACCAAAAGGGAAGAATAAGCTCGGCACTTCTCAAGGTGAAAGAATTGAAGAAAAAATTCAAGCCTCAAGGTACAATATTGAAGCATTCTACAGGTAAAAAACTGAACAAGCAGGAAGCATCAAAAGATGATGGAAGGAATACACAAAATCAGTGTACCAAAAATAACTGGTCAAAATTCAACTATTTCAGGAGGTAGCATATGATCGAGAACGAATGGTACTGAAGGAAGATGTCCAAGCTGCACTGAAGGCATTGGTGAAAAACAAGGCTCCAGGAGTTGAGGGGAAATCAATAGAAATGTTTCAACAAGCAGATACAATGCTGGAAGCACCCACTCATTTCTACCAAGAAATTTGGCAACAGCTACCTGGCCAACCGACTGGAAGAGATCCATATTCATGCCCATTCCAAAGAAAGGTGATCCAACAGAATGCAGAAATTATTGAACAATATCATTAATATTGTAATAAGTAAAATTTTGCTGAAGATAACTCAAAAATAGTTGCAGCAGTACATTGCCAGGGAGCTGCCAGAAATTCAAACTGGATTCAGAAGGGGATGTGGAATGATGTCAGATGGACCTTGGCCGAAAGCAGAAAATACTACAACAACGTTTACCTGTAGTTTATTGACTATGCAAAGGCATTGGACTGTGTGGATCACAACAATTTATGGATAACATTGGCAAGAGTGGGCATTCCAGAACACTTAATCGTGCTCATGAGAAACCTGTACATAAAGCAAGAGGCAGTCTTTAGAACAGTACAAGTGGATACTGCATGATTAAAAATCAAGAAAGGTGTGTGTCAGGGTTGTATCCTTTCACCATATTTATTTAATCTGTATGCTAAGTAAATAATCTGAGAAGCTGGACTATACGAAGAAGAACAGGGAATCAGTATTGGAGGAAGACTTATTAACATCCTGCCATATACAGATGACGCAACCTTGCTTGCTGAAAGTGAGAGGACTTGAAGCACTTACTGATGAAGACCACAGCCTTTAGTATGATTTATACCTCATCAGGAAGAAAACAAAAATCCTCACAACTGGACCAATAAGCAACATCACGATAAAGGAAGAGAAGACTGAAGTTGTCAAGGATTTCATTTTATTTGGATCCACAATCAACGTCTACCGAAGCAGCAGTCAAAAAATCAAAAGATGCACGGCACTGGGAAAATCTGCTGCAAGAGATCTCTTTAAAGTGTCAAAAAGCAAACATGTCACTTTAAAGTCCTTAAGGACTAGGGTATGCCTGACCCAAGCCATGGTGTTTCCAATTGCTTCATATGTGAAAGCTGGACAATGAGTAATAAAGACCGAAGGAGAACTGATGCCTTTGAATTATGGTGTTGGCGAGGAATATTGAATATACCACAGGCTGCCAGAAGAAGGAATAAATGTGCCTTGAAAGAAATACAGCCAGAATGCTCCGTAGAAGCAAGGATGGCGAGACTTTGTCTCGCTTATTTTGGACATGTTATCAGGAGGGACCAGTCCCTGGAGGATATCACGCTTGGTAAAGTAGAATATCAGGGAGAAAGAGGAAGCCCCTCAATGAGATGGATTGACACAGTGGCTGCAACAGTGAGCTCAAGCATAACAATGATTGTGAGGGTGACACAGGACTGGGCAATATTCTTTCTGTTGTACCTAGGGTCGCTATGAGTCATAATTGACTTGACAGCACCTAACTACAACAACACCACCTTTCAATCATCATTTCACCCTGTTCTCCTCTCAGACCTAGTTAAACTATTTTCTCTTCCCCAGTGTTTCATGCTTCCGTGCTTTTTATATGGCCTGTTCCCCAGGCCTGGAATACCCTTGGCTGGAAGCTCTTACTAGTTCTTTGGAATTCAGTTAAGGCATTACTTCTTGCAAAAATTCTTCCCTGTTTCCATCAATCAGAAGTGGTGGTCCTATTTGCTTTCTTGCCATGATGTGTGCCTCACTTGCAATACAACACTTTTTAATCTTGAACTGTGATGGCTTACTTTTCTTCTAAAATGAGCTGAAAGACAGGGCTCATGGAGTGTGTTTGTTGAATGAATGAGATCTGATCCCTCACCTTAGGCGTGCTCCTAATTTCCTGTGCTGCCCTCCAAAGGTTACCTGCTTTCCAGCTCCAAATCTGTAACTGTAAAACACAAGGGTTGGGTAGACCACGTGGAATCTCCAGCTCTGTTATCGTGGTCTTATACCAGTTTGGAATTTCCAAATATTTTGTTCAGTAAGAACTTTGTCCATTTATATTTATGTTGTTTATTACATGTATACAACATGATGTTTCCTTACATAAGCCATTCTCTTTCCTTTGTGGCTAAGCTTGCTTATTGTGAACTCTCCTTCTAAAAAATAAACTTCTTGGGAGTGGTTTACGGAGTTTTGACTGTATTTATAACGTTTCTCTCATGAGTTGAAGGGGGGGCTATAGAAGGCTATATCGGATATTACCTACACAATCCTTAAGTCTGAAATATTTTTTTAAAAAGTAACAACCTATAGAGACCATGAAGAAAATCACTTTAAGCTATGCCTTGTGTGTTAGGTTAAATCTAAATCTGTACAGGATTACACTGGATGACAAAAAAAAAAAAAAGCAACAGTTATTAAAACACAACTAAAACTCTTTGGTGTCAAGTTCATTCTAACTCATAGAAACGCTGCCCTATAGAGTTTCCAAAGAGCCTCTGGTGGATTCGAACTGCAGACCTTTTGGTCAACGGTCATAGCACTTAACCTCTACGCCACCAGCATTTCCAAAAGACAGACACATAGGTATAAAATGTTAGAGAGTAAATTTTTGGATAACCTGTGAGTCTTTGTGAATGAAATCAATTGCATTTAGAGAAGCTGTTTATTGCTAGAGAGATAAAAATGTAATTAGCAATTATAAAGGAGTCTACAGAGGTTTTGCTCACAACAGACCAATGGGTGGATTTCTGGGGACTTGGCAAATTGGTGGGGTGTTTTATCTTATCTCTTTCTTTTCTTTTCAAATATACCCAAATCTCTTGTTCAGCAATTTCTGGGGGGGAAGAAAAGTGCTTGCGATCACTCGGGGTTTATATCACATCCTAACATAGCCATTTCCTGAGACAGAATAGTCAAGTTATGTATGTGAGGCAAGTAGACCGAGAAACAGAAAATGAATGAGGGCCTGGATGTCCTTTTTACAAATTCATATCCTCAGGTAAGCATCTCTTTGCTTCCTGTTCCCTCTCTTTATAATGATGACACGTGTAAAGAGAAAAACAAATGTTTTTTTCCTAGTTAAAAGTTCACATTATTCATGCTAGTTAAATATCAGTGAAATCTGTCCTTATTTTACCCAGTAGATAGAGCTACAAGTTTACAAGGCAAAAAACATTCTTCCCCCATTTAGATGCTGTGAAATATATTTTTTAAAGCGTCAGAGCTAGAAAGAAGCTAGTTTGAAGGCTCATGCATTGGGCTTCCGTATTTTTGGTGTCACAAATAAAGTCACTTTAGAAAAAGATGGCTGTTGTTAGCAGAGCGTTCTGAGGGGACCTCACTAATTGAGTTAAAAACTGAGTCAAGCTCCACTGCATTACACATCATTCCGTAGAAAAACTCTGTGCAACAACAGCATCCCGATGTCTTATGAAAAATAATAACAATAATGATGACAGAACTTCATACAATCCCAGTAAAGAGAACTGAGAATCTCCTGGAGTTTTATAAAATGGAATGGCCCTCCTTTATTTAGCCAGCATGGCAAACTAATAGCATAGGTCTTTTACTTGAGGGCTTGCCTATGTGTGGATGCTTTCTATCAGGAGGTCCAGTTTGGACTCCCATTTAACCAATACTGACTTCAGGATTGTTACATGAGAGAGGTAACAGGAGGCTCTGGGGTGGGTCCTGGGAATCTGCATTTTAACAAGTACCCCTGGTGACTCTGTTACACACTTTGGGAAGAGCCTCAGAGAATAACTGTTAATGATATTCAACCAGGAATTTGCTTTTGGTAAGAGGGGCATAGAATAAGTGAAGATATCACTAGAGAGCTGGTCAGCTTGGCATGGTTGACAAAGATAACAGGTTCTTTCTGAAATATTTAGCTAATCAACTGGAATGAAACTGAGTTATGGACGTGGCTTTTCAGTTTGTACTGCTGAACTGTCCTTGGTGTATTTATTTCCTATGAGTTATTTTTGGCCTTCCTCATCTATTCTCACATACTCTGTGCAACATGCCCTGTTTTCACAGTCTTCACGTCATTAGTGTTCTGTGTTGCAGAGCTGCCTGTTCCTTGGGAAGGAATGACTCCATTGATGTAGGAACTTATGCAGGTGTTCTCACACATGCTGGATAGCAAATCACCTGCGGAGCTTTTTAAACCTATAGCTATGCAGGTTCCACGCCTCACCCCAATCAGAATCTCTGGGCACAGGGGCCCAAAATCTATACCCTCAAAAACGTTTACTGTATTGCCACGCGTGAGAACCACTGATTTAATGATAAACCCAAAATCAAACCGATTGCCACTGAGTTGATTGTGACTCATAGCAACCCTATACGACAGAGTAGAACTGCCCCACAGGGTTCCCAAGGTTGTAATCTTCACAGAAGCAGGTCACCACATCTTTCTCCCATGAAACGGCTGGTGGATTTAAACCACTAACCTTTTGGTTAACAGTTGACCACTTTACCACTGAGCCGCCAGGACTCCTCCAGTTTAATGCTAAAACCAACCCAAACCAAACTCATTGCCATCAAGTTGATTCCGACTCATAGCGACCTTAGAAGACAGCAAAGGAGATTTTCTCTGAGACTTCAAATGTGTTTTTCTTGCTTGGACATCTGTTTATTCCTGCTATAACCAGAACCAGTGCTATACTTTACTTAATGTGCTCCCAGAAACTCTGATTTTGTGCTATGCCTGGCCTGATACTGAGCAATGTGATGAACAATGTCCAAGTTTACTCACTGGGCTTCACTTCTAGCACTAAGACACACTGACAAGGATGAAGTTCTCTCTAAGTGGCAGTTTAGTCCCCTTGATGAATAGTGAGAGAGAACTGCTTGAAGCAATGTGGTGGAATATCACACCACCTGGTCTGAAGGTTTTAGACAATTTAGCACTTAGACTCTTGAGCCACATCAGTACAACACTGGGTAATAAGAGCTTGGCTATGCTGAACCACAAAGCTTCTAGATGGCCACTCTGTACACTAAGCTCAGGTCAAGTTTGAGAGATTTTAGAGGCAATGGGCTTCTTGACGTCCTGACTCTGGAATTACAGAAGAGCATCTGGGAAAATTTTTAAGACTTCTAAGGCAGGTTTGCTACGGCTTTTAACCAAAAGGACAGCAGTTTGAATCCACCAGGTGCTCCTTGGAAACTCCACAGGGCAGTCCTACCCTGTCCTATAGGGTCGCTACGAATCGGAATCGACTCGACGGCAGTGGGTTTTAAGGCAGGTTAGTGTACAATCACTCTAGCTTACACTGCAAGCATCAGGTCCCTGCATGTTTTTCCTATACTCCAAGTGCCCTTCCTGAACTTGCCCTTGTAGTTGTATGACAGACTGTAAATTACATAAAGTAGGGGGGACTTTATGCCAGAGTCTGGTCCAGCTGCCACTCAGAAACACATGCCCAATATTTCAGAACACAGTCCTGTTATTTCCAAGGATCATACAGTCTCCATTTCTACTTTCCATACCCCAACCCCAAGTTGGCATAGGTTGTTGTGCCTTAGCCTAAGGGTGGGTGGTTGGTGTGGGAATTAAACACAGCACAGCGGTGAAAGGTCAGGGGTTCCAATCCACCAGCTGCTCCTGGGAGAAAGCAGTCTGCTTCCCTAAAGATTTACAGCCTTGGAAACCCTATGGGACAGTTCTTCTCTGTCCTGTAGGGTCCTATGAGTCCAAATTGACAGCACAGCAGTGGGTTTAGTTCGCGGGTTTTTTCCCTCAGCAGGTGCCCAAACCATGAGCGTCACCAGGACACCCCCTGCTTAGTCAGTCACTGGAATGCTCTGCATCACTGGAGGAAGAGGTCTCAAAACTTGAAAATAACATGGGGCAGGTGTAAAACCGACGCTTTCTGACAGATTTCCTTAAAATCTTGCTCCTCGAGGGTCGTCCTGGGAACAGGCGCATCATCACCACCACCTGGGAGCTAGTTAGAAAGGTGGACTCTCAGGTCCCTACCCCAAACTTACTGGATCAGAATCTGGATTTTAACAAGGTACCCAGGTCATGTCTATTCATATTAGGATTTTAGAAACTAAAAGATGTAGCAAATGATCAATCAGTCCCCAAACTGGAAGACTCAGTCTTCTGCGCACATCCTGCACCCTCTCAGAGCTGTAGCAGCCCAGCCCCAGGGACTTTGGAGTGGGTGGCCAAGGGCCATTTGGTGATTGGCTGCTGTGGCCACGTGACTGGCGCTGGGCCTCCCGTGCGAGCGGATTGGCTCTCGCGGCCCTGGAGGGACAGGGCCAGGGCGGGCCAGAGCCTGGGCGGAGGGTCTGGCGCGTGGACCTGAGGGGCGAAGACGCGAGAGCCTAGTGCGCGTGCGCGAGTGGCAGGTTTGTTTTTTGTTTTTTTTTTTTTATTCCCAAGCTGTCGGCGGAAGCCGGAGCGTTTCTTCGGAGGTGAGAGACGCTGCGGGGCTGCCGGTCCCATCCCACATTCGCCGGGTCCGGCGAGCGGGATGGGCGTGGCGGGGTGAGCGGGATGGGCGGGGCTGGACGCGGATTCACAGGCCACTCCCCCACTCCGGGATCCCAGATTCTGAGGTGGTCGTAGACTCTCTTCCCTGGTGCGGGCGGGGTGGGGGCGGCGTGACCCGGGGACCGAGCCGGAGTGCGGCCCGGAGAAGCTTCTTTGCTCGCTGGACCTGCAGGCGAGGCCTGGGCCCAGGTTCCCCGCAGTTGGGCGCTCTGAGTGGGCTGAAGGGCCCAGGTTCCCCGCAGTTGGGCCCTCTGAGTGGGCTGAAGGACCCAGGTTCCCCGCAGGTGGGCGCTCTGAGTGGGCTGAAGGGCCCAGGTTCCCCGCAGTTGGGCGCTCTGAGTGGGCTGAAGGGCCCAGGTTCCCCGCAGTTGGGCGCTCTGAGTGGGCTGAAGGACCCAGGTTCCCTGCAGTTGGGCGGTCTGAGTGGGCTGAAGGGCCCATGTTCCCTGCAGTTGGGCGCTCTGAGTAGGCTGAAGGACCCAGGTTCCCCGCAGTTGGGCGCTGTGAGTGGGCTGAAGGGCTCAGGTTCCCCGCAGTTGGTCGCTCTGAGTGGGCTGCAGGGCCCAGGTTCCCCGCAGTTGGGCGCTCTGAGTGGGCTGAAGGGCCCAGGTTCCCCGCAGCTGGGTGCTCTGAGTGGGCTGAAGGGCCCAGGTTCCCCGCAGTTGAGCGCTCTGAGTGGGCTGAAGGGCCCAGGTTCCCCGTAGTTGGGCGTCTGAGTGGGCTGAAGGGCCCAGGTTCCCCGTAGTTGGGCGTCTGAGTGGGCTGAAGGGCCCAGGTTCCCCGCAGTTGGGCGCTCTGAGTGGGCTGAAGGACCCAGGTTCCCCGCAGTTGGGCGCTCTGAGTGGGCTACAGGGCCCAGGTTCACCGCAGTTGGGCGCTCTGAGTGGGCTGAAGGGCCCAGGTTCCCCGCAGTTGGGCGCTCTGAGGGACCTGAAGGAACCCAGAGATTCGTTACAGGGGTAAAAATGTTCTAAGCAGCTGAGCGCTGGCGGAGCAGGTCTAAATGAGACGCTTAACTGGTGACTGGTAAATTGTGAGGAAGGAAATGCATGCAGTGAACTGCAGACCAGATCAGCACACTGAGATTCTTGTTCAAGAAGACAGGATTTTGTGGGGGGGGGGGGGCTGGGGGGGGGCGGTGGGGGGTCGCTGTAAACTGAGGTTTTTTAGGGGCTGTTGAAGAGGGAAATTAGTTATTTTCTGCATGTTACTGGGCTGTTGTGAGAGAAAGCCAGGGTCTAAATTAAGCCTCTTCAGACTTCTTCAGGTCTTTGAAAAGTGTGTGTTTGAAGAAGACCATTTGGCTGGCAGAAGAGGGATGTGCGGGGAGGGAATATCTCCTGTAAACTACGCTTTGAGAAGGGGAGGTGTGTGCAGGAGTTTCAGAGCAGATTAAAACTGCAGGGTATCGCCTACCTCTCTTCTCCATTTCCGCAGACCTGCAATAGGAAGGGCATACTGTACATCCTTATAGTGAAACATAAAAGGTCCCTTCAGTTTTCCAGTGGTTCACTAGTGTTAGTTTTACTGTATTCTGGAGTTTGAATGTAATCCACTTAGAATTTATTCTGGCATGAGATTGACAAAGATCTATATTTACCTGATTCCTTGGAGACACACTGATACCTTTTCCAAGCCCTTTTATTCCTCTTCTCCCTACAAATTTGTTTCTTTAGGAAACACTGTGATTTTCAAACATGTAAGACATACTCCAGAGATGGTTTATCCAATAAGCAAGGTACACACAGGTTTACTTGTGCCTACCTACTAATCTGTAGTCAAAATTTTACCTGTTTTTCACCACATCAAAGATGTGATGAAACCCCTGTGAAATTGTTCACTACTGATTCGTGAGTAAACACAATTAACCCTGTTGTACACCTTGCTTACTGGCTAACCCACCCTTGCA
Source organism: Elephas maximus indicus (assembly GCF_024166365.1). Classification (NCBI taxonomy): domain Eukaryota; kingdom Metazoa; phylum Chordata; class Mammalia; order Proboscidea; family Elephantidae; genus Elephas; species Elephas maximus. Next base: position 28,206,321 of record NC_064845.1, read on the forward strand.
TACTGGCAAAATGTCTATACTTGATAGGCAATCAGTTAGCTTGGCAAGTTAAAAAAAAAATTGAAGAGGGAGCACTTGGATCTGTTAGAGAGATGAGAACTCTGAGGTGAATGGAAGTAAAAGAAGTTGCAGCGAAGCTCAAGCTCGCTGGGAACAACTGTCCCTAGTAAAGTGAAATATAGGTTGTCGGCTAATAGTTTGGAACACAAAGCAAATTATTGGTAATAACTTCAAATTTTGTCTAAAATTTTTAAGTTGGTATTGGTGATGGTGAGGGAAGGAATTCTGAAGGTTGAGAGAGGTGGTATAACTTGAAAAAGTATATGCTTTGAGATCTAAAAAAAAAATATCATTTTTGTCATGCAGGCAGTCCCCGGATTAAGAAGGAGCTCCGTTCCTAAATCTGTCTTTAAGTTGAATTTGTACATAAGCCGGAACAGTTAAGTACGGTTTGTATCTAATGTTAGTTAACCAAATGTTTGTCTTAGCACGTAGTGTTCCTTTTGTAGACATAAAAAGCATTAAAGAATCATTCCCAGATACACTAAAATATCTTTAAGATGATAATATGGTGATAATAACAGTGTTTTAATGCTCTTTGCAAAGTAGCACCTGTTTATTATTATGAGCCATTGTATATACCTCAAATTTTTAATATAAATAGGCTTTATGGGGATTAGATTGTAACTACAGATTGCATGTTAGTGAGACGTTTGTAACTGGGGATTGCCTGTGAAAACTACACAAAAGGCGTGCAGTTCTTACGTTCACCTATGGAAGGGGCTGTGAAAAGGTTGAAAAACACTCATCAGGTTAAGGAAGGGAAACCAGGAAGATCGGCAGGCTGAGTGCATCTTGAGGGACGCAGCATGTATCAGTGACCTATAGCACAAGGGTTTACTCTCTGAATCAATGAAAGCTCACTAGTGTTACTTTCAAAACAATAACAAAATCATTTCCTTCCTGTCCTTTCTGTCCCCTGGGTTAGGCACGGGGGGAATGGAGAGGGAATGAAAGATTAGAGTCCGACCTGCATGCCTAAGCAGTAGTGTCCTTTGAGAAGGATCTGTGTCACATTGTAAGAGCCTTCACATTGGGAGGGGTCTGAGCACCTTCCTTAGGATGTAAGGTAGAGCTAGATAGCATCGCTACAGGTAGGGGCTGGGAGTGCTGTTATCTGATACTGAAACAGTGGGGGAAAAGGAGAACCAGGAAATGTTGAATTCGGTGAGGCTCTTGCATTTGCAAGATCGAGGAGGCATTTCCAGGCAGAAGTGCCTCATCGTTGGCCAGCCTGGCTTTGCTTTACATGGCTTCCAGACGACCTGCAAGTCACAGTGGAGGCTCCTGTGTAGGTTACACATCTCAGATGGTAGCTTATACTCATGATGTGCTCTAGAAAAGAAAGGCTCCTAAAGACAGAAGTCTAGGCTGCCATTCCTGTCACCCATAGGCTTCCAGAAAGTAGATTGTGCCCTCCCTACCAGCAGGTGGCACTGCTGTCTCTAGGAATTCCTGGATGAGGTGAAATAATGGAGTTGGCAAACTAGCAGTGTGTAGCCTCTAGTCTACAGGATCTTGAGAGGCTTTGTGAGATCTCAGTCAAAGAGAAGCTCAAAGAAAATAATTGTGAAAGCCAAATTGTTTACGTAAGGTTGAAATAATGGGTTTTGTGGAGACTGAGGGATGGTTGTGGTTACTTTGCTAGGGGTGTGTGTGTGTATGTTTTTGCGTGTGTAGTGGGGGAGAAGGTGGGATGTAACCTAACAATTAAGCATCATAATACAGGTTTTGAATTTTGGGTTGCATAAATTGGGTAATTGAACCTGAAGTTGAAATCATGATTCAATTAAAATTCCCCATAACTTCATAGTTTCTAATTCGTTGCATGTAAACCTAGTCTACACACATGGGTGGGATTGTGGAAACATACATGTGACTTTTAAACCTGATCAATATCCAGTAATTATAAACCTTGAAGGTAGGGATGAGAGTATTAGTAAAAATAATGTTGGTTAATTAGTCAGTATACTTCAGGGCTGGCACAGAAGGCAGGTCAAACTTATTCTGAAATCAGTTTCTTCTAAAACTTGGAACTTTCTAATAAGTATGGATTTTCTTAAATTCTGTCCTTTTGAGATTGTATTCACAACCCAAAACTTGAACATTGGTTTTCTTGACCTCACGAGCCATGGTTCATTCATCCATTCTCTTTTCTGAAATAACTAGATGGCTGTTCTTTGAGGTGAATTTTGTAGACATGATGTTTGAGGGAGATGGGTGCTGTTTCCAGTGAAGGGGAGGTTACAGTGTATAATGAGGACCTCAGCTTTGACCCTGACCCAGGTAGAGTACACTGCCTTTGGTGCCAGTATGCCAGTCACCTGCTTCCTCTTTCAGTTCGTATTCTATGCTCAGCTTATTGGAGGTTTATTTCTGTCTCTCTTCAAATGAACTGATGAGCTTGTTTTTACTACCGATGACGAATCCTAAAATTCTGCTGGTGCTAGCTCAACATTGTTAGTCATTAAAAAAAGATGCAAATCAAAACCACAAAGACATACCACCTCACCCCCACTAGAATGGGTATAATAAAAAAAAAAAAGAGGAAAATAACAGGTGTTTGCAAGGATGTGGAGAAATGGAACCCTCGTTCATTACTCGTGGGAATGCAAAATGGCATAGTCGCTGTGGAAAACAGTTTGGTGGTTCCTCAAAAAAGTTCAATGCAGAACTATCATATGAGCCAGCAGTTCCAATCCTAAGCATATGGCCCAAAGAATTGAAAGCAGGGATGCAAACAGTACCTAACAACAATAACAGCAATGACCCTCAGAGGAAGGCAGGGTATTTTACAGGTGAGGAAATAAAGACTCAGAGTTGTTAAGTAACTAAGGCAAGGTTACTGTGCTTGTGTCTTATCCCAAATTTCTTGCTCTAAACCTAATGCAGCCAGAATGCTCATTAGAAGTGAGGATAGCAAAACTTCATCTCACATGCTTTGGACGGACATATGATCAGGAGGGTCGAGCCCCTGAAGAACATCATGCTTGGGAAAATAGAAGGTCACCAAAAAAGAGGAAAGCCCTCAATGAGATGGATTGACACAGTGACTGGAACAGTGGGCTCAAACACAGCAATGATTGTGAGGATGGCACAGGATAGCATTGTTCCATTCTGTTGTACACAGGGTCTCTGTGAGTCAGAATTGACGGCACCTAACGAAAACAACAAACGTAATGCTGCCTTCCTGGTTGGGCTGGAGTCAGCCTTATACAACAGAGATTCCTGGCTGCCCAGCAGTCTGTGTGGCTAGCTCTAGCCCGCATAATGTGAATGGAAGTGGGAGGTGCTGAGATCCATTTCTAGGGAAGAGAGACAAACTCAACAAGATAACTCCCATGCAGCTCCTCCATTGTGTTTTCCACTCCTAGCTGGCTTGAAAGGAGTGAAGTCCCCAGAACAACCTTGGTCTTTGAGGGGAAGGGGAGATTGGTGTAGGCACAGGTATCTGGTTGCAGAAGGGGGTCATGCTCTGAACAAGGCAGGGGGCTGCCAGCCGTCCCCCGAGTGTCTGTGAGGAAAGTGTGTCCCTGTTCCCTAGAATGCAGAGTTCGGTGGGTTCTGCAGCTGGACCACGGGCACCCAATGCTTTTGGTTGTAAGGACTGGTAGGCATCACTTACCCTTGGACCCCTGTCGTGGGTGGCTAGGTGACATGGGTGGAGCCACCAGTCCTCAGGCCCCTGATGTAGGTAGGTGAAGACCCTGTTTAATAGGGAAAGAGTTGTCAAACATCAAAAAGCCACCTCTCCACCACACAGCTGAGACTGTTAAAGTCAGATCTCAAGCAGATGCACCGTTGCAGTCTACCAACAAGGGCCTAATCTGAAATGGGCCCACACAGCTCCATGCAGGGGTTAAAGGTATTCAAAGTTCACGGACCATTTGTGCCTGGACAGGAGCCGCTTCTGTCCTGAGCTCCCCAGCTTAGTGGAGCTGGCAGATTATCTTTTCCCCCAAGGCCGGGAGAATGGCTCAGGGTGCGCATCAGGACCTATCTCAGGCCCAGGGAAATCAATGGCCACTGAAGCTGGCTTGGTGGCTTGGGGATACGGTAAAATAAACGCAAGTACTTAGCTTTTGCCAAGAGAGCTGTTCTTCTGTGGTTTGGGAGGTGTGAGTAGACTGTGCGGCTGGCTATCTCTCCCTGAGGAAACCATGTCCTGAATGCCACCACCAGCCCTGCTGCAGTTGCTCTGGGAGATTGTGCCTGAGGGGCACTGATTCCTGCCAAGTCATGTCTAGCAACTCCTTGCAGCTTCTGAGCCATCTCTCCGTCCCCCTGCCACTCAGTCTGACTTCTGAACTTTGCCTTTGGTTTTCAGGGATCCTACCTTGTGATATATATAACTGTTTCACTTGTTTTTTTCAGGTCTTTGTTGTAAGAGGGATCCCGGAAGCATCAGACTACTCCACCATCTTGGCCCCGCCTCACCCCAGAGCAACCTTAGAAATTGTTTCAGAGATGGCAAGACTTGTCAGCCTGGGTCCCTGGATCACTGCATTGAGGAGGCCCACCTCAGTGACAGATCTTTCACCTGTGCAGTATGTGTACAGGAGCTAGGAGTAAACTTTTATTTTGAGCTTGAGCCATTATCTGTGTTTGGGTCTATTTCTTAAGCACTTAGCCAACTTTAACAAATACACTCAAGCAGTGACTTAGTAATTGAAGTCGTGGGTCTGTTGGCCTAATGCATTCATTCCTTTTTTTGTCTCTGGCAGTTGGTGATTGATTGATCATGGTCCAGCATACAGAAGCGAGTGAGTGGTGAAAAGCAGCAGAGCTGATGGATTGTGAAGATGTATTTGAAGGCTGTCACAGTCTCTACTTCAGGGTAAGGCAAAGGCAGTGGCTGCCACTGTTACTCTGACTTTGCCAGGTCATAGGGACTCTTGTCTCTCCAGCCTCTTGGAGTTAGTGCCATGGGATACCCTGCCTGTGAAAGGTTCCCAAAGCCTCTGTTGATTCAACTCATAGACACCATGCTTATGAATAATTGTGAAGAGAAAACCATTAGGTTTTGGGTGATAGGATGGAATTCATTATGTGGGTGGAAATATCTCAGGCATCATTAGGGATTTATTGACATGAGACATGATTTTCCTAGAACCAGGGAAGGGTTGTTGGGCCTTCCTGAGGCGTGTTGTCGAGAATGGAACCAGGTCTGATTGCCCTTTTCCTGTACCATATCAGGTTGTTAGCTCTGCCAGCTCACATTCCCTCAACCACCATCCTCCTTCTCCGTGGATCACTTTCCTTAGCTGTTCTTTTGTTAATTACTTTTTCTATAAAGGAAACAGCGTGCCAGAGAGTTGAGGATTCCAGGTTTGGTGGATAATAGCAGCAGGAAAGCACGTGGTTCTGCCAGTTCCACTTTATCCTTTGTCACTGGCAGTCACATGTCCATTTACTCATCTATTTACAGTTCTTAGTGAATCAGGCAAGGAGTCCTGGTGGCGCAAAGATTAAGCACTTGGCTGCTAACCATAAGGTTGGCAGTTCAAACCCACACACCAGCTGGGAGAAAGACCTGGGAATCTGATGGCACCTAACAACAGTGAATCAGGCATTGGCATTGGGAGCATTATGACCAAGGCTGCCTTTGAGCTCTCATTTGTGCTGAAGAGTTTTGAGGCCAGAAGGACAAAGTCACTGTTTGGCGTACCCTTCTGAGAGTCCAGGTGGAAGTCTTGGAAGAAGGAGTAGAAAAGATACCACATCTCTCTTTGAGCTCTCCAGCTTCTCCAGCTTGAACTGAAAGTAGACTCCTTGAAGAGAAAATTACAACTAATAGAAATCTAGGCAGAGCCAAGGATGGTTAGGAAAGAGGGACAGGGAGTGAAAAATTAAAAAAGAAAAATTGTATTCAGGTTAAAAACTGGTTGGAGTGTTGTTTTCAGCTTACGATAGTAATTTGGAGCCATTACTAGATAATGTCCCATTGCCCAGCCTCAGACAGAGGGCAGCCAGAAAGGCTGATGTCCTTAGATGCCTCACATGGCTTGGTAATGAATGTAATTTACTGAGCAAAAGAGACAACTAGGGGCTGTAGATCTCTGGAGATTCCCATCAATGTGCATCATTACTGCTGTGGAGTGATGCATGTGTGTGGGGATGAGCAAAGCAGAGAAAAGGCAGCTGCGAGAGCATGTCAGCAACTGAAGACTCCAGGTGAGCAGCCAGGCACAGGCAGACCACAGCGCAGGGGATGGAGGTTGCTAAGGAAAGGAGCTGGTCTTTGCCAGGTTTTCTCAATAAAGGAAAAGAGTTGGGCTTTGTGAGCTCTATTCATGTTCCTCTATGGCTCCCTGTATCGTCTGTTTTAAAAAAAAAAATTTTTTTTTTTTAAGAGTAACTAAAAAGCATTTTTTTTTTTTAAAGTATAACATGTCAGATATAGCACTTGACTGCCATGTGTAAATGCTGTAGAATGATAAAATTGTACAGTAAGCCATTCTTTAACTATCAATTAGGGGCCAAAGAACGTAGTCCTAGAGATTAGGTCAATGTAGTTGACATTTTGATCCAGACAGTTCTTGTTTGTTGTGGGGGGGAGGGGGAGAGGGAGTTGTAGGATGTTTAGGAGCATCACTGGCCTCTGCTCACTGGGTGCCAGTAGCACTGCCCCCCTCCCGAATTGTGACAATCAAAAATGTCTCCAGACATGGCAGATGTCTGCATGAGGGGGGAGGGGCACCAAAAGAGCCCCAGGTGAGAGTGACTCCAGTGGGAGATAGGAATTTAATCTTGCTTTGAGTTTCTCTGGGATTGTATTTTAATGATTTAACCTCATCGTGCCTCAGTTTCACTACCTGTAGACACAGTGTAAGGAAGTAATGTGCATAGTACTGCGTGGCAACTAGGGGGTTGTGTAAGTGCTCAGAAACAATACCTATCTCCCCACATTTCCAAGACCCAAAGATCACTCTTAATCTTTGTGATGGCAGTAAGTGAGGGGCAGTGGGAATTTGGAGAAGGGTAAAGGCTTAGTGGTGTGGGAAATGGTGAACAGTAGTGGCATCTGAGTTTATTTGAAGGCATCCTGTCCTAGTTTATTGTGACAGTGTATTCTGGATGAAGGCTTTCTTTTGGAGAGGAAAGAAAGGGGAGGGTGGAGGAGGCAGGAAGGAGGCTGTTGAGAAGAGCAGTCAGGAAAGTGCACTTTGTGGGGCGATCTCCTAATGTGAAAGTGACTCATGTATAATTGGACCAGAGGACACAGAGAAGTAACCTCCAAGATCAAAGTGTCTTTTGAAATGACTGCTGATCCAGAAGAGTTGTTGCAGGTGATTAATGAAGACCAGAGACTTTTTGGAAAAGTCTCTTTCTTCTAGAGCCTTTAGGTTTCTGTCTCCTCTCTTTTGGAATATGGAAAAACGTTGTCTTCACATAGGCTTTTCATGAATGCTTTACTATGATCCATGTGTTCTTTTATTACTCTTCAGAACTGTGTGTTGAAAAGGTGAAAAAGGCTGTAATCCTGATCTAGACCTGAGTGATCTACGTTATTTTGATAGAAAGCACCACTTGACTCTAAGACGGGCAGTGCAGGAATTAGATGTAAACCATCCTGGCAGGCTAGCTTTCACCCTTGCTGTGTTTTTGGTCTCTGGCACACTTGCAAAGTTTATGACAGACGTGGACAGGTATTGGATCTAATATGTGGAGAAGCCTTCTTAGACAGGTAGCTTTGTTTTTTCATATTCTGTCTGCCCTGCATTTATAGTACTAGGTGTTAAGTTTTTTTTTTTAAATAATTTTTATTGTGCTTTAAGTGAAAGTTTAGAAATCGAGTCAGTCTGTCACACATAAACATATATACACCTTACTATATACTCCCATTTACTCTCCCCCTAATGAGTCAGCCCGCTCCCTCCCTCCAGTCTTGCCTTTCGTGACTTTTTTGCCAGTTTCTAACCCTCTCTACCCTCCTATCTCCCCTCCAGAGAGGACATGCCAACACAGTCTCAAGTTTTTTTACCTGATACAAGTAGCTCACTCTTCATCAGCATCTCTCTCCAATCCATTGTCCAGTCCCTTCCATGTCTGATGAGTTGTCTTCGGGAATGGTTCCTGCCCTGGGCCAATAGACGGTTTGGGGACCATGACTGCGGAGATTCTTCTAGTCTCGGTCAGACCATTAAGTGTGGTCTTTTTATGAGAATTTGGGGTCTGCATCCCACTGTTCTCCTGCTCCCACATGGGTTCTCTGTTATGCTCCCTGTCAGGGCAGTCATTGGTTGGCCAGGCACCATCCAGTTCTTCTGGTTTCAGAATGATCAAAGTCTCTAGTTCATGTGGCCTTTTCTGTCTCTTGGGCTCATAGTTATTGTGTGACCTTGGTGTTTTTCGTTCTCCTTTGATCCACGTGGGTTGACACCAATTGATGCATCTTAGATGGCCGCTTGTTAGCATTTAAGACCCCAGACGCCACATTTCAAAGTGGGATGCAGAATGTTTTCCTAATAGAATTTATTTTGCCAATTGACTTAGAAGTCCCCTTAAGCCATAGTCCCCAAACCCCCGCCTTTGCTCCACTGACCTTCGAAGCATTCAGTTTATACCGGAAACTTCTTTGATTTTGGTCCAGTCCAGTTGAGCTGACCTTCCCTGTATTGAGTATTGTCCTTCCGTTCACCTAAAGTAGTTTTTATCTACTAACTAATCAGTAAATAACCCTGTCCCACACTCCCTCCCTCCCCCCTCTTGTAACCAGAAAAGAATGTGTTCTTCTCAGTTTATACTATTTCTCAAGATCTTAGAATAGTGGTCTTATACAATATTTGTCCTTTTGCATCTGACTAATTTCACTCAGCATAATGCCTTCCAGATTCCTCCATGTTATGAAATGTTTCACAGATTGGTCACTGTTCTTTATCGATGCATAGTATTCCATTGTGTGAGTATACCATAATTTATTTTACCATTCATCTGTTGATGGACACCTTGGTTGCTTCCAGCTTTTTGCTATTGTAAACAGAGCTGCAGTAAACATGGGTGTGCATATATCTGTTCGTGTAAAGGCTCTTATTTCCCTATTCTGAGGAGTGGGATTTCTGGGTTGTATGGTAGTTCTATTTCTAACTTTTTAAGAAAATGCCAGATAGATTTCCAAAGTGGTTGTACCAATTTACATTCCCACCAGCACTGTGTAAGAGTTCCAATCTCCCTGCAGCCCCTCCAACATTTATCATTTTGTGTTTTTTGGATCAATGCCAGACTTGTTGGAGTAAGATGGAATCTCATTATAGTTTTAATTTGCATTTTTCTAATGGCTAATGATCGAGAGCATTTTTCTCATGTATCTGTTAGCTGCCTGAATACCTTCTTTAGTGAAGTGCGTGTTCATATCCTTTGCCCACTTTTTGATTGGGTTGTTTTTCTTTTTGTGGTTGAGTTTTAACAGAATCATATAGATTTTAGAGATCAGGCGCTGGTCGGAGATGTTATAGCTTTAAATTCTTTCCTAATCTGTAGGTGGTCTTTTTACTCTTTTGGTGAAGTCTTTCGATGAGCATAGGTGTTTGATTTTTAGGAGCTCCCAGTTATCTGGTTTCTCTTTGTCATTTTTGGTAATGTTTTGTATTCTGTTTATGCCTTGAATTAGGGTTCCTAAGGTTGTCCCTAGTTTTTTTTCCATGATCTTTATCGTTTTAGTCTTTATGTTTAGGTCTTTGATCCACTTGGAGTTAGTTTTTGTGGATGGTGTGAGGTATGGGTCCTGTTTCATTTTTTTGCAAATGGATATCCAGTTATGCCAGCACCGTTTGTTAAAAAGACTGTCTTTTCCCCAATTAACTGACACTGGGCCTTTGTCAAATATCAGCTGTTCATATGTGGATGGATTTATATCTGGATTTATATCTGGGTTCTCAATTCTGTTCCATTGGTCTATGTGCCTGTTGTACCAGTACCAGGCTGTTTTGACTACTGTGGCTGTATAATAGGTTCTAAAATCAGATCGTGTGAGGCCTCCCACTTTCTTCTTCTTCTTCAGTAATGCTTTGCTTATCCGAGGCTTGTTTCCCTTCCATATGAAGTTGGTGATTTGTTTCTCCATTACATTAAAAAAGGTAATTGGAATTTGGATCGGAAGTATAGATGGCTTTTGGTAGAAAAGACATTTTTACTATGTTAAGTCTTCCTATCCATAAGCAAGGTATGTTTTTGCACTTAAGTAGGTCCTTTTTAGTTTCTTGCAGTAGTACTTTGTAGTTTTCTTTGTATAGGTCTTTTACATCTTTGGTAAGATTTATTCCTAAGTCTTTTATCTTCTTGGGGGCTACTGTGAATGGTATTGATTTGGTGATTTCCTCTTGGATGTTCTTTTTGTTGATGTAGAGGAATCCAAGTGATTTTTGTATGTTTATGTTATAACCTGAGACTCTGCCAAACTCTTCTATTAGTTTCAGTAGTTTTCTGGAGGATTCCTTAGAGTTTTCTGTGTATAAGATCATGTCGTCTGCACATAGAGGTAATTTTACTTCCTCCTTGCCAATCCTGATGCCCTTTATTTCTTTGTCTAGCCTAATAGCTCTGGGTAGGACCTCTAGCACCATGTTGAATAAGAGCAGTGATGAAGGGCATCTTTGTCTGGTTCCTGTTCTCGAGGGAAATGCTTTCAGGCTCTCTCCATTTAGAATGATGTTGGCTGTTGACTTTGTGTATATCCCCTTTATTATGTTGAGGAATTTTCCTTCAATTCCTGTTTTGCTGTGAGTTTTTATCACGAATGGGTGTTGGGCTTTGTCAAATGCCTTTTCTGCATCAATTGATAAGATCATGTGGTTTTTGTCTTTTGTTTTTTTAATATGGTAGATTACATTAATGGTTTTTCTAATATTAAAAGAACCTTGCATACCTGGTATAAATCCCAGTTGGTCGTGGTTGATTATTTTTTTAATATGCTGTTGAATTCCATTGGCTAGAATTTTGTTGAGGATTTTTGCATCTATGTTCATTAGGGATATAGGTTTGTAATTTTCTTTTTTTGTGATGTCTTTACCTGGTTTTGGTATCAGGGATATGGTGGCTTCATAGAATGAGTTAGGTAGTATTCCATCATTTTCTATGCTTTGAAATACCTTTAGTAGTAGTGGTGTTAACTCTTCTCTGAAAGTTTGGTAGAACTCTGCAGTAAAGCCATACGGGCCAGGGCTTTTTTTTATTGGGAGTTTTTTGATTACCGTTTCAAACTCTTTTTTTATTATGGGTCTCTTTAGTTGTTCTACTTCTGATTGTGTTTGTTTAAGTAAGTAGTGTTTTTCTAGGAATTCATCCATTTCTTCTAGGTTTGCAAATTTGTTAAAGTACCATTTTTCGTAATAATCTGATATGATTCTTTTAATTTCAGTTGGGTGTGTTGTGATGTGGCCCATCTCGTTTCTTATTTGGATTATTTATGTCCTTTCCTGTATTTCCTTAGTCAGTGTGGCCAATGGTTTATGAATTTTGTTAATTTTTTCAAAGAACCAGCTTTTGGCTTTGTTAATTCTTTCAATTGTTTTTCTGTTCTCTAATTCATTTAGTTCAGCTCTAATTTTTATTATTTGTTTTCTTCTTGTGCGTGATGGATTCTTTTGTTGCTCACTTTCTATTTGTTCAAGTTGTAGGGACAGTTCTCTGATTTTGGCTCTTTCTTCTTTATGTATGTGTGCATTTATCGATATAAATTGACCTCTGAGCCCTGCTTTTGCTGTGTCCCAGAGGTTTTGATAGGAAGTGTTTTCATTCTCATTGCATTCTATGAATTTCTTTGTTCCCTCCTTAATGTTTTCTATAAGCCAGTCTTTTTTGAGCAGGGTATTGTTCAATTTCCAAGTATTTGATTTCTTTTCCCTGATTTTTCTGTTATTGATTTCCACTTTTATGACCTTGTAGTCTGAGAAGATGCTTTGTAATATTTCGATGTTTTGGACTCTGCAAAGGTTTGTTTTATGACCTAATATGTGCTCTATTCTAGAGAGTGTTCCTTGTGCACTAGAAAAAAAAGTATACTTTGCAGCTGTTGGATGGAGTGTTCTGTGTCTATGAGGTCAAGTTGGTTGATTGTAGCAATTAGGTCTTCCGTGTCTCTATTGAGGTTCCTACCGGAGGGAAGTCCTATCCTTCTCGGAAAGTGGTGTGTTGAAATCTCCTGCTATAATTGTGGAGGTGTCTATCTCACTTTTCAGTTCTGTTGAAGTTTGTTTTATGTATCTTGCAGCTCTGTCATTGGGTGCATAAATATTTAATATGGTTATATCTTCCTGGTCAGTTGTCCCTTTAATCATTATGTAGTGTCCTTTATCCTTTGTGGTGGATTTAACTTTAAAGTTTATTTTGTCAGAAATTAATATTGCTACTCCTGCTCTTTTTTGCTTGTTGTTTGCTTGATATATTTTTTTCCATCCTTTGAGTTTTAGCTTGTTTGTGTCTCTAAGTCTAAGGTGTGTTTCTTGTAGGCAGCATATAGATGGATCGTGTTTCTTTATCCAGTCTGAGACTCTCTGTCTCTTCATTGGTGCATTTAGTCCATTTACATTCAGCATAATTATAGATAAGTATGTGTTTATTGCAGTCATTTTGATGCCTCTTTGTGTGTGTTGTTGACAATTTCACTTTTCCACTTACTTTTTTGTGCTGAGACGTTTTTCTTTGTAAAATCTGTGTTCCTCGTTATCATAGTAGTTGAATTTATGTTGGTTGAGTTGTTATGTTTTTCTTGGTTTTTATTTTGAGTTATGGAATTGTTATACCTCTTTGTGGTTACCTTAACATTTACCCGTATTTTTCTAAGTAAAAACCTAACTTGTATCGTCCTATATCGCCTTGTTTTCCTCTCCATATGGCAGTTCTATGCCTCCTGTATTTAGTCCCTCTTTTTGATTATTGTGATCTTTTACATAATGACTTCAATGATTCCCTGTTTTGAGCATTTTTTTCTTTTTAAAATTAATCTTAATTTGTTTTTGTGATTTCCGTATTTGAGTTGATATCGGGATGTTCTGTTCTGTGACCTTGTGTTCTGTTGGTATCTGATATTATTGATTTTGTGACCAGACAATTTCCTTTAATATTCTTGTAGCTGTGGTTTGGGTTTTGCAAATTCTCTAAGCTTGTGTTTATCTGTAAATGTTTTAATTTCACCTTCATATTTGAGAGAGAGTTTTGCTGAATATATGATCCTTGGCTGGCAGTTTTTCTCCTTCAGTGCTCTATATATGTCATCCCAATGCCTTCTTGCCTATATGATTTCTGCTGAGTAGTCTGAACTTATTGATTCTCCTTTGTAGGAGACCTTTCTTTTATCCCTGGCTGCTTTTAAAATTTTCCCTTTATCTTTGGTTTTGGCAAGTTTGAGGATAATACGTCTTGGTGATTTTCTTTTTGGATCAATCTTAAATGGGGTTCGATGAGCATCTTGGATAGATATCCTTTCGTTTTTCATGATGTCAGGGAAGTTTTCTGCCAACTGATCTTCAACTATTCTCTCTGTATTTTCTGTTATCCCTTCCCTGTTCTGGAACTCCAATCACACGCAAGTTATTCTTCTTGATAGAGTCCCACATGATTCTTAGGGTTCCTTCATTTTTTTTTAATTCTTTTATGTGATTTTTCTTTATATTGGTGTCCATTGCCTTATCCTCCAACTCCCCCACTCTGTATTCCAATTGCTCGATTCCGCTCCTCTAACTTCCTATTGAGTTGTCTAATTGTGTAATTCTACTGTTAGTCTTTTGGATTTCTGAATGCTCTCTCTCTATGCATTCTTGCAGCTTAGTAATGTTTCCACTATGTTCTTGAATAATCTTTTTGATTTCTTCAACTGCTTTATCAGTGTCTTCCTTGGCTTTTTGTGTAGATTGCCTTATTTCATTTTTGAGGTCACCCGTGATGCCTTGAAGCATTGTGTAAATTAGTTTTTTATATTCTGTATCTGGCAATTCCAGGATTGTATCTTCATTTGGGCAAGATTTTGATTATTTAATTTGGGGAGTTGTAGAGGTAATCATGTGATTTGATATTGACTGCTGTCTCTGAGACATCTATAAGATATTGTAATGATTTATTTTGTGTTTGCTCACTGGGTCTTATCTTGTTTCGTTTTCTTTCAATATACGTAGATGGGCTCCTAGATTGTGCTGTCTTGATTGTTGTAGCCTTTGAATCACTTATGTCCTGTTACCAGCTGGCTTGGGCTGTTACCAGGTATATAAGCCTAAGAGTCCATTCACTATTCTTGGGTAGAATCTGATTTTCGGTCACCAAGTGTGTGGTGTAGACTGTCACCTATTCAATAGAGGAGTAGTGGTGATAGTTGGGTGCACCAGATTCTAATAGCAGCAGGGGGTCACACTCCAGTGGGGGCAGGATGCTGACAGGGTTCCCCCAGGTGCCACTGACGTAGGTGTGCTCTATTCCTAAAGCACGTTGGTGGGTGTGCTCTGCAGCTGTACCTTAGGCACCCAATGCATGTACCTCTACAGATTGGTAGGTGTCACTATCCTCAGACTCCTATGGCAGGAGGCTAGGTGGTTTGGGTGAAGCTTCAGCCCTCAGTTTTCAGTTGTGGGTCAGTGAGGCCTCTGTTTAATAGGTAGAGATATCAGACCTGGGCAATCTGTCTTTCCAGTAATCCGCTAAAACAATTACAGTCAGATCCCTATCAGAATTGCCTTTGCATTATAATAGCCACCTTGTGGCCTGTAGGGATGAAAGCCCAAGACTGTGGATCTCATATTCTTGGCTGGAGCTGGTTCTGTATTTTCAGTCCAATTTTGGGAAGTCAGGGAAGGATTTTTGGTCCCTGGGTTTTTTGTAGCTGCTTCTTTCAGGCCAGGAGAATGGGTTAGGAAAAGACAAAAAACAAACAAACAAAGAAAAACCGCAGAGTACTTCACTCTCTGGCGCAGAAAATTCCAATATTAATGAAGCCGCCTGGGAAGGGGAGGGGAGGGATCAGATAGATAGGAGAGAGTAGCACCCAGGAATATAGGCAACGTTACTTACCTTGCTTGGAGATGACTGTTTTTCCTGAGATTCCCGAGGAGCGTGTAGCCTGTGTGCTCTGGCTGGGTCGAGATTGCCCCCGAGGGTCAGGCCCGTGTCCCGTGCTAGTGCCGTCTCAGAAGCCATGGTCAGTTCCTCCGCTCCCAGTCCAAAGCCCAGCTCCAAGGTTCCCCAGCTGGGATGCTGCACTTCAGGCTCCAAAACCAGTCACTGCCTACTGGTGACTTCTCCTCCTGTCAGCCGCACTGCTGGGCTGCCTGCGTGTGCTAGCTGGGCTTCCCCTGAGGTCACTTCTTGGGGCTAGGGCTGTGTCCCGTGATTTATGCCGTCTGAGAAGCCGTGGCCAGTTCCTCCGCTCCCAGTACAAAGCCCGGCGCCAAGGTTCCCCAGCTGGGACGCCGCACTTCAGGCTTCAAAACCAGTCGCTGCCTACTGGTGACTTCTCCTCCTGTCAGCCGTGTCGCTGCGCTGCCTGCGTGCACTGGCTGGGCTTCCCCCGAGGTCACTTCTGGGGGCTAGTGCTGTTTCCTGTGTTTGTTCCGTCTCAGGATGCCGTGCTCAGCTCCCCTGCGCCCAGTCCAAAGCCTGGCGCCAAGATTTTCTGACTGGGATGGTGGCTCCAGGCTCCGAAAACAGTTACTGCTTCCCTATGATTGCTCGTTCTCTGGTTAGCTGCATCCGTGCGCACCCTGCTTCCACTGGCTGAGTCTCTGTCACTCAGGTCAACTCTTTAGATTTGTGTTTGATGGTCAGGGTTCGTAGATTGTCACGTATGTGATCGATTCACTTGTTTTTCTGAGTCTTTGTTGCAAGAGGGATCCGAGGTAGCTTCTACCTAGTCAGCCATCTTGGTCCCGAGGTGTTAAGTGTTTACTAGAAGAAAGGGAGACTTCCGTGTAGCAGAAAGGGGACAGTGAGAGAAGCTGTTCTTGTAGATAGGTTGGTGTCTTAGTCGTCTAATGCTGCTGTAACAGAAATGCCACAAATGGATGGCTTTATCAAAGAGAAATTTGTTCTTTCACAGTTTAGGAGGCTAGAAGTCCAAATTCATGATGCTAGCTCCAGGGGAAGGCTCTTTCTCTGTGTAAGCTCTGGGGGGAGGTCCTTGTCAGCAATCTTCCCATCCTAGAAGCTTCTAAGTGCAGGGGCCTTGGGTCCAAAGGAAGCGCTCCCCTCCTGGGTCTGTGTTCTTGGTGTTAGGAGGTCCCCATGTGTCTGTCCTCACTTCTCTCTTTTATATCTTCAAAGAGATTGATTTAAAATAAAAACTAATTTTGTAGATTGACTCCTGCCTCATTAACATAACTGCCACCAATCCCACCTCATTAACATTCTAGAGGTAGGATTTACAATGCATAGGAAATTACATCAGATGATCAAGTGGTGGACAGTCATACAATACTGGGAATCCTGGCCTAGCCATGTTGACTTACATTTTGAGGGGGACACAATTCAATCTATGACAGTTGGTGTTTGAATGGTTGAAGTTTTTATTTTAGTACTACTCAGAGTGTGATCCTAGCAGTATCAGCATTACCTGGGAACTTGTTAGAGATGTAAATGATGGGGGCTGAACCCAGACCTCCTGAATCAGACACTTGGGGTTGGAGCTCAATAATCTGTGTTTTAACAAGCCCTCCATGATTCTTACGTGTGCTAAAATTTGAGAGTGCTGGTCTACTCATGCGTGATATGCTGAAATTTTATGCGTAGTGTCTGCATGTGTATGGAGGGCAAGGGTTAAGGAACTGCTTTATGAGGTAGTCGGAGGATGAGTAAGACTGTCTTGTGATATACTTTGGTATCATTTTCCCAGGGCATGGTCTAAGCCTTTAACTATGCTGTCCAGTACAATAGCCACAGGCCACAGGTGGCTATTTATACTTAAATTAATTACAATTAAAAAAAAACTTATTCAGTTGAACTAACCACCTTTCAAGTGCTTAGTAGCCACATGTGCTTAGTGCTGCCTTATTGGAGAGCACAGATGTAGAGCACGTTCATCATCAGAGAAAGTTCTATTGGACAGCACTGTTTCAGCCTGTAATGACCCCTGTTTGACTCATACAGGCTGGAAACCCCCACTTGTAGTGATGGTATGTTCTAGTTAAGTGAATACGTCAAGTCGTTGAAAACAGAATTGAGTTTTGGACTTCTGTACTCTGGGGAGACTTTTAGTCTGTAGTTGTATCCTGGTGAACTTTCTACCTTGTGTTGGCATCTGCCTTGTATATAAAGTGCCGTGGGTCTGTCTCCCACATAATTGAGTGGACTGCCTCTAAAATATTTGCTCTTTACTCCTTAGAGGGAGCATCAGAAAGAAGAAAGCAGGCAAAGGGGAGCATGGTTCTCCTAGCTATCAATAGCTTTCCCTGTTCTACTAGAAAGAACTTTTATTGGTCACTTTTTTTTTTTCTCTCTTCTTATTTTATATTATTCTTTTTTTATTGGAGGCTGTGTCGAGGGAACAAGGGTGGGAGTTGGGAAAATGTGTACCCCCAGTTATTGGGTACTCTGTTTCCTGTTGGGAGCACCATGAAGTTTGCCTTCCCGTCCTCCTTATCTGCAGTCCTTGGTGGCTAAGTTCCAAGATGGCAAATCAGCCAGTAATGAGCGGGTGTCTCTCCAGCTGAGTAACCATGGCCCATTGGAAAGCAGTGGAGGCCACATACAGGGGAAAAGGGTGAGGGTGGGAAAGCATGTATCCCTGGTTACTGGGTGCTCTGTCTCCTGTTGGGAGCTCTGTGAAGTTCCCTTCTTGTACTCCTCGTTTGCGTTCCTTTGTGGCTGTGGTCCAAGATAGCAAATGCATGCTGCCTTAGCTGGTAGGGGACCTCCACTCTGTAGTTCTCCTTGTTCTCTGTCAGTTTCTTATTCCATTTGGTGCTTGATTGAGTTCTGTATTCTTTCATTTGATGCTTCGGCTTCCAGGATTGGCATTTGTATCTGTTTTACTTAGTTTTTCTGGTCTTTGCTGCAGAAGGATGGCATGGCGCTTCTGTCTATAGCTTCATGTTGGCTCCACCTCTTTCTCATTGGATTTTAAGAATTTTTCAATTTCATTTTTAATTTCTTCGATTACCCAATAATTTTTAAGTAAGTTGTTATTCAGTTTCCATGTATTTTCTTTACTGTTCTTTCTATTATTGATTTCTAGCTTTATAGCGTTATGATCAAAGAAGATGTTCTGCATTACAGGAATACATCACTTAACATTCTTTCAGGTAATATCCAACTGCATACATGTCTGTGGTTCCATAAAGTTATAATAGAGTTTAGAAATCCCAATCACAGAACAGGATGTAGCGGATGTACTTTGCTGGAAATCTGATCCCTCTCTCACTAGCTGTCTGGGTCCCACATCTGCCCTGGCCCCAGGCAGGGTGATGCTGCCAGAGCTGCTGAGGGGTATGCCCTGCTGAGGCCACAGCTGCAGTCAGCCTGGGCGCCCTACACTTGAAGCCCAGGCCTGAGGCTGCAGCTCCTCCCATTGTGGTTGGTCACCTAATTATTTGGCTCATGGGGGTGGTAGGAGAAAGAATAGGAAAGGCATGTGGAGATATGATGTAAAGGAGGGTGGGCAGAACTGGAAGAGTTTAAAGCCATTACGGGGGATGGGGAAGGCAGGGAGGAATGAAGGGAATGGAGCTGGCAGCTGGCTGGACAGCAAGTGCGTGCCCCAGCAGGTTGGGGGCCAGGTGTGGCTCCTGGAGACGGGCTAGTAGCCATGCAGGACTGACTACGGCAGAGCGAAATTTTTGCACATTCCCTTGGTGTGGCTGGTGACCATCCTGTGTACCTCTCTCCTGTATATACTGTGGTGTTCACACAACGTCCTAATCACGTAATGTCATATTTCACAGAATGTATTGTGGACATTAAGTGATACATACCTGTACTTTGATGTTTTGTAATTTATTGAGGCTTGGTTTGTGGCCTAAAATGTGGCCTATTCTGGAGAATGATACATGTGCGTTGGAGAAGAATGTGTACTGTGCTGCCGTTGGGTGGTGTGTTCTGTATATATCTAGAAGGTCGAGTTGATTGATTGTGTTAATTTAGATCTTCTGTATCTTTTTTTTTTTTTAAAGTTTATTGTGGTTTAAATGAAAGTTTACAAATCAAGTCAGTCTCTCATACAAGAACTCTGCATATCTTGCTATGTACTCCTAGCTGCTCTCCCCCTAATGAGACAGCGCACTCCTCCTCTCCACCCTGTATTCCCTGTGTCCATTCAACCAGCTCCTATCCCTTTCTGCTTTCTCATCTCGCCTCTAGACAGGAGCTGCCCACATAGTCTCATGTGTCTACTTGAGTCAAGAAGGTCACTTCTCACCAGTATGACTTTCTGTCTTATAGTCCAGTCCAATCCATGTCTGAAGAGTTGGCTTTTGGAATAGATCCAGTCTTGGGCTGACAGAGGTTCCAGGGACCGTGACCTCCTGGGTCCCTCTAGTCTCAGTCAGAGCATTAAGTCGTCTTTTGAGGAGAATTTGAGGTCTGCATCCCACTGTCTTCCTGCTCCATCAGGAATTTTCTTTTGTGCCCCCTGCCAGGGCAGTCGTCGGTGGTAGCCGGGCATCATCTGGTTCTTCTGGTCTCAGGCTGATGTAGTGTCTGGTTTATGTGGCCCTTTCTGAGACCAACTGATGCTCTTAGATGGCTGCTTGCTAGCATTTATGACCCCAGATGCCACCCACCAAAGTGAAATGCAGAACATTTTCTTAATATACTTTGTTATGCCAGTTGACCTAGATGTTCCCTGAAATCGTGGTTCCCAGACCCCAGTCCTGCTACTCTGGCCTTTGAAGTGTTTGGTTGTAATCAGGAAACTTCTTAGCTTTTTGTTTAGTCCAGTTGTGCTGAGCTCCCCTGTATTGTGTGTTATCTTTCCCTTCGCCTAAAATGGTTCTTGTCTACTATCTAATTAGTGAATACCCCTCTCAGTTCCTCCCCACCCTCATAACCATAAAAATAATATTTTCTTCCATGTTTAAGCTTTTTCCTGAGTTCTTACAATAGTGGTCTCATATAATGTTTGTCCTTTGGTAACGGACTGATTTGACTCAGCATTATGCCTTCCAGATTCCTCCATGTTATGAGATACTTCATGGATTCTTCATTGTTCTTCATTGTTAGGTAGTACTCCATTATGGGAATATACCATTATTTATCCATTCATCCGTTAATGGGCACCTCAGTTGCTTCCATGTTTTTTGCTGCTGTAAACGGTGCTGCAGTGAACATGGATGTGCATATACTGTTTATGTGAAGGCTCTTATTTCTCAAGGATATATTCCAAGGAGTGGGATTGCTGGATCATTTGGTAGTTCTATGTCTAGCTTTCTAAGGAAGCGCCAAATTGATTTCCAAAGTAGTACCATTTTACGTTCCCACTAGCAGTGTATAAGTGTTCCGGTCTCTCTACATTTTCTTGAACATTTATTATTTTGTGTTTTTTGGATTAACAGTAGCCTTGTTGGGGTGAGATGGTATCTCATTGTAGTTTTGCTTTACATTTCTCTAATAGCTAATGATAGTGAGTATTTCCTCATGTATCTGTTAGCCCCTGAATGTCTTTGGTGAAGAGTCTGTTCATGTCCTTTACCCATTTTTTAATTGGGTTATTTGTCTTTTTGTTGTTGAGTTTTTGCTGTATCGTGTAGATTTTAGAGATCAGGTCCTGATCGGATTTTTCGTAGCCAAAAACTTTTTCCCAGTCTGTTGGTTAGACCTGCTGTATCTTTGTTGAGTTTCTTTCAAGTTGTTCTGTCCTTCATCGAAAGTGATGTGTTAAAGTTTTCTACTACTGTTGTACAACTTTCTGTTTTACTATTGTAGAACTCCAATTCCGTTGGAGTTTGCTTTATGTATTTTGGAGCTCTGTTATTAGGTACATAAATGTTTATTATCATTATGTCCTTTTGGTGGATTAACCCTTTAATAGTTAATGATGCCCTTCTGTCTCTTATAATGGATGTTGACTTTAAGTCTGTTTTATCAGAGATTATTATTGCCAGTCCTACTCTCTTTTGGTTACTATTTGTTTGATTTTTTTTCCATCCTTTGATTTTTAACCATTTGTGTCCTCATGTCTGAAGTGTGTCTGTTGTAGGCAACATATTGATGGATCATGGATTTTTTTTAATCCTTTCGGCTACTCTCTGTCTCTTTTCTGTGTGATTATTGATAGGTATGAATTTACTGTTATTTTGTTATGCCTTTTTTTTTTTTTTGGTGTTGGTAATGATTTCTTTGTTTCACTTAAATTTTTTTGCTAAGTTCTTTCTGTTTATGGATTTTCTTTCCATAACCTCAATTGTTGTTGACTTTGTGCTTACTGATTCTTTTTGATTTTCTTTTTGTTTGGTGAGTAGATTTATTAATTTTGGCTGTGGTTACTCTGAAATTTACCTGTATCTTCCTAAGTTTAAAACAGTCTGTTATAGCTTGATACCACCTTGACTTCCTCTCCATTTATTCCCCCTTTTTGTTTAGAAGTTGTCATTGTTTACAGACTGACAGCTCTGGTACCCTGTTTTCAGTTTTGCACTTTATTTTACTTTTGAGAATTCTTTATCTGTGTTGGTATCTGTGTGATGTTGTTATGTGTCTTAGTTTCAGATTGTTCTCTGATATTGTTGGTTCTCTGTGTGAAGGACTCCCTTTAATGTTTTTTTGAAAGGTTGGTCTGATTTTTACAAATTCCCTTATTTTTCTTTTATCTGAAAATGTTCTAGTTTTGTCATTCTATTTGAAAGACAGTTTTGCTGAATGTAAGATTCTTGGTTGGCAGTTCTTTTCTTTGAGTGCTTTATATATGTCATCCCATTACCTTCTTGCTGCATGTTTTCTGCTGAGGAATCAGTGCTCAGTCTTATTGGTGTCCCCTTGTAGGTGATATTTTGTTTTTGTTGAGCTGCTCTTAGAATTCTTTCTTTGGTTTTGGAAAGTTTGATTATGATATGTCTTAGTGACTTTTTGGGGGTCTGGCATTGACTCAACGGCGCTGGGTTTGGTTTGTTTGGTTTATCCCCTATGGGGTTTGTTGAGCTTCTTGGATGGAAACCTTCTTGTCTTCGATGACATTAGGGAAATTTTCTGGCAATAAATCTTTGAAAATTCTCTCTATACTTTTTTTTTTCTCTTCCTCTTCTGGAATTTCTATTATGTGTAAATTATTGTTCCTGATAGTGTCCCATATAGCTTTCTTCATTTTTTATCATTCTTTTTTGTGATTGTTCCTCAAACAACTTAGTAACAAGGAATTTGTTCTCTATTTTGCTGGTTCCTTCTCTCATTGATTAAATTCTACTTCTGTGTGCTCCATTGCATTATTTACTTCTGATATTTTATTGTTAATCTTCTGAATTTCTAGTTGTTGTTTTTGTATGGTTTCTAATTGTCTATCTTGTCATTTTGTTCTTGTATTGTTTTCCTGAATTCTTCTAGGGTTTTGTCTGTGTTTTCCTTGATCTCTTTATGTTCCTATATATGTCTTTTGAATCCCTCATCAGGTAGTTCTATTACTGTTTCTTCCTCAGTAAGGTTTTCTGCTCCTTTATTTTGCTCACTTTTTTGAGCTGTCTTATCCTGTTTCTTCCTATGATTTGTTATTGTCTACTGTCTCTGAGGTATTAAGGTGTTAATTTATTTATGTATTTCTTTCTTGATTGTATGTTTTGTGCTGTTTTTTTTTATTATACTTTAGAAGAGGGTTTACAGTACAAACTAGCTTCTCACTAAATAGTTGGTACACATATTGTTTTGTGACATTGGATATCCACCCCACGACATGTCAATACTCTCCCCTCCTTGACCTTGGGTTCCCTGTTACCAGCTTTCCTGTCCCCACCTGCCTTCTCATCCTTGCCCCTGGGGTAGTGTGCCCCTTTAGTCTTCTTTTGTTTTATGCGCTTGTTGAATCTTTGGCTGAAGGGTGAGCCTCAGGAGTGACTTCATTACTGAGCTAAAAGTGTGATCGGGGACCACACTCTTGGGGTTTCTGTAGTCTGTCAAGCCAATAAGTCTGGTCTTTTTTTGTGAGTTAGAATTTTGTTCTACATTTTTCTCCATCTCTGTCCAGGGCCCTCTATTGTGATCCCTGTCAGAGCAGTCAGTGGTGGTAGCCAGGCACCGTGTAGTTGTACTGGACTCAGTCTGGTGGAGGCTGTCATAGTTTTGGTCCATTAGTCCTTTGGATTAATCTCTCCCTTGTGTCTTTAGTTTTCTTCATTCTACCTTGCTCCTGATGTGTGCTAATTTGTTTTGTTTTGATGTATCCAGAGCTTTGTTTCTTTTCTTTCTCTTTAGAATGCCTTTATTCCTTTGTATTATTTATTTTGTGGTTCTGGCTTATTGTTACTTTGGTGGTATATTTTGGCTGAACATGATTTCCTCTCACTATGGGGTATGGTGGGTCACACTCATGTGTGAATCTTCTTTGGGTAGGCTCGTTTGTCTTCCCTTACTGGATTGAGTGGAGGTGGGAGAGCTGGTTCTTCTCCTGATATTTGGTGACAAGTGTTGGGTGTTCAGGATCCTTCCATAGCACTTATGGGACCATGGGATCCTTCTGGGTTAGTGATAGAGTTAGTGTGTTTTCTGGAGGTCAGCCAGGATGTTTGCATATCCACCATGAGAGCGTGCTACCCAGATAGATGGGGTAGGCCCACTGTACATGCACAAATTGCTATCTCATTAGGTGTTAGGGTATCAAGGGGGTTCAGCACAAGTGTAGACAGCCTGCAAGAACTCTTTGGATGTGGGATGTGTGGCATTGCAGATGGTGAGATGTAGGCTGAGGGCACTAGGATCTCCTGATCATCATTTGGCGGAGGTTTAGTTGGCACCTGTCAGGATATATTGCCATTGCTGATGGTGATATTTCCTTCCAGCTGGTTACTGGAGCATGGGTGTAGGGAGCATTCTTACTGATCTCTGGGTTGGGCACTATGTGTGTGCACTGCTGGTTTCCCAGTGGTTGGGTTGAGAGTGCATGGGTCACGTGTCACTGGGTAGGTAGCACAGGAACTTGCGCCAGGTGGGTGGAATGGTGGGCGGGAGAGGGGAGTTTCAGTCCTCCGATTGCCACTCTGGTGGTGGGAGTGGTGGGCTGGGTAGCACAGGGGTGGATGGAGCGTGCATGAGCCTCTGGTTGCAGGTCCGACAGCGTACGACTGTGTGCTGTGGATTTCCAGGTGTGCAAGTTGGCATGAGAATGGACGGGGCAGATGAAAACCTCGGGTTGCAAGTCTGAGAGCACGGTGCTGTGTGATGTGGATTGCCAAGTGGCGAAGGGAAGAGAGGCACACTCCTGGGAACTGGGAGGGAAGCGGGGAGCATAGAGAGGGAGCTGAGGCACTCCCCACAGAGTGCAGCCAGTGATCAGGACCAGCTCTGACCAGATGCTGGGAGTGCGCTGTTCAGAGTGTGGTCAAGTGAGGGATCTCTAGTTGCCACTTCAAGGATCCTCCACTCTGGCAGTGCCAGCTGCCCTAATGACCAGAAACTGCTGCTGGTGAGTACTTCTGCCCTGTTTTCTAGGTGAGTCTCTACTCTGTGTTTGCCTGGATCCCTAGGGCTCTCGCCTGCCTTCGTGCTCTTTGCTTCCTTAGATATGGTTCATGTTTTGCTCACCTCGTTTTGTTCCACGTTTGTCTACACAGTATCTCTATCTCTTAATGGGGGTTCTGTGAAGTTGCCTTCCTGAGCTCCTCACCCAGGAATGTAACTCACTTTATCTTAAGATGGCCACATGGTGCTGGGCTGTCTGGCAGGACGTCTACAGTCTCTACGTCTTGTTTGCTGTTTTCATTCAGTTCTCCTTTCCTTCGGTGTTTCACTCATTTGCTGTTCTGGGTTCCCAGATTGTCATCTGTCTTAGTCATCTAGTGCTACTATAATGGAAATACCACTAGTGGATGGCTTTAACAAAGAGAAGTTTATTCTGTCCAAGTCCAGTAGGTCAGAAGTCTGAATTCATTGCGCCAGGTCCAGGGGAAGGCTTTCTGTCTTTGTCAGCTCTGGAGGAAGGTCCTTGTCATCAGTCTTCCCTTGGTCTGGGAGCATCTGAGTGCAGAAATGTCAGATCCAAAGGACACACCCTGTTCCCAGCACTGCATTCATGGTGGTGTGAGGTTCCCATGTCTCTCTGCTCGCTCCTCTCTCTCAAAATAGATTGGCTTAAGACACTATCTAATCTTGCAGATCTCATCAGTATAACTGCCACTACTCCATCTCATTACATCATAGTGATAGGATTTACAACACATAGAAAAATATCATGAAATGACAAAATGGTAGACAATCACACTATACTGGAAATCATGGCCTAGCCAAGGTCAGAGATATTTTGGGGGGACACAGTTCTATCCATGACATCATCTTTATCTGTTTCACTTGGTTTCTTGGTTCTCTGCTGTAGGGGGACAGCATGGTGTGTGTGACTAAGCTGCCATCTTGGGTCATTTCCTACTTCCTTAGTTTTTGTTTCTCTGGGAATATTCAATTTTTTGCCCTCAGTTTTGAAGGACAGTTTTGTCAGATACAGAATTATTAGTTGGCAGTTTTTTTTTTTCTTTCATCGTTACAAGTATGTCACCCCACTGCTTTCTGGCCTTCATGGTTTCTGAGGAGAAATTGATACTTAATCTTTTTGAGGATTCTTTGCATGGGATGATTTGCTTCTCTCTTGCTGCTTTCAAAACTCTTTATCTTTGGTGTTCATCAGCTTGATTATAATGTGTCTCACTGTGGATCTCTTTAGGTTTATCCTTGGAGTTCATTGAGCTTCTTGCATGCATAGATTCATGACTTTCATCAAATTTGGAAAGTTTTCAGCCATTATTTCTTCAAATATTCTTTCTGTCCCTTTCTTACTTTCTCCTCATTCTGGGATTTCCATAATGTGTATATTTTCTGCATGATGGTGTCCTACAGGTCTGTTAGACTCTGTACATTGTTTTGAAATTCTTTTTTCTATCGGTTTCTCAGATCGAATTATTTCAGTTGTCCTATCTTCAGGTTCACTGATTCTTCCTTCTGCCAGCTCAAATCTGCTGTTGAGCCCCTCTAGTGAATTTTTCATTTCAGTTATTGTACTTTTCTGTTTGCTTCTTTTTTGTGTATATATATAATTTATATCTCTAGTGATATTCTCGCTTTGTTTATAGATTGTTTTTCTGATTTCCTTTAGTTCTTTGTGTTTTGTTTTAGCTCTTTGAGCATATTTAAAAGAGTTGTTTAAAAGTCTTTATCTAGTAAGTCCAGTATCTTGGCTTTCTTGGGGATGATTTCTGTGACTTTGTTCCTTTGAATGGACCATTCTCTGTTGTTTCTCTGTATACGTTGTGATTTTTTTAATTGAAAATCAGATATTTGAGTAATATTTTAACTCTTGAAATGAGATTCTCCCCCTTCTACCGGACTTTCCTTTCTTCCTCCATTCCTCTCTGTCTCTCTCTTTGTTTTGTTGTTGAAGTCCATTGGTTTAGTGACTTTCACAAATAATTTTTGCAAAGTCTGAATTACTTGATGTGTGTGTTCACTGAAGTCTCTGTTTCTTTAGGTTATGCTCAGCTATTGTTCTGACTGAGACTTCCATGAACACTAGGAGTTGAAAAGAAAAAGAAAAGAAATGAAAGAAAACAGGAAAAAGAAGCAAAGAAAAGGTAAGCAATGAGAGGAAAAGTCCTCTGTGGTCTTTGCAGATTGGGTCTGTCCTGCAACACTCCTTCAATACTTAGGAAGGTTTACGCTGACCTAGAGATCAACCCCAAGTGAACGTTAAAGGTGTTCTCAGGTCTTTTGTGGGTGAGCATCTTAACCTAGGCGTTCGTATGTTTTTTTAAATTCCTCAGTATACCTGGGTGCTTCTGAATGCCCCAGCTTCCCAAAGAAGCTCTCTTTTTGGCCCCTGACCTTACCCCACAGGTTTCGAATGTGTGTCTGAATCTTCCTCTCTTAGCCCAGGCCTTTCAGTGAGCCCGCTACTCCTCCACCTGTACTACCTCTAAGATAGATGATACAGGGACATGCGTTTTGCTTCAGCCCTTTAGGTAGCCACTGACAGGTTCAAACAGACAAACATAGTACTTTGTGCATGAGGTTTGGTTTATTCCTTTCAGAATCCAGGACCAGAGTCCCAAGCTGAAAATATGGGTTGCCCCTTCAAGCTGGCTACTGAGCCAGGGCAGGGGAGAGGCATAGGCCAGTAACAGAAAGCCACACAATTTTCCTACCATTTTCTTGACGTTACCCCCTTCTTGATTCAGTGTTCGTTTGATTGCCATGCGCCTCTGACTGTGTACCAGACTTCTGACAAGGTTAATTCTGACAGATTCTACTTGCTTTTTGTGTTTACTTGGTAGTCAGGAGCTTGGAGCTTTTTCCTTTACCATCGTGGTGATATCATTCTAGCGTTACTATGTTTCATTTGGTTCCCAAGTCTACAATTCATCTCTATTTCTATGAGCTTAAACTTTTCAAATGGAATTATGACTTAGGTACAGTAAAATGCACAGATCATCAGTATACAGTCTGATGAGCTTTGAAAAATGTAAACAGCATGTAACCCACTATGAAAATAAGGCTATTTCTGTCACATCAGTAATTTCAATTTGCCCCTTTCGAGTTAATTCTACTCCCCCTCCCCACAAGATAATTACCATAGCTTATTTTTGTCTGCTGTAGAATTTCATAGGAATGGAATCACCCAGCATGTCGTCTTTTATATCAGGCATTTCCTACCTTCTATGAATTTAAATTAAACTTTTCACTTTCTATGGTGCTACCCTTCCCTGCACATTTCATGTGGAGCAACCTGTCTTGAACATGTTTAAATATCATGGGTAAAGAGAGGCCTAACTTTAAAAGTCAGAGGATGGCTTGGAATTTTGGAAATGGGTTTAGTACTTACTAGTTACATGACCATCCGAGTTTTGGCAGTTAAGCTCTCTGAACATCACTCATCGCTTTTTTTTTTTTTTAATAATTTTTATTGTGCTTTAAGTGAAAGTTTACAAATCTAGTCAGTCTGTCACATATAAGCTTGTATACACCTTACTCCATACTCCCCCTTACTGTCCCCCTAATGAGTCAGCCCACTCTCTCGTTCCAGTCTCTTTTGTTTTCTTTCAATATACGTAGATGGGCTACTAGATTGTTCTGTTTTGATTCTTGTCGCCCTTGAATCACTTATGTCCTAGTTCCAGCTGGTTTGGGCTGTTACCAGATATATAAGCCTAAGAGTCCATTCACTATGCTTGAGTAGAATCTGATTTTGGTTCATCAAGTGTTTGGTGCAGACTGTCACCTATCCACCTAGAGAAGTAGTGGTGATATTTGTGTGCACCAGATTCTAGTCGCAGCAGGGTTTCACACTCCAGTGGGGGAAGGATACTGACAGTCTTCCCCCAAGTGCCAGTGAGGTAGGTGTGTCTGTATTCCTAATGCACTTTAGTGGGTGGGCTCTGCAGCTGTACCTTAGGCCCCCAATGCATGCACCTCTACAGATTGGTAGGTATCACCCTCCTTAGACCCCTAAGGCAGGAGCCTAGGTGGTCTGGGGGGAGCTTCAGCCCTCAGTTCCCTGTTGTGGGTAAGTGAGGGCTCTGTTCAATATGCAAAGATATCAGACCTGGGAAACTTGTCTTTCCAGTAATGAGCTAAAACAATTACAGTCAGATCCCTATCAGAATTGCCTTTGCATTATACTAGCCACCTTGTTCCCTGTAGGGATGAAAGCCCAAGACTGTGGATCACATATGTTTGGCTGGAGCTGGTTATGTGTCTTTAGTCCAATTAGGGAAGGATTTTTGGTCCCTGTGTTTTTTTGTAGCTGCTTCTCTCAGGCCAGGAGAATGGGTTAGGAAAAGACCAGAAAAAAAAGAAAGAAACAAACAAAAACCGCAGCACACTTCACTCTCTGGCTCAGGAAATTTCAAATGTTAATGAAGCCGCCTGGGAAGGGGAGGGGAGGGGAGGGTTCAGATAAATAGGAGAGAGTAGCACCCCGGAATATAGACAAAGTTACTTATTTTGCTTGGGATTACTGTTTTCTCTGAAATTCCCAAGGGGCGTGTTGACTGTGTGTGCTGGGTGGGTAGAGATTGCCCCCGAGGGTCAGGCCCGTGTCCTGTGGTTGCACTGTCTCAGAAGCCATGGTCAGTTCCTCCGCTCCCAGTCCAAAGCCCAGCGCCAATGTTCCCTGGCTGGGACGCCGCACTCCAGGCTCCAAAACCAGTCGATGCCTACTGGTGGCTTCTCCTTCTGTCAGCCACGTGGCTGCGCTGCCTGTGTGCACTGGCTGGGCTTCCCCCGAGGTCGCTTCTGGGGGCTAGTGCCGCGTCCCGTGTTTGCGCTGCCTCAGGATGCCGTGCTCAGGTCCCCTGCGCCCAGTCCAAAGCCCGGCGCCAAAGTTTCCTGACTGGGACACTGGCTGCAGGCTCCGAAAGGAGTTGTTGCTTCCCTGTGGTTGTTCGTTCTCAGTCTCTGTCACTCAGGTCAACTCTTTAGATCTGTGTTTGATGGTCAGGGTTCGTAGATTGTCATGTATGTGATCGATTCACTTGTTTTTCCGAGGCTTTGTTACAAGAGGGATCCGAGGTAGCTTCTACCTAGTCAGCCGTCTTGGCCCCCACCTCCTCTGTAAGCCACTTATTGCTTTTAAAATAGTTGTTGTAATATTTACCTCACAAGAGTTTTTTATTAGAATAAAATGAAATAATGCATAAAAAGTACTCACCACTTGTGAGTACTAAAAAATCATCATTCTCCTTTTAGGCCAACAAGGCTAATAGCAGCAACCAACAAATATTTTGCGTGTTTGTATGACTAATCAGGTATCCGTCAATTACAATGTAATTGTAATTACAATGACCCTGTTGGTTGCTGTTGTTTTTAGGTGCCACTGAGTTGATCCTGACTCATAGCAACCCTGTGTACAACAGAACGAAACACTGGCAGGTCCTGCGCCATCCTCACAGTCGGTGTTATGCTTAAGCCCATTGTTGCAGCCACTGTGTCAATCCATCTTGCCGAGGGTTTTCCTCTTTTTCGCTGACCCTTTACTTTATGTTGCCCTTCTCCACGGACAGGTCCCTCCTGATAACGTGTCCAAATTATGTGAGACAAAGTCTCACCAACCTTGCTTCTATTGAGCATTCTCTCTGTACTCCTTGTAAGACAGATTTGTTTGTGCTTCCGCAATTCATGGTATTTTCAATATTCTTCACTAACACTATAATTCAAATGTACCAATTCTTCTTCAGTCTTCCTTAATTATTGTCCAACTTTCATGGGCATATGAGGCAATTGAAAACATCATGGCTTGAGTCAGGCGCACCTTAGTTGTTAAAGTGACATCTTTGCTTTCTAACACTTCAAAGAAATACTTGCAGACATTTGCCAAATGCAATGTGTCATCTGATTTCTTGACTGCCGCTTCCATGGATGTTGATTGTGGATCCAAGTAGAACAATGTCCTTGACAACTTCAATCTTTTCTCCGTTTATCGTGATGTTGTTTATTGGTCCAGTTGTCAGGATTTTTGTTTTCTTCATGTTGAAGTGTAATCCGTACTAAAGGCTGCGGTCTTTGATCTTTATCAGTAAGTGCTTCAAGTCCTCTTTCAGCAAGCAAGGTTGTGTCATCTGCATGTCTTAGGTTGTTAATGAATCTTCCTCCAATCCTAAGTTGCTAAGTACGTCCAAATCAGTATTGTTCTCTTCTACCATCACAATCTATATTTATTGCTTTTTTTTTTTTTTTTTAACAGTTTACAGAACGTTGTTTTCATGTTACCTCTTTTAATCTTTATTGCATCCCATATGGAAAATAGCTGATATGTTCTCTTGTTTTACAGATGAGGAAACTGAGACTCGATGTAGTTAAGTTACTTTCTCAAACCTTCCAAATAATTAATGGATTTTAAAACTAGACCTTCTGGAACCACTACTTGTACTTTTCATACGGCAAGATTGTATCCCCTGGAATGGAAATAGATGGTGACCCAAGACTCTCAAGTCTTGCTGTCAGTCAATCTGTACCCAGGAGAGTTTCCAGACACAACTTGTGGACCCAGGAGTAGGCAGGGAAGATGAGTGTATTCAGTCCCCTAAGCTATCCACTTGTCTCCCTTCCCCTACTTAAATGGTGCTTGGCTATGAATTGACTATGGCCCAATGGTTCCTTTGTGCATTCTTTCACTCAACAGGTGTGTTATTTTGGTCATATATGTGACTACTATAGTTCAGAAACGATTCTGCCCACTGAGAATTCAGCAATAAGCAAAATAGATTAAAAAAAAAAAAAGTCTGTGCTCTAATAGAGCTTAAATTCTCAATGGAGAATATGGTAATAGATAAATGAACAAACATGTTCATTTACTTATTCATTTAATTTTGGGGACAATAAGTACTCTGGAGAGAAATAAAACCAGTAAGAGGAACCTGGAGTTTCAGGGCATGAGGTTTGTTGTTTTAGATAGGTGATGAGAGATGACCTTGTTAAGGTGAAGGAATTGGGAAATGAGACACAGATATGGGGAGAAGGGTAGTGCTCCAAGATGAATGAACAGCAAGTTGAAAAGCACTAATGCAGCAGGGTGTGTGGGGTTTTCTAGAAACAGCAAGGAAACCAGTGAGTCCGGAGCAGAGTGAGCCAAGGGAAGATGATAAGAGAGGAGTAATAGGGGACAATCATGGAGAGCCTTCTTGGTCATTTGTCTTTTTTTTTTTTTTTTATTGTCAACAGATTTTTTTTTCTGAATTTTATTAGTTTTTTTGTTATTGAGAACATACAGAACAAAACATACACCAATTCAACATTTTCTGCATGTACAATTTAGTGACACTGATTGCATTCTTCATGTTGTGCAACCATTCTCACCCTCCTTTTCTGAGTTGTTCCTTCCTCATTAACATAGACTCACTGTATATAGATGATTCTTAAAAGAGCGTATTGCTACACTCTTGGCTGATTTTAAGATGACTTCAGGGAATATTTTTGGTTTAATGTTTAAAAATCATTTCAGGGCAATAGTTTCAGTGGTGAATCTAGTCTGTATGGTCCAGAAAGTATGGATTCCATGAGAATTCGAAGTTCTGCAATCAGGATTCTTCTATGGACTTTTTGATCAAAATGTTTAGTAATGGTAGACAGACACCATCCAGTTTTTCTGGTCTTATGTTATGGCAAAGGAGGCGGTTGTTCATGGAGGCAATTAGCTACACATTCCATATCCTCCTCTTATTCCTGACCCTCTTTTTTCCCGTGTTGCTCCAGGTGAATAGAGACCAATTGTGCCTTGGACAGCTGCCTGCAAGCGTTTTAAGACCTCAGTCACTACAAAACAAACTAAGCACTAAATACATTATTAGGTCAGTTAACTGGGATGGTCCATGAAGTCATAACTGTAAACCTCCAAGCCAAGGAACCAAATCCCATGAGGTGTTTGGTTATACATAAGCAGCCTCAACAGCTCCTCTTTTTTTTTTTTTTTTGTAGTTATAAATATATCTATCACACAACTTTTGCCAATTCAGCTTTTTACAGGTGTATAATTGACAGCAATTACAATACTTAGCTGTGCAACCCTTGTTTAATCAATGTGATTTTTCCAACACCGTCAACACCCCATTCCTCCTCCTTCCCTGCCTCAGGTAACCACTAATAAACTTTGGGCTCTGTACATTTGCCTTTTCTTGTCTTTTTATATGATGGAGGTCATATAATATTTTTCCTTGTATGATTGGTTTATTTCACTCAGCATACTGTCACATGTATCAAGACTTTATTTCTCCTACTGGATGATTGTATTCCATTGTATGTGTGTACCACATTTTGTTTACGCATTCATTTGTAGATGGGCATTTAGGTTGTTTCCACCTTTTGACTGTTGTGAATAGGCTGCAATGAACATTCTTGTACAAATCCCTATCTGAGTCTTTGCTTTCAAGCCTTTCAGGTATATACCTAGGAGTGGAATTTCTCGGGCATATGGTAGCTCCATTTCTGGGTAAAAAAATATTTTTTATTATTTATTGTGGTGTAAGTGAAAAGCTACAAATCAAGTCACTTTCTCATACAAAAACTTATGAACACCTTGCTCTGTACTTCTAGCTGCTCTCCCCGTAATGAGACAGCACACTCCTCATCTCCAACCTGCATTCCTGGTGTCTATTCAACCAGCTCTTCTACCCCTCTGCTTTCTCATCTCACCTCTAAACAGCAGTTGCGCATATAGTCTCATGTGTCTGCTTGAGCCAAAAGTCTCAGTCCTCACTAGTATCATTTTCTGTCTTATTGTGTAGTCCAATCCCTGTCTGAAGAATTGGCTTTGGGAATGGTACCAGTCTTGGGGTAACAAAGGGTCGGGGGATCATGACTTGCAGGTTACCTCTAGTCTCAGTCAGATCATTAAGCCGAGTCTTTTTATAAGAATTTGAGGTCTGCATCCCACTGTTCTCCTGCTCCATCAGGGATTCTCTATTGTGTTCCCTGTCAGGGTGGTCATCGGTTGTCGCTGGGCACCGTCTAGCTCTTCTGGTCTCAGACTGATGTAGTCTCTGGTTTATGTGGCCCTTTCTGTCTCTTGGGCTCCTCTTTACGTTATGTCTTTGTTATTCTTCATTTTCCCTTGCTCCAGGTGGGTTGAGAGCAATTGATGCATCTTAGATGGCTGCCTGCTAGCATCTAAGACCCCAGATGCCACTCACCAATGTGGGATGCAGAATATTTTGTTATGCAAATGACCTGGATGTCCCCTGAAACCATGGTCCTCAAACCTCCACCCCTGCTACTCTGGCCTTCAAAGTGTTCAGTTGTGTTCAGGAAACTTCCTTTCTTTTAGTTTAGTCCAGTTGTGCTGAGCTGTCCTGTATTGTGTACTGTCTTTCCCTTCACCTAAAATAGTTCTTGTCTGCTATCTAATTAGTGAATACCCATTCCCTCCCTCCTCACGTACGTAACCATGAAAGAATATTTTCTTCTGTGTTTAAATTTTTTCTTGAATTCTTATAATAGTGGTCTTGTACAATATTCGTCCTTTTGCAGCTGACTAATTTCACTCAGCATAATGCCTTCCAGATTCCTTCGTACTATAGATGTTTCACGGATTCATCATTGTTATTAACCATTGTGTAGTATTCCATTTTGTGAATATACCATCATTTATCTATTCATCCATCGATGGGCACCTTGGTTGCTTCCATTTTTTGCTGTTATAAACAGTGCTGCAGTGAACATGGGTGTGCATGTATCTGTTCATGTGAGGGCTTTTATTTCTCTAAGATAGATTCCAAGATGTGGGATTGCTGGATTGTATGGTAGTTCTATTTCTAGCTTTTTAAGCAAGCGCCAACTCAATTTCCAAAGTGGTGGTACCATTTTACATTCCCATCAGCAGTGTATAAGTGTTCCAGTCTCTCCACAAGCTCTCGTACATTTATCATTTTGTAGTTTTTGGATTAATGCCAGCATTGTTTGGGT
This sequence comes from Elephas maximus indicus, assembly GCF_024166365.1. Classification (NCBI taxonomy): domain Eukaryota; kingdom Metazoa; phylum Chordata; class Mammalia; order Proboscidea; family Elephantidae; genus Elephas; species Elephas maximus. The sequence continues at coordinate 28,240,866 of NC_064845.1, forward strand.
GAGATGGTATCTCATTGTAGTTTTGATTTGGATTTCTCTAATGGCTAATGACTGTGAGCATTTCCTGATATATCTGTTAGCTCCCTTAATGTCTTCTTTGGTGAAGTGCCTGTTCATATCCTTTGCCCATTTTTTAATTGCATTATTTGTCTTTTTGTATTTGAATTTTTACAGTATCATGTAGGTTTTAGAGATCAGATGCTGATGAGAATTGTGGTAGGCCAAAACTTTTTCCCAGTCTGTAGGTTATCTTTTTACTCTTTGGGTGAAGTCTTTGGATGAGTATAGGTGTTTGATTTTTAGGAGCTCCCAGATATCGAGTTCCTCTTCTGGTGTTTGTGCAGTGTTACTAACGTTTTGCATACTGTTTATGCCATGTATTAGGGCTCCTAGCACTGTCCGTATTTTTTCTTCCATGATCTTTATTATTTTAGATTTTCTGTTTAGGTCTTTGATCCATATTGAGTTAGTTTTTGTGCATGGTGTGAGGTATGGGTCATGTTTCCTTTTTTTGCAGATGGGTATCCTCTTATGCCAGTGCCATTTGTTAAAGAGACTGTCTTTTCCTTATTTAACAGACTTTGGGCCTTTGTCAAATATCAGCTGCTCATATGTGGATGGATTTATGTGTGGATTCTCAATTCTGTTTCATTGGTCTCTGTGTCTGTTGTACCAGTACCATTCTGTTTTGACAACTTGGCAGTGTAATATGTTCTAAGATCAGGTAGTGCAAGGCCTCCCGCTTTGTTCTTTTCTTCAGTAATGCTTAACTTATCGGAGATCTCTTTCCTTTCCTGCTGGGAGCCAGGCTGCAAGGGCAGCCCCTCTGCACCCACTGCCCCCAGCATAAACATTGAAGAATTCCTGAAAAGTCAGGAGGAGCCAGGCTGCAAGGGCGGCCCCTCTGCACCCACTGCCCCCAGCATAAACATTGAAGAATTCCTGAAAAGTCAGGAAGAGCCAGGCTGCAAGGGCGGCCCCTCTGCACCCACTGCCCCTAGCATAAACATCGAAGAATTCCTGAAAAGTCAGGAATATCTCTGTCATCTGTGTTATGTTTCTGTTTCATTTTCAGCCTGTGTATAGCAGAATGTATAAGCATAAAATTCCATTATAGATTTAGGGACCTTTGGAGGGGGGCGTCCTACTCATAATCCCCTGGTAAAATCCCGGGTAGGGACAGCCCGTGTATTACCTGGGGATCAACGTGAAGTTGTCTTAGGGGGAAAACGAATAGCTCAACTATGGAAAACAAAAACAGGATGGTGGAATCCTGGTATTTACCAAGGCCCTTTTTGTGATTAAACCACCACCCACACATGACCCCATAAAAGTGGAAAAACAAAAGGCAGTGAGTTCTCTCAGCCAATTTCTCAGCCAATTACAGGTCAACCTTCTCGTCTACCCCGCTCACTGCTGCGCTTGACTGGTCTTTGGGTGTAGAGATTGGGCTAATTGTCCTTGGCATAATCGCGGACAATATGACGTAACCTAAAGTGGCTGGACTACAAGAATTTGGCCACCCTGGACAAAATGGACAAAGCCTATGTGGCAATGGTTTTGCAAAAAGATTAATTATTATAAAAACTGTGGAAGGTATTGCAAGATTAAGCATAAGTGTAAAGCAGTATGAAGTCAATTGTTACTTTGTGTAAAAATCAACAAAATATTCTCTTCAATTAAACAAAAACTCATTGTACTTGTGTGCATATGCGGAACTGTACTATGTGTCACTTGGAAAATTATGTCTCTGGGAAATGATGTTTATGATTATATCTTGTACTGCCCCTTTATTGATCATGCGATGTTATGCTTTTGTAAGCTTATGATATAAAAGACCATGTAAAAAATAAAGAGCAGGCTTTCTTTTTCTGCAAAATGAAAATATAAGACACACTACCTCTCATTCTTTTTCGCCGAACTCTACCCCTCCTCTGGTAACCCTGTTCTTTGCTGAGGCTGGCCCCCGGCACTTTCCATATGACGTTGGTGATTTGTTTCTCCATCTCATTGAAATACGTCATTGGTATTTGGATTCGGATTGCATTGTATCTATGGATCACTTTGGGTAGAACAGACATTTTTACAATGTTGAATCTCCCTATCCATGAGCAAGGTATGTTTTTCCACTTATGTTGGTCTCTTTTGGTTTCTTGCTTTAATGTCTTGTTTTCTTTGTATAGATCTTTTACATCTCTGGTTAGATTTATTCCTAAGTATTTTCTCTTCTTGGGGGTAATTGTAAATGTTATTGATTTGTTGATTTCCTCTTTGTTGGCGTAGAGGGATCCAAATGATTTTTGTATATTTTTCTTGTATCCTGGTACTCTGCTGAAATGTTCTATTAGTTTCAGTAGTTTTCTTGAGGATTGCTTAGGATTTTCTGCATATAAGATAATGTCATCTGCAGAGATTCTTTTACTTCTTCTTCGCTAATTTGTGTGCCCTTTATTTCTGTATCTAGCCTAATCGCTCTGGCTAGGACATCCAGTACAATGTTGAATAAGAGTGATGATAGAGGGCATCTTTCTCTGGTTCCCTTTCTCAAGGGGAATGCTTTCAGACTCTCTGCATTTAGGATGATGTTGGCTGTTGGCTTTGTATAAATGCCCTGTATTATGTTGATGAATTTCCCTTATATTTTTATTTTGCTGAGAGTTTTTATCATGAATAGGTGTTGGACTTTGTCAAATTTCTTTTCTGCATCAGTTGATAAGATTATGTGGTTCTTGTCTTTTGTTTTATTTATATGGTGGATTACATTGATTGTATTTCTAATGTTGAGCCCTCCCTGCATACCTGATATGAATCCCACTTGGTCATGGTGAATTATTTTTTTTTTTGATACGGTTTTGAAATCTTTCGCCTAGAAGGTTATTGAGGGTTTTTGCATCTAGGTTCATGAGGAATATACGTCTGTAATTTTCTTTTTCTGTGGTGTCTTTACCTGGTTTTTGTATCAGGGAGATGCTGGCTTCATAGAATGAGTTTTGGAGTATCCCATCCTTTTCTATGCTGTGAAATACCTTTGGTAGTAGTGGGGTTAACTCGTCTCTGAATGTTTGGTAGAATTCTCCAGTGAAGCCATCAGGGTCAGAGCTTTTTTTGTTGGGAGTTCTTTAATTACCTTTTCAGTCTCTTTTTTTGATATGAATTTTAGTTGTTCTACCTCTGTTTGTGTTCGTTTACGTAGGTAGTGTGTTTCTAAAATTTGTCCATTTTTTCTAGGCTTTCAAATTTGTTAGAGTACAATTTTTCATAGTAATCTGAAATGATTGTTTTAATTTCAGTTGGGTCCGTTGTGATATCACCCATCTCATTTCTTATTTCAGTTATTTGCTTCGTCTCCTGTTTTTCTTTTGTAAGTGGTTTATCGATTGTTAATCTTTTCAAAGAAAGAGCTTTTGGTCTTGTTAACTGTTTCAATTGTTTTGTTGTTCTCTATTTCATTTAATTCTGCACTGTAATAATTTATTTTGTATTTATTTATTTTGTTTGCTTCCTGTCTTAGCTTCTTACTTTGTTTTGTTTTGATATACCCAAATAGGCTGCTGGAATGAGCTAACTTGATTATTGGAACCTTTTAAGCTGTAATGTCTTTTCACGAGATGGCTAGAACTGTTACCAAGTATACGAGCATCGGAGTCCATTCACTTTTCTTGTGTGGATTCAGGGCAGGTGTCCAGTGAACAGGTCACCAAGTGTGTGGTGCATGCTGTCACCTATGGTCTGAGAGGAGAGTAGTGATTGGTATATGCACAAGTTTCTTGTTGCAGCAGGAGGTCATACTGTGAGCAAGTCGGGGCTGACAACCACCCCCTAGGTGTCTGTGAGGAAGGTGAGTCCCTGTTCTCTAGAGTGTACAGGTGGGTGGGCTCTGAAACCGTGCCATAGCCACCCAGTGCTTTTAACTGTAAGGACTGGGAGGCACCACTTATCCTTGGACCTGTGTTGTGGGTGGCTAGGTGGTATGGGTGGAAACACCAGTCCTCAAGCCCCTGATGTAGGTAGGTGAGGATCCTGCTTAACAGGCAGAGCAGTGTCAAATATTAAAAACTTGGCTCTCCACCCCACAGCTGAAATAGTTAAAGTCAGACTTCAGGCACATAAACCCTTGCAGGGTAACAGCAAGGGTTTAGCTACTGAAATGGGACACAGGTCCATGCAGGGGTCAAAGGCATTCAAAGTCATGGACTGTTTGTGCCTGAACAGGAGCCACTTCTTCCCTAAGTTCCTAGTTTAGGGGAGCCAGCAGATTATTCTTCTCCCTGTTTGTTAATTTGCTCCTTCTGTAAGGCCTGAGTGGCTTAAGGTGCGCAGCAGGACCTAGCTCAGGCCCAGGAAAACTGACTGTTACTGAAGCTGACTTAGGACCTGGGGCAGAGGGAGGAGGGATCAGATAAATCTGCACAGTAAATTAGATGCAAGCACTTAACTTTTGCCAAGAAGGCTGTTCTTCGCTGATTCCTGAGGCATGAGTAGATTCTGCTGCTCACTCTTTTTGGCTGAGAAAACCACATTCAGTATGGTACAGCCAGGGCTGCTGTGGTCAAGCCAGGGATTGGGGCTTAGGGGCGCTGGTTCCCACTGAGACAGGTCCAGCAACTCCTCATGATTCTGAACCATCTGTCCCTCCCCGCTGCTGCTCAGTCCAGTTTCTTAACTTTGCTTTGATGTTCATGGGTCCTCACTTTTCATATATATAGTCAGTTCACTGTTTTTTGGGGGTCTTCTTTGTAAAAGGGACCACCGGAAGCATGTGAGTACTCCCCCCATCTTGGCACTGCCTCTCCTATTTTAGTTTTTTGAGGAACTGCCACAGTTTTCCACAACTGCTGTACCGTTTTGTATTCCCACCAGTAATGGATAAGGGCTCCAATTTCCCCACATCCCAACCAATGTCTGTTATTTTTATTATTAGACATCCTGGTGGAAGTGACATGGTATCTCATTGTGTTTTTGATTTGCATCCCTCTGATGGCTAATGACACTGAGTATCTTTTCATGTGTCTGGTGGCCATTTGAATGCCCTCTCTGGTGAAATGTCTGTTCAAGCCCTTTGCCCATTTTATGATTTTTTTGTCTTTTTGTCACTAAGAGTCAGAATTGACTCATTGGCAACGTGTTTGGTTTGGTTTTTTGTTGAAGTTTTGTATATAGTTTGATTGTTAGATTCTTATACGACATAGAGTTCCTGAAGATATTCTCCAATTTGGTAGCTTGTGTTTTCACTTTTTTGATAAGGTGTTTTTACTTTTTATGAAGTTCTATTTATTTATTTTGCCTTTTGTGCTTTTATTATTAAATAAGCCATTGTTAAAAGCTGGACCTCAAAGCACTGCCCCTACATTTATGGTTTTCGTTCGCACATCCATGAGGGCTAAAATAAAACCTTGAGTATACCAACCAACCAACCCAACCCTGTTGCCATCAAGTGTATCCTGACTCAAAGCAACCCAATAGGACAGAGTAGAACCGCCCCCACAGAGTTTCCAAGGTGTGCCTGGTGGATTCAAATTGCTAATCTGTTGGTTAGCAGCTGTAGCACTGAACCACTACACCACCAGGGCTTTGACCTTGAGTGTATACCACCTGAATTTAGACGCCATCTTAAGAATAGATTTCATGCATTGAATACTAATGACCAAAGACCAGAAATGTTGTGGGATGGCATCAAGGACATCACACATGAAGAAAGCAAAAGGTCATTAAAAAAGAGAAGAAAGAAAGAAAGGACCAAAACGAATGTCAGAAAAGAATGTGAATATTGCTCTTGAACATAGAGAAACTAAAACGAACAGAAGAAAGGATGAAGTAAAAGAGCTGAACAGAAGATTTCAAAGGTCTGTTCGAGAAGACAAAGTAAAGTAGTATAATGAAATGTGCAAAGACATGGAATTAGAAAACCAAAGGGGAAGAACACACTAAGCATTTCTGAAGCTGAAAGAACTGAAGGAAAAATTCAAGCCATGAGTTGCAGTACTGAAGGATTCTACAGGAAAATATTGACTAACCCAGGAAGCACCAAAAGTAGATGGAAGGAATACACAAAGTCACTGTAGCAAAAAGAATTGGTCGATGTTCAGCTCTTCCCGGAGGTAGTATATGATCAAGAAGCAATGCTACTGAAAAAAGAAGTCCAAGCTGTACTGAAGGCATTGGCGAAAAGCAAGGCTCTAAGAATTGGCAGAATACCAATTGAGATGTTTCAACAAATGAATGCAGTGCTGGAGGTGCCCACTTATCTGTGTCAAGAAATTTGGAAGCCGTGTACTTGGCCAAGCCACTGGACAAGATCCATATTTGTGCCCACTCCAAATGAAGGTGATGCAACAGAAATTATTGAACGACATCATCAATATCACACACAGGTAAAATTTTGCTGAAGATCATTCAAAAGTGGTTGTAGCTATACATCAATGGGGAACTGCCAGAAGTTCAAGCCAGATTCAGAAAAGGACGTGGAACAAGGTGCATCATTGCTGATGTGAGATGGCCCTTGGCTGAAAGCAGGGAATACCAGAAAGATGTTTACCTGTTTTATTGACTCTGCAAAGACATTCAACTGTGTAGATCATAACAAATTATGGGTAACATTTAAAGAATGGGAATTCCAGAACACTTAATTTTGCTCATGAGAAACCTGTACAATGACCAAGAGGCAGTCATTTGAACAGAACAAGGGGATACTGAGTGGTTTAAAGTTAAGAAGGGTGGGCGTCAGGGTTGTATCCTTTCACCATACTTTTTCAATCTGTATGCTGAACAAATAATCCAACTACGTGAAGAAGGATGGGGCATCAGGATTGGAAGAAGACTCATTAACAGCCTGAGAAATGCAGATGTCACAACCTTGCTTGCCGACTTAAGAAACATACCGATGAAGATCAAAGATGACAACTTTTAGTATGGATTGCGACTCAACATAAAGAAAACAAGACATTTCCAACATGGCACTATACACAGAAGCAGCATGCCATCTCTCTGCAGCAAAGACCCAAAAAAACAAAGCAAATATATACATCACTTCTGGAACGTTAAGCATCAAATGGAGGAATAAAGAACTCGATCAAGCATCAAATGGAATAAGAAACTGATAGAGAACAGAGAAAACAGCTATGGACTGGAGGTTCCCTACCAGCCACTGCGGCATGGATTCGCCATATTGGACTACAGCTACGAAGGAATACAGACAGGGAGTATGAGAAGGCAACATGAGACAGAGCACCTGGTAACTGGGCATATGTGCTGTCTTAAGCTAGGTTCTTTGCAGAAGAAAAACAGTAAAGCGTATATACATATGCATACGTGTATGTATATATATGTGTGTGTGTGTGTGTGTTTGTGTATCAATCACATGATTGTAGAGGCTAGAACAGTCCAAGTCCGTGGATCAGAATAGAGGTTTCTCCTGATTCATGTAGCCCCAGGGGCTGGCGAACCCAAGATGGGCAGGTCAAAGAGGAGGGCTGTTGCTCACAGGCTGTGAAGGCTGATGAATCCCAAGATTGGCAGCTAGGTTGTTAGCTCCAGTCCCAAGAACCAGAGGTCAGGTGAACTCGAGGAACCTGTAGGGTCCAGAATCAGCCAAACGCCTTGGCGAGGCAAGCAGGGAGGAAGTAGGCAGCAGAGGGAGGAGAGATGAAGGCTGAGGGGCGGTGAACTCCCACATGCCCTACCTCTGCTGATGCCACTCAGCAGATTCCATCTTGGGGGTGATTAGACATCACATTTCAACAGGAAGTGATCACAATACTATACAACTGCCAAAACATTGATAATCATGGCCCAGCCCAAGCTGACATGCAGTCTTAACCATCACAGTCCACACCTTGTCAGCCTGGCACCTGTACACATCTCCCCAAACCATACAAAATCTCTGAAGAAAGACAATTACAAAGTCACACTTGCAGCTAACATGGTACAACTGACACACATCCAGCCGAAAACACACTAGCCCTGTTGACATCTTACATTTTATAAGTGGGGAAAACAAAAATACTCGATGCATACATACAAAGCAGAAATACTCATGACAATTACAGTCCTCGTTTCTGCAAGTGGTCACGTGGCCACAACGGGTATTTAGAACTACCTTTACCACCACCCATTCCGTATTCCCTTTGCCCTCAGGAAGCACCTCAGCAGGTCATGGTTCTTTGCCTGGTGGGATGACCCAAACCTTCATTCCTGAAGGGCCTGGGCCATTAGTAGTCATGTCGGAATTGGGTTGCTGTAGTTTTCCGTTGACCTTAATCACAAGGCATGGTAGTACTAGGGGACGGCTTAAGAGATCTCCTGCATTCCAGACATACTCTTTTTTACTTCCATTATGTACTATCAATCTGATTTCCTCTTGGTAATAAGAATCAATCACACCAGCCAGTATGGTAACTCCCTTCTTTGCTAGTTGATCCAGAGACATAAGGAACCCAAAGTGGCCAAGTGGCATTCGTAGCTTCCAGTTTAGTGGAATCAGTGATGCGTCTCCAGGTGGTAGCATTCTTCCCTTTGGAACTAAGACCTCCAGACATACAAAGCGTAAGGTTGCAGGGACAGGAAGAAGAATCTTATGAGTGGATGACTAGGAGTAATAGTGCATGGTGCCGCTTCCATTTCTACCCCTTGATTCCTGGACCCATGAATCCTGATTATGGGAGCAACAGTACCATATACTGGGCGCTGGTTTAGAGCATATAGAGCCTTTGGAGAACACAGCCCCAAACCTTCAAGGTATTGCCACCTACCTAGCACCATAATTGTGACTTCAGGGGGCCATTCCATCATTCTGTCAAACCAGCTGCTTCAGAATGATGGGGAACATGGTAAGATTAGTGAATTCCATGAGCATGGGCCCACTGCTGCACTTCATTTGCTGTAAAGTGAGTCCCTTGATCAGAGGCAATGCTGTTTGAGATACCATGACTGGGATAAGACATTCTGTAAGTTCACGGATGGTAGTTTTGGCAGAAGTGTTGCATACTGGAAAGGCAAATCCTTATCCAGAGTGTCTATTCCACTAAGAACAAAACGCTGCCTTTTCCGTGATGGAAGTTGTCCAGTGTAATCAACTTGCCACCAGGTTGTTGACTGATCACATCAAGGGATGGTGCCATATTGGAGAGTCAGTATTGGTCTCTGCTGCTGGCAGATTGGGTGCTCAGCAGTGGCTGTAGCCAAGTCAGCCTTGGTGAGTGGAAGGCCATGTTGGTTCCATGCATAACCTTCATCCCTGCCACCAGGGCCACTTTGTTCATGAGTCACTTGAACAATGACGGGAGTAGCTGGGGAAAGAGGATGACTGGTTTCCAAAGAACACATCACCCTATCCACTTAATTGTTAAAATAATCCTCTGGTGAGGTCACCCTTTGGTGAGCATTCACATGGCACACATATCTTCACTTCTTTGGCCCATTCATAGAGGACTATCCACATACCTCTTCCCCATAAATTCTTGTCTCAAATTTTTGAATCATATTCCTTCTAAGTCCCTGACCACCTAGCCAAACTTTTGGACACAGCCCATGTATCAGAATAGAAGCTCACATCTGGCCATTTCTCCTTCCAAGCAAAGTGAACAACCAGGTGCACTGCTCAAAGTTCTGCCTGTTGGGAGGAGTTCCTGTCAGCACTGTTCTTCAGGGAGGTCCCAGAAAGGGCTGAAGTGTTGCCACTGTTCCCTTTTGAGTGGTGCCTGCATATTGCACAGAATCATCTGTAAACCAGGTACAAGTTTCTCTTTTTCAGTCAACTGATCAGAAGGAACTCCCCATGAGGCCATAGGTGCAGACTGGGAGAAGGAAGGTAATGTGCTAGGAATAGAGACCATGGGCATTTGGGCTGTTTCCTCATGCAACTTACTCAGGCTTTGAAGTCCTGCTTGGGCCCGATCTTGTATATACTGCTTCCATTTAATGATGGAGTGCTGCTGTGCACATCCAACTTTATTTCTCTGTGGGTCATACAATACCCAGTTCATGATGGGCAGCTCAGCCCACATGGTGACTTGGTGTCCCATGGTTAAGTGTTCAGTCTCTACTAAGGCCCAGTAACAAGCCAAAAGCTGTTTCTCAAAAGAAGAGTAGTTAAATGCAGAGGATGGCAGGACTTCGCTCCAAAATCCTAAGGGTCTGTGCAGTGGTTCACCAGTAGGGACCTGCCAAAGTCTCCAGACAGAATCTTCATCTGCCACGGACACTTCAAGCACCGTTGGATCAGCTGGATCATGTGGCCCAAGTGGCAGAGTGGCTTACACAGCAGCCTGAACCTGTTACAGAACCTTCTCTTGTTCTGGGCCCCACTCAAAACTAGCAACTTTTCAAGTCAATTGATAAATAGGCTGGAGTAGCACACTGAAATGAGAAACGTATTGCCTCCAAATTCCAAAGAGGCTCAGTAGGCATTGTGCCTCTGTTTTGGTTGTGGGAGCAGCCAGATGCAATAACTTATCCTTCAGTTTAGATTGAATATCTCAACATGCCCCGTACCACTGGACCCCTAAAAATTTGACTGAGGTGGTAGGTGCCTGAATTTTTGTGGGAATAATTTACCACTCTCTGGCAGGCAAATGTTTTACCAATAATTCCAGAGTCATTGATACTTCTTTCTTACTAGGTCCAATCAGCATAATGCCGTCAATGTAGTGGACCAGCTGTGACATCTTATGGAAGGGAAAGGCAATCATGGTTCCTGCTGACTAAATTATGACATAGGGCTGGAGAGCTCATGGAGCGCTGAGGTAGGCCAGTGAAGGTGTATTGCTTGCCTTGCCATCTGAAAGTGAACTTCTCCTGATGGTCCTTCAAAACAGTTATGGAGAAAAAGGCATTAGCCAGTTCAGCAGCTATACACCAGGTATCAGGACATGTATTAATTTGCTCAAGCAATCAAACTACATCTGGAACAGCATCTGCAGTTGGAGTCACAACCTGGTTAAGTTTTTGATAATCTACTGTTGTTCTCCTAGGTCCATCTGTTTTTTGCACAGGCCAAACAGGTGAGTTGAATGGGGGATGTGGTGAGAATCACCACCCCTGCATCCTTCAAGTCCTTGATGGTGGCAGTAATGTCTGCAATTCCTCCAGGAATGCCGTATAGCTTTTGGTTTACTGTTTTCCTAGGTAGGGGCAGTTCTAATGGCTTCCACTTGGCTTTTCCTACCAAAATAGCTCTTTCTTCATTTGTGAGGGATTCAGCGGGGGGTTTCTGCCGGTTGTTGAGCGTATCTATTGCAATAATGCATTCTGGCACTGGGAAAATCACTATGGGGGGATTCAGGGACCCACTGGACCTACTGTGAAACAAACATGAACCAAGACTCCATTAATAACCTGACCTCTATATACCCCCACTGTGACTGGTGGGCTACAGTACCGTTTTGTGTCTCCTGGAATTAGTGTCAGTTCAGAGCTACTGTCCGGTAATCTCCAAAAAGTCTGATTATTTTCTTTTCATCAGTGCAAAGTCACTCTCATAAAAGGTTGTAGACACCTTTGGGGAAGGCTAGGAGAGAATTGAGCATAGAAATTTTTGACAGTGTATTGGAGTCCTTCCTCATGGGGACCTGGCCTCCCCTTCATTGAAGGGGTTGTGGGTCCTTAAATTTGCTCAAGTATGGGAGTTGACTGAGAGCGATTCACGTTAGACTGCTGTTCACCTGAACTAGAGTTCTTCAGTTTGTACAGATCAAGTAAATATTTAGTAGATTTCCTATCTAATTCACTCCTAGGGACACCATGACTAAGTAGTCTTAAGTCCATATGAGTCAAACTATTCTGATTACTGCTTTGATTCTGCCATCCATTACTGTAACCACATCCACTTGTCTTTGTTGATTGAGTGTTGCCACTTGGCCCCTACTATCACAGGGTCCAATCAACCCTATTGTATTTAGGTGTCTTGATTCAGTTAGGGCAGTTCCCAGTGTCAAATCTGATTTACATAAAATAGCAGTCACAGCAGTCTTCAAGGATGCTGAATTTCCCTTCAGAATTTTTTTCCTCACAGTTGTGGTAAAAGGTGTGTTCTCTGGGCATTCCATGTGTGGGTCTGTGGGTTTAACCTGAGAAATGCATTTTAGCATGCCAGTATCTCTAAGCCTTTGAATACCGTCTTCTACAGTATACCAAGGCATGTCTGGTACGTCAACTTGATTTACTGTAGGCAACTGCGTGACCCATGCTTCAGCAACCTAACCAAAGGAACTATTAGATCTTTTCCTAACTTCTTGAGGTGAAACACTGAATGAAGAATCTGTGCTTAGTGGACCCATAGCAATAAACTCAGTCCGATGCATGTTTACGTTCCTTGGAGCATTACCCTGCACCGTTAATAACCATTCCCACACCTATTCCCCAGGTTCCTGTTTGTACATATTAGAAAACTCAAGCACTTCTCTTGGAGTGTAGCATACTTCCTCCTGGGGCACACTTTGTACTTCACCTTTTGTGGTTCGCTGGGACTTAAGTCTAGTTATATGCCTAGAAGCCAGAATCTGTAGTGTGGGATTGTTTTGAGAACATTCAGCATTGTCTTGTAAAGCATCTGCCTCAGATGATGCCCCAGGCAATGGCTCAGGCAAGGGCTCTTTAGAGGCAGCTGAGGAAGGGCTAATTTCATTAAATGGAAGTGGAGGGGCTAATGCTTTTACTGGGCACGGTGGTGTAGCAGACAAACGTGAAGTAATCTCCTCAGATGGAAGTGGTTCTATTGGCAACCCTACCAACAGGAGTGATTAAATGGAATTTAGGGGCTCACTGTCTCCAGCTTTCTAATTATCTTCCCATATGTCCCCATCCCAAGTTTCGGGATCTTATTTCTTCCCAATCAGTGCCCTCATTTTAACTTCAGACACCTCTTGAGGTTGGCAGTTGAAGTAGGATTGTAATTGAGCCACTCTTACAATAAGACTCTGGTTTGGTTTTTGGCAATATCAGCGTTATTGCTACAAGAAATAAGGCTTTCTTTCAAAGCACAAGTGGAAACTTTGAGGTTGTTTATGCTGCACTTGAGCTTAGACACTGAAGCCCTGAGTGCATCTCTTTCTTTCACCAGTTTGTCTGGTGAAAGTAGGACCAACCAACCAGCTTCTGTATACTTCTCATTATGAGAAAATTGTTGAAAGGTATCATATATGCGATCACCCAGAGCCTTGCCTTTCACCAATACCTGATCTGTTGGTGGTGATAATTTGCATATTTGAATTGCCTCATGCATGGATTAGCAGTGCCTTCTTTTCTACTGAGAGCAGAGTCATCAACATCTTCAAAACTAACCAGACTTGAAAATTAATTTAGAAAACTCATCCTTAAAATTTTGTTTGTCTAGAACCACTCTCGGTACCAACTGTCTTAGGCTGGGTTCTCTAGAGAAGCAAAGCTAGTCAAGGGTGTAAATATGTATAGAAAGAGAGATTTACATCAAGGAAGCAGCTCATGTGATTGTAGATTTGCAAGTCCATGCATCAGGATAGAGGCTTCTTCTGATTCATGTAGCAATAGGGGCTGGCAAACCCCAGATTGGCAGGCTAGAGAGCAGGGCTCTTAAACGCACAGGCTGTGAAGGTTGATGAATCCCAGGATCGGGAGATAAGTCCCAAGAACTGGAGGTCGGATGAACAAGAGACAGCTGCAGGATCCAGAGCAAGCCAAGAGCCTTGGCAAGATGAGCAGGAAGGAAGTACGTGGCAGAGGGTGAAGAGAGAAAGGCTGAGTGGGGAGTGAGCCACCACAGGCCCTACCTGCACTGATAGCACTCAGAAGGTTCCATTATGGGGGTTCCATATCTGAAATCCACATATCAGCTTTCAACAGGGAAGTGATCATAACATCGTACAAGAGCCAAGACACAGAGAATCGTGGCCCAGCGAAGTTGACACACACAATCTTAACAATCACACATGCCTTGTGATTAATGTCAGTGTAAAATTACAGCAATTCAGTTACGACAGGACTACTAATGGCCCACACCCTTTACGAATGACAGTTTGGTCACCCGACCAGGAAAGAGCCACGACGAGCTGAGGTGCTTGCTTAGAGCAAAGGGAACATGGAATAGGTGGTGGAAGAAGGTAGTTCTAAATACCAGTTATGGCCATGTGACCAACTGCAGAAACCAGGAGTGTCACTGTTATGAGTGTTTCTGCTTTTATGTGTGCATCAAATATTTTTGTTTTCTCAACTTATAAAATATAAGATGTAAACAGGGCTAGTGCATTTTTGGTTGTATGTGTGTTCATTGTATCATGTTAGCACAAGAATGCCTTTATAATTGTCTTTATTCAGAGATTATGTATGGTTTAAGGAGATGTGTAGAGTTGGAAAGGGGTGAACTGTGGTAGTTAAGAGTATGTGTTAACTTGGCTGTGCCGTGATTCTCAGAGTTTTGGCAGTCATGTTATGTTGTGGTCACTTCCCTGTTGAGATTTAATATGTGATTACCCCCATGGTGCCATATGATGTTAGTAGGCAATTGGTTGAAGGGGAGTTTCCTTGGGTGTGTGTCCTGCATCTATTTTGTGCAGACATTCTGGCAGGGCTCGGGAGCTTTTGTCATTGGGGAGTCTGCAGCTGGCTTCTGTTCATCTCACCTCCAGTTTTTGGGACGTGAGCTAACAGTTTACCTGCGGTCTTGCCTGCCAATCTTTGGATTTGTTGATCTTCATAGCTTGTGAGCAAAAGCCCTGCTCTCCAGCCTGCCGATGTTGGGTACACCAGCACCTGAGGGTACATGAATCAGGAGAGGCCTCTATCCTGACCCACAGACTTGGGATGTTATGGCCTCTAAAACCGTGTGAGCCATTTTCTTGATATAAATCTCTCTCTATATATATAGGTATTTATACACTTTACTGGTTTTGCTTCTTTAGAGAATGCTGCCTAAGTCAGAGCATTCACATGAGATACAAATATGTTTGCTTCTTTGGCCTGTTCAGGGAGGTCTGTCACATGCCACTTCTTTATACTTCCTTGGCTCCAAATTCCAATCATGTTCCTTCCAAGTCCCTGGCTATCCAGTCAAACTGTTGGCCACAACCCATGAATCAATGTACCACTGCATATCTGGCCATTTATCCTTCCAAGTAAAGTGAAAACTCATGTTCACTGATTGAAGTTCTGCCCATTGAGAGGCTATTCCCTCACCACTGTCCCTCAGGGAGGTCCCAGAAAGGGGCTGTAGTGCTTTGCTGCCACTGTCCATGTTGAGATGGTGCCTGCATATCATGCAGAGAAACACCTGTAAACCAGACATCAGTTTTCTCATCCTCAGTTAACTGATGATGAGGTAATAGATGAAGACTAGGAAAGGGCAAGTAATGTAATAGGGGTGGAGGCCATGGGCATTTGGGCCATTTCCTCGTGCGACTTACTTGAGCCTTCAGGTCCTGCTCAGGCCTGGTATCGTGTGTACCACTTCCATTTAATGATGGAGTGCTGCTGTGCACATCTGGCTTTATGGCTCCGTAAGTCAGACAACAGCCAGTTCATGATGGGCAGCTCTGGATGCATTGTGACTTGGTGTCCTACGGTTAAGTGTTCAGTCTCTACTAAGGCCCTGTAACAAGCCAAAAGCTGTTTCTCAAAAGGAGAGTAGTTAAATGCAGAGGATGGCAGGGCTGTGCTCCCAAATCCTAAGGATCTGCACTGTGATTCACCAATAGGGGCCTGCCCGAGACTCTAAACAGGACTCCAAAGAGCATCTCTGTCTGCCACTGTCGCTTCCAAAACCACTGGCTCTGCCAGATCATATGGCCCACGTGGCAGAGCAGCTTGGACGTCAGACTGAACCTGTTGCAGAGCTTTCTCTTGTTGTGAGCCCTACTCAAAAGGTGCAGCTTTCAAACCACGTGATCAATAGGCTGGAGCAGCACACCCAAATGAGGGATATGATGCCTCCGAAACCCAAAGAGGCCCAACAAATGTTGTGCCTCCTCTTTACTGTAGGAAGGGCCAGATACATCAACTAATTCTTCACTTTACAAGGAATATTTCAACATCCCCCACACCACCGGAGCCCTAGAAATTTCACTGAAATGTAGGCATATGGATTTTTGTCAGAATAATTTTCCACCCTCTAGCATGCAATGGAAATTCTGGTGGCATACAGTGGTTACGTGCTTCAGCTGCTAACCAAGAGGTCCGCAGTTCGAATCCGCCAGGTGCTCCTTTGAAACTCTATCGGGCAGATCTAATCAGTCCTATAGGGTCACTACGAGTCAGAATCGACTCGATGGCAGTGTGTTTGGTTTTTGGGTTAGCATGCAAGTATCTTACCAATAAGTCTAGAGTATTGGTACTTCTTTCTTAGTAGGTTCAGTCAGAATAATGCCATTAATGTAATGGACCAATGTGACGCCTTCTGGAAAGGAAAAGCAATCAAGCTCCCTGAGGACTGAATTATGACATACACCTTGAGAATTGATATACCCCTGAGATAAATTAGTGCAGGTGTATTGCTGGCCTGACCAAGTGACGGCAAACTGCTTCTGGTGGTCCTTTAAAACAGGGATAGAGAAAAAGGCATCAGGGAGATTAATGGCTGCATACTCCAGAAGATATATTAATTTTCAGGCCACATCCTCAAGGAAGCTTCTCTTCCAACAGATTGGCTGATCACATCAGATCACAAAATGGAAGATGATTACATAATTTCGGCCAAATCCCTGAGAATCATGGCCTAACTAAGTTAACACGTAACATGAGCCATCACAGTGGTGACGAAAGTGTTCTGACGTAGATACTGGTGATGGTTGAATAGGATTGTGAAAGTAGGTAAAGCCACTATATGACACACTTTAAAGCTATTAAAACAAAACTTTCTTTAATAAGAAATTTACCAGTTAATAGAGTATAAGCTATAAAGTATAAATTGAGCTGGAAAAATACTACAACAAAATCGAAAAAACACCCACTGAGGTGAGAAGAAGAAAATGTCTGGTTCTGAGGCTGATGTTCCCAGGCTGTGAATGAGGAGCTGCTGTGGAGGAGGCATGGCAAGTGGCTCTGCCTCTGGTGCCCGAGGCAGAGCTAGCGGTATAGGACTTAATAGCCTGTGGGGCTTCAGTGTTGGAGCAGGAGCAGGATCGATATCAGCTGTTTGTCGGGAGCCAGTTGGAGGTGGCCCAGGATGGAAATCCACCCCTCCAGCTGACTCTTTGTCTAGCGCCATCGCCGGACCTGTTGATGAAATAGCTGGTGCCCTAAGGACTTCTGGTGTTGGTGCAGGAGCAGGTGGTTGAGGAACCATTTCTGTAGGTGGCCCAGGATGGGAATCGGGCCCTCCAGCAGACTCTTCCCCTGGTGCCGGGGCCAGAGATGGAGATGGACGGCTGTGGGCTATATTGAGCCCTGGTGTTGGTAGAGGTACAGGAGCAGGGTTGACATCAGCCGGTGGCCCAGGAGCCAGCTCTGAATGTAGCCCAGAATAAGAATCTCATTTTCCTCCTTTCTCCCCATTTGGTGCCAGTGCTGGAGCTGGTGATGCTGCTCTGTGGAGTCCCAGTGTTAGTCCAGGCGCATGATGGACCTCACCAGGCCGTCCAGGAGCTGGTTATGGTCTTGGCCCAGGGAAAGAATCTGATCTTTCAGCAGGCTGTCTGTCAGGTGGCAGTGCTCGACTTGGTGATGGAGGACTTGTTGTTGTACCCAGCTCCAATATTCCTGCAAGAGCGGGATCTGACTCAGGAGACGGTCCTTGAGTGTGTTCTGGAAGTTGCCCAGGGTAAAAATCCAGCTCTTCTGCGGGCTCTCCATCTGGTGATGGGATAGGCGGTGCTGTATTGAGCGTCGGTGTCTGTACAGGATCAGGATCGACATCACTAGGTGGTCCATGGCCTGGCTTAGGCGGTGGCCCTGGTTAAGAACGTGAACCTCCAGCGGGCTATCCATCCGCTGCCAGAGCTGAAGCTTGGGACAGAATAGCTGTTGCTCTGTCGACGTCTTGTGTTGGAGCAGGAGCTGGATCGATGTCAGCTGGTGTTCCAGGATCCGGTTCTGGAGGTGGCTCACGATGGGAATCCACCTCTCCATCGGACTCTCCATCTGATGCTGCTGATGGACCTGGGGGAAGACCTAGGCTACGTCAAGCTCCAGTGTTGAAACAGGAGCAGAAGCAGGATTGACATCAGCCAGTGGTCCGGGAACTGGTTCTGGAGGTGGCCCAGGATACGAATCTGAGCCTCCAGCTGGGTCTTCATCAGGTTCCAGTGCAGGAGCTGGTGATGGAAGCAGTGGTGCTCTGTGGAGCTCTGGTTTTGGTGCAGGAGCAGGATCAACCTCACCAGCTGGTACAGGGGCCGGTTCAGGAGGTGGCCCAGGATAAGAATCCCACCCTTCCGGCAGCTCTGGGTCTGGTGGCAGCAATGGAGCTGGTGATGGAATAGCTGGTGCTGTCTGCAGCTCTGGTGTTGGAGCAGCAGAAGGAGCAGGATTAACATCAGCTTGTGGTCCGGGAGCCATATCTGGAGGTGGCCCAGGAGAAGGGTCCGCCCCTCCTGCCAGCTCTCCATCTGGTGCCAGTGCTGCAGCCGATGACATAATAGGTGGTGCACTATGGCAATTTGGTGCTGCTACAGGAACCGAATGTACCCCAGGAGATTGTCCAGGCGCCGGTTCTTGGGGCGAAGATAGCTCTCGAGCTCCTTTTACCATTGGCGCTGGCCCCGGCTCTGGAGCTGCAAGAGGAGAAAGGTTCACCAACATGACTGCCTCTCCTCATGCCTTGCCAATGATGGAAAACACCCACTGCCACAAAGAGAAGCCCATTCCCAAGATTTTCCACCCCGGAAAGTCTTCCCAGACTGTGGTCCACCAGAGGAGGGTCTGAAGTTACTCTGAGCTCTGGCTCAACCCCAACCCCTGGGGTTCTTCCGTCGTGCCCCTCCCAAGCTCACATGCAGTCATGCCCAGTCGTCCTCACTCTCTGGCTGTGCCTCAGTGACCTCCATTTGATCCAGCTGTGCCAAGAGAAGTTGGGCACAGCGCTCCAGATGTGAGCCTGGCATGTTCACCTGCACATACTCCAGCACGAGCTTTAGGCAGGGGAAGTCTGGGGGCTGATTGAAATCCTCCGAGTATTCCTTCAGCCATGTGCCCAGGATAAAAGAGATGGCGCTAGGGATGGGTGGTGAAGAGCAGGGTCAGAGGCCTTCCAAAGGTCAGGGCCACCCTGTATTACACACTCTGGTTATCCTGGCAGTGGCAGGCCTGGTTACTGACAGGGGGCTAGCACAGAGCCCTATCCCAGGGAGCTCCCCATCCATGGTCTGACCAACTCTCCCTCCTTGGGGAGCCTGAATTACATCCATTTGTGTCCCCTGGCCCTCTCCTCACTGGACAGTAACCCTCTAAGGGCACAGAAATATGTGTCTGCATGTTTATCTCACAACCCGGCACACAGTAGTGCTTCAGGATTATCTGATGCTGGGTGACACACAGGGTCCGTCCCCTGACTCAGATGTCCAGGCCATGATGCCCCTCCTCTGGAGCGTGTGCACCAGCATGCTCCCTGGTTGTCTGCACGTGTGTGAGGGTCCCTTGTCCCATGGACACTGTTCTCCCCTGGAACAGGGGCCCCACATGCAGCTGAGCACCCATGACTGGGAACGGGGATTTGGGAGCAATTTTCTCCACTCCCCACCCCCCCGCTTCCTGTTTTGGGCCCAAAATTCAGAAGGGGGCAACCTGTGATGTGAAGGAATTTTGGGAGGATGAATTGTCTCAGGAGCCTCTCTGAGCCCCCAGCCTCCCCTCTGCTCCCCAGGACACCAAGGTTCCACTCCCATCTCTCTACGATTGCTTACGTCCTGCAGGGGCCGCCCCTAAACTCATCCCTCTAGTGGAATCTAGATGAATGTGGCCCACGGTCTGCCAACCCCAATCCAGACACAAGTCCCGTGAAACCTCTGTCCTTCTGTAGAGATAGAGCCCCTCCTTCTCCACACAAAGTCCACTCACCCTTTCAGCTGCTCCTGGGGTTCACCGTACTCAGCAGAATAGGGGTGGTTACATCCATACCTAGAGGTGGTGTGAGGGTGTCACATCTAATGCACTGTGGACACTACTTGCTTAAGATGTGTAGTGTTCCGGTCTGACTCTCGGACTGGAACGGAGGCCCAGGAGGGCAGGGATTCCTATCTGCTTTGTTCACTGAACAATGCTAAATACCCAGAACAGTGTCTGCAACAGTAGGGGCTTCACGGATCATTGGTGAATGAGTGAACCCACCCAGTACCTTCCCAGGTATCTGAGAGTCCTGTAGCCTCTCTTCCAGCCTCCAGGGATCTCTTTTCTGGCTATACCAAGGACAAGCCAAAACCAAAAACCAAATCCAGTGCCGTTGATACCAAGGACAAGGACACACTAAATGGAATCTGAACATCCCCTTTACAAATGGGAGGTATGTTTGCTCAAGGGCACGTAGTCAGTGAGGAGGGAGGCAGACAGCTTCTTCGTGATGGAGAACATGTGAAGATCCCAGCCCCTCCAGCACCCTTTACCATAGAGCGGGGCTCCGGGTATACACTTTCTGTGGCTTATCCCATGTGGTCCTGACAGTAATTCTAGCTGATTGGACCTTTATCAGCCCACTTCTCAGGGGAGAAAACTGAGGCTCTGAGTGGTGAAGTGGCATTCTCCAGATTCACAGCTGGTAGGGAGTAGAGGCCCCATTGGGCTTTGGAGGGCAGGGCAGTCACCTTTGGAGCAGCTGGTCTAGGACTTGCTGGGTGGTGGCGTAGGTTCTATAGGTTCGCGGAAAGATGTCGATGTAGGAGAAGTCACCCTTTAGGAAAGCGGGCACCAGGAGCTCCACCAGCTTCTCCAGTGAGCCTGCCTTGAAGGTTTTCATCACCCAGGCCTCATCCAGGTCCTCGTTTGAACCACAGACACACTGAGGTGGGACAGAGGAGGAACATATTGTCAGAGGCAACCCCATAAACCACCAGGAGGGTTGGGGGCCCAGAGCTTAGACCAGGCACTCCCTGTCCCTCAGTGACCTGTGGCAGGAGGTGGGACATGAGTGCCTTCAGCAGCAAACAGGACTTGGATTTCCAAGCAGAATTGGAGGTGGGGGCTGATTACAAACATTAGGAACCTGAAGGATTTCGTTAACTAAGTAACCATTGTTATCTCCCTGAAGGAAGAGCAGTATCCCAGTGAGTCTTCACAAAACACCCCATTGAGAAAACAGAGGCTTGGTGATATCCAGTGTCTTCCCCAGTTCACCTGGTCAGAGCCCAGAACTGTCTGACATTAGTGTTCCATGATGTTTCCTCTGTGCAACATGAAGCCTGCTCTGCTCCTGACTCGGAGGGGAAGGTCTGGTGCAAGCTCACTCCCTCCCAGGTGGAGACAGTGCACACAGCAGACACACCAATGAGATAGGCAAGGCATGGATTTTTCTTTCTGTGCATTAAAGGGGGTTTTGAGAACATGAAGCTATGGAGCACCCAGACGCATACAAGGTTGAAAACCTAGAGACCCTGGGGTGGGAGAAAGACCCCCGCAAAACTGAGGATCTGAACAGGTGGCCCAGGGAGTGCAAATGTGAATGATAGGTAAAAGACTGAGAGGCGGTTCAGCTTCTTAGGGCCAACAGGTGCCTCGGAGCCACCCTGCAGTTCTGTTGGCCACCCTGACAGCAGACTGGCAAAACAGAAAGGAACCATAATACCTGGAACAGGCTCAATGCAGAGACGTGGCCAGCATCACAAACTGCTGGGCCACATCACTGTGACCGCTGTTTTGGGAAGGAGTCTGGCTCTAGTGATCCTAACTTGAAATGTGTACATCCTCCCCCCAAGCATGCCACTCCTGGGAGTCTGTCCTGGGTGGGTGAGTGTGTGAGGACACACGTAAGCGTTCCTGCAGCCCTGCAGAAGGCATCAGTCCAGGACCAGCAGCAGAGAGAGGCTCAGTCACTGTGGGGACAGGCCTCCCTTCTGGAACATTCTGCAGCGAGTCAGGCTAGAGTCCCTGACCTGAAGGGGTCACGTGATGTGTTCCGTGAGATTACAGGTTGTAGAAAAAGATGTGTCATAGCCTAAGCCCTCGTTTTAGGATAAAAGAAGCCTGCCAAGTGTGATGATGTGTGAAGCTGGGAGAAGTTGTGCGAGGACCCAGCCGACTGCTGCCTGAGACCCTGGTGTTGAAAGTTAAACACAAACAGCAGCAACAGGCAAAATATGCATGGGCTTATGTGAAAAGAAGAAAAAAAAAATTTTTTTTTTTTGTGAAGTGAAGACAGTATAAAAACCTCATTTCTGATATTCCTACAACTATGGGAAGAGTGACTTTTTAGCTGGCCAGGGCAGGGAGAACAGTGCAGAGGGGGGGAGATCATTTTCTTGTGAGGGGACTGGGGACCCTCGAAAGGGAAAGCCCTGGGAGTGACCTGAGGTCCACAGGGTGGTGCCTTGGTCATCTTGGGTCCCTGGGTAGGGACGTCACTCCCCTCCCCCTGCACTCACCCAGAACCTGCGGCAGCCCTTCATCGCCCGTTTCTTGGGGTAAACCGAGGAGATGATGCCATTCTCCTTTTCCTTGGGGATCTCCTGCGGGGAGTTCTGCAGAGACAGTGCCAGCAGCGGCCAGGGAGGCGTCAAGAGCCCCTCTGAACCACCTCCTTCTGTTTCTGCCCCTGAAGCCCTTGTGCCTCCGAGGAGCTCCCAGTTCTCCCGTGCTGGATGGGTCGGCCTGGGGGCTGTACCATCCAGCCGTGACCATGTCCACGGATAGAGGAATCAACCTCTAATTACTGCAGCAGGATCTGGCAGAAGCTGGGCTGGCACACGGCAGCTGTGGCCCAGGCAATGCCAGCAGGTAGGGCTGCACTTTGACTCTCACACTCAGGGTGAGCTGGATCTCAGAGAAGGTCCAGATGAGAGTGCTGACTTAGCCTGTGACTCCGACAGTTCCTCCCTACGGCCTGGTCTGAACTGGAGCTCCTGGGTAGACTTATATCCCACTGTTCTGTGCGATCAGCGGGGTCAGGGCAGGGAAGTGAAAGAGGCCTCCCCATTTGCCACCCCAGCCCCCAGCCTCCCCAAGGCACCCAACCTGATGGACTAGGCCCAGCCACGGTCAGACTCAGCCCCATGAACCCAGTGTGGTGAGAGGCTGTGGGGATGGAGCTTGGGGTTGCCATCAATGTGTGCTATTCCTGAAGCAGCAGCCCAATTTTCATTATCCTCATTATTACTGCTGGCCTCCCAGATCTCCCCAAGTCACATGGCTCCTCCTTCCCTGACCCCCACCACCTCTCTCCCAAATGGACCCTGCCTCATCCAACAACTTTCTGCCTCATCAGTTCTGTCCACATTTCCTCCCAGCCCCCATTACCAGGGACCCCATGAGGACAAGGGCTGGCATGGCCTGGGGGGTGGTATGACCTTGGGGAGGGGTGTGGTGCCACCCAAGTGGGGTCACCGTGGTGTCTCTCTTTTATCCTCTCTCTCTGTTTCTCTCTCAGTCATCCCGTGTTTGTCATTTATTTTTCTCTCTCCTTCCAGGCAGCAGCTGTGATGTATGACCTGCCCATGGAGAGACTCATGTGACAAAGACCTGAGGGAGGGTCCTGATCAACAGACAGACAGGAGTGAGGCCCCCCAGTCCAAAAGCTCATGGAGTCCTGCTGATAACACGGAAGTGAGTAGGGAGCAGATCCTCCCCAGTCAAGACTCAGTTGAGACCACAACCAGAGGCTCCTGAGAACTTGGAGAAGTCACCAGGTAAGCCATGCCTGGGTTCCTGGCCCACAGAGACTGTGTGCTGTTGTGTGTTGTGAGTCATTAGTTTTGGGGGTGTTGTTATCACAGAGCAAGAGAGAACTCCACCAGCCCACCAGGTCATGGGTCCTGGACCTGTTCTCCTCCTCCCTGCCTCCTCTCCTCCTCAGCTTCCTCTAGCTCTACTGGCTGCATTTCAACCACTTCTCTGGACGAACTCACGTCTGTGTCCCAGTCTCCACAACAGCTCTATCTTCTCCCTGGCTTGCTGTCCCCAGATTCGCGCAGGGCTGGTGCCTCCTGACTTTCTGGTCAGACATAAATGTCACCTTAGTGAGACCTCCTGGACCACACCCCAACTTTATCTCACAGCACCCTGCTTTATTTTCTCTGTAAAATATGCTTTTTTCTTTGCATGTGTTTGTTTTCATGCTTTTATCCATCTTCATGTCTCCCCTACAGATTGTGAGTTCCAGCGGACAGGGACCACATGGGTCATTTTCAGAACCAGCTCCTGGACAACCTGCTGATGTTGATCCTGCTCCTGCACTAACACTGGAGCTCCATAGTGCACCAACTCTTCCGTCACCACCTCCATCACCAGCGTCAGATGGACAGTCATCTGGAGGCATAGAGTTCAATCGTAGCCACCTCCTGAATGGCTCCCAGACCACCTGCTGATGTTGATCCAGCTCCTGCTCAACACAAGAGCTCTATAGAACACCAGGTCCTCCATCTCCAGCTCTGCCTCGGTCACCAGAGGTTGAGCCATTTGCTGCAAGTCCTCCACAGCCACCCCTCGTTCACAGCTAGGGAACGTTAGCTCCAGAAACACACCCTTTCTTCAACTCACCTGAGCGGGAATTTCTTTGGTTTTGTGGTAATATTTTTCCAGATCACTTTATACTTCATACTTTATTCTATTTTAACTGGTAGATTTCTCATAAAATTTGTTTTAATAATTTTTAAGTGTGTAGTATACTGGCTTTATGTACTTTTACAATCTTATTCAACCACCTTCAGTACCTACTTCAGAACATTTTCATCACCACTGTGATGGTTAATGTTATGTTTCAGTTTGGTTAGGTGATGATTCCCAGGGTTTGGCAGACGTTATGTAATTAGCCTCCATTTTATGATCTGATGTGAGCAGCCAATCCGTTGGAAGAGGAGTTTCCTTGGAGGAGTGAACTGCAAATTAACACATCTCCTGGTACCTGGTATGCAGCCGTTGATCTGGCCAAAGCCTTTTTCTTCATCCTTCTTTTGAAGGACAGGCCCTTCTTGGTGAATCACTGCGCAGATCTGCAGGATTTTGGAGCAAAGCCCTGCCATCCTGTGCAGATAACTACTTTCCTTTTTTTTTTAAATAATTTTTATGGTGCTTTAAGTGAAAGTTTACAAATCAAGTCAGTCTGTCACATATAAGCTTATATACACCTTACTCCTTACTCCCACTAACTCTCCCCCAGTGAGTCAGCCCGCGCCCTCCTTCCAGTCTCTCCTTTCGTGACAATTTTGCCAGTTTCTAACCCTCTCTATCCTCCCATCTCCCCTCCAGACAGGAGACGCCAACACAGTCTCAAGTGTCTACCTGATACAAGTAGCTCACTCTTCATCAGCATCTCTCTCCAACCCATTGTTCAGTCCCTTCCATGTCTGATGAGTTGTCTTCGGGAATGGTTCCTGCCCTGGGCCAACAGAAGGTTTGGGGACCATGACCGCCGAGATTCTTCTAGTCTCAGTCAGACCATTAAGTCTGGTCTTTTTATGAGAATTTGGGGTCTGCATCCCACTGATCTCCTGTTCCCTCAGAGGTTCTCTGTTGTGCTCCCTGTCAGGGCAGTCATGGGTTGTGGCCAGGCACCAACTAGTTCTTCTGGTCTCAGGATGATGTAAGTCTCTGGTTCATGTGGCCCTTTCTGTCTCTTGGGCTCATAGTTATTGTGTGACCTTGGTGTTCTTCATTCACCTTTCATCGAGATGGGTTGAGAACGACTGATGCATCTTAGATGGCCGCTTGTTAGCATTTAAGACCCCAGACGCCACGCTTCAAAGTGGGATGCAGAATGTTTTCATAATAGAATTATTTTGCCAGTTGACTTAGAAGTCCCCTTAAGCCATAGTCCCCAAACCCCCACCCTTGCTCCGCTGACCTTCAAAGCATTCAGTTTATCCCGGAAACTTCTTTGCTTTTGGTCCAGTCCAGTTGAACTGACCTTCCCTGTATTGAGTATTGTCCTTCCCTTCACCTAAAGTAGTTCTTATCTACTAACTAATCAGCAAATAACCCTCTCCCACCCTCCCTCCCTCCCCCCTCTCGTAACCACAAAAGTATGTGTTCTTCTCAGTTTGTACTATTTCTCAAGATCTTACAATAGTGGTCTTATACAATATTTGTCCTTTTGCCTCTGACTAATTTCACTCAGTATAATGCCTTCCAGGTTCCTCCATGTTATGAAATGTTTCACGGATTCGCCGCTGTTCTTTATCGATGCGTAGTATTCCATTTTGTGAATATACCGTAATTTATTTAACTATTCATCCGTTGATGGACACCTTG